>NC_091637.1:66919415-67225285 GCF_027580195.1 Bos mutus
CTTCAGAAATTGCCAGTTCTTTATTGTTCAGTTGCTGTTATGTCCAACTCTGCAACACTCAGGGCTGTAGCACACCAGGCTTTCCTGTGCTTCACTATCCGAAGTTTGCTCAAATTCACGTCCATTGAAATTGGTGATGGCATTCAACCATCTCGTTCTTCACCGCCCTCTTTGACCTTCAGTCATTCCCACCATCAGGGTCTTCTACATTGAGTCAGCTCTTCACATCAGATGGCCAGAATACTGTAGTTTCAGTACCAGTGCTTCCAGTGCCAACCTTGCACCCTACCTGTACTGGCCTGCACTCACACTTGCTCCAACTTTGGCTGTACTTTAAGATTTACTTAATGGCTGCAGTTGGTCTTCATTGCTGCATGTGGTCTTTCTCTAGTGCCAAGTGGGCTCTGGTGCACAGGCTTCACTAACTGGCAGCATGTGGGCTCAGTAGTTCTGGAGCATGGTCTTAGTTACTCCTTGCCATGTGGCATCTTCCCAGACCAGGGATTGAACCCAAGTCCCTAGCATTAGCAGGTAGGTTCTTTACCACTCAGCCACCAGGACCGCTATGCCCACTTCACACAGGACAGGGATGGAACTCTGGAGGAGGGAGGAAATGATTGAGACTTTGAGGAATGTCTTTTAAGAGGTAGCATTTCAAAGAGTATTTTGCCTGGTAGAAGTAAGCAGGGGAGCACTAATGAAAAGTAGAAGCTCCTCTTAGCTGAATGCAGTGCATGGTGGTGGTGAGGCGGGAGGAGAGGACAGGATTGACCTGGAAGCTGAGCTCCAGAGGGCTGAATGTCTACAAGTTGCAGGAATGGAATTGCATTTGTATCCTGCCAGGAGTGCTAAGCCACTGTGGGAATGGAGAGGTGTGGAAGTGGAGATCTATATCCCATGGCTCACAAAACCAGCAACTGCCTCAAGGGTAGACTGGTCAGATGAGGATGCACATTGCCTCAGGAAGACTGGGCTCCCCAAGCAACGTGTCTGTTCTAAGGGCATAGTGTCAAGTTGGAAGGATTAACAACCCCAAACCCCTGTCCCATCTGCAGCAGAATCTGAAAGTGCAGGAGTATTGGAATTTTCCCTTGAAACAAAGATACCCTGTTGGGGGTAAGGGCAGCACCCAGGAGGGGGTTCCAGGAGGTTTCAGAGCCTGGGTGAACATGGTTCTCCGGTTAGGACCTTCAGGTCGAGAGCAGCCATCAAGTGGCTGCAGGGTTGGATTCCCCACAGAGCAAAGGAAGAGTTTCAGATGGGATCAGCGGTCACGTGTAGTCAGGTTCATTTGGTGACAACCCAAAGTCGTGTGGAGAAGGCAGTGGCACCCCAGTCTGGTGGGCTGTCGGACACGACTGAGCGACTTCACTTCACTTGTCACGTTCTTGCCTGGAGAATCCCAGGCATGGTGGAGCCTGGTGGGCTGCTGTCTATGGGGTCGCACAGAGTTGGACACGACTGAAGTGACTTAGCAGCAGCAGCAAAGTCATGGGGAGAAGGGTTTCCCAAGGGTTTATGCCGGTTGTATAGCACAAGCCTGGCCTTGCACAGATCCAAAGATAGCAGCAGATCCAGCCTTGTGGACACATGATATCAACTAGGCATCTGAGCAAGAAAGGACATTTCCTCCAGTGTGCTGCTCACCTGTGCTGCTCTCAAGGTTTCTCTTGACTGTCTCCACTACCCATGAGTTTTCTGGCCCTGCAGGGCTGCACCAAAACTATTTGGCTCTTTCATGGCAATCGGGGTTCTGTTGAAGCTGCATAATGCCTAGTTTTCCAGACTTCCCAGTTCAGATCAGATGGGCTCCACTGGTCTTCAGCATTTGTCAGGTTGACTTGTACTATGAGCTTCACTGGCAGCTCCAGTCAAACGTACCTGGGAATGAAGGGGTGGGGGTGTGTGGATTTTAAACACTGCTGCCAAAGGCTACCTCAAAATGGGAATTTGTGATTGGAGCCAGAGAAATCCTAGTCCTTGGAGATATTTAGAACAGGTTACTTTTCACTGGAACCTAAGTTCTCTGTAAAGGACATCTGTTCACCAGCCACCTGATACCACCGGTTTAACAGCAAATGGACTCTGCCCTTCATTGAGTGACCAGCACTTGAGTTTTCCTGTGTGGGAGGCAAGAGGGGACAGGACATGGGTCCTGCTGAGGCGATCATGCAGTCTGCTGGAGGCACAGTTTGGGAAGCTGCTGGAGGTTACTTGAGAGGTGGCCTTGCACAGTTGTGGTTAGTGTCTGTGAGTGACCATCAGTGACGGTTTCCTGAGAGGATGCAGAGTGGAGGAGTCCATGAGTTTAGTAACATTCTCCGGGCCATTTGGGAGACCCGAATGATAGAGCCAGAGAGAGTAATATTTGATAGAAAAATCAAGACTGGTGGCCAGACTATAGGTAACAACACAAGGGACATCAAGGAGCTAAAGATGTGGAGAAAGTCAAGATGATGTCTTAAAATGTTGAATTATGGAGTTAAAAAGTACAGTAGCTAAAATGAGAAATTCACCAGAGGGATTTAAGGCAGCATTTGGACACATACAAGAGTCAGGAAACTTGAAAGATAGGCCAATGGAAATTACAGACTGAAAAAAAAAATTTTTAATAGAACCTAAGTGACCTGTGAAACACCATGAAGAGTAACATACGCATTGTGGGAGTCTCAGAAGGGGAAGAGAGAGAGCTAAAAGGACGAGAATATTTGAAGAAATAACAGGTGAGAAGGTCCCTAAGTAAGTGAATGAGGCTCCACAAACATCTAAGAGACTTAAGTTCCAAGTAAGATAAACAGGGCCACCAGAGACCATCAGATTTCTGAAAGGTACAGAGATCTTGAAGGCATTAAGAGAAGCAAGTCATACAGGGCCCTGATAACACACAGGTTTGCATCAGGAATCTCGGAGACTAGAAGGCAGTGAGTTGATCTTTTAAAATGCTGAAAGAAGGAAAAAGCCTGTCAACCAAGAATACAAGACTGTCAAAACTTCAAAAAGGAGGGAGGAATTGAGACATTCCTGGATAAACAAAAGCTGAGGGCCTTGGCAAGAAATGCTTGAGGGATTCCTGCAGGGTAAAACTAAAGGACGGGGCAATAAAGCAAGCAAAAAATCCCGATAAAGGTAAATACATTAAACATTACAAAAGCCAACATTGTTAACTTGTAATTGTCTACGTGGTTTAAGAAAATGATACATTAAAAATAATTATTAATCTAAAAGCTAGTAGTATAACTGTTATGTTTGAGGGCACTACACAGTATAAAGATGTTACTTTGTGACATCAACAGGTACAGTTAGGGATAGAGGGTAGGGTAAAGCTATAAAGGAGAAGAGATTGTTAGAATTGTGTAAATTCAAGTTAGAGTGTCATAACTGAAGGGTGTCATATGTAGTGCCCATGATGACCACAAAAGAAAACAGCCCTGGATGCGATGGCAGGGACGACTTCCCTGGCGTCCAGTGGTTAAGACTTTGTGGTTCCAGTGTACGGCTCGCGGGTTTGATACCTGGTTGGTGATCTAAGGTCTCACATGCCATAAAGTGTGGCCAAAAAAATAAACTGCAAAAGAAATTCAAGCATTTATTGCAAAAAATTTTTTTTCAAATGCAAAAGACAATAGTAATGCAGGCAGGAAGTGAACAAAAAGCTATGAGACATACAGGAAGAAAACAAGTAGCACAAGGACAGAATTAAGTCCCTGCTGCTGCTAAGTCGCTTCAGTCATGTCCGACTCTGCGATCCCATAGTCCCTACTTAGCAGTAATACTTTAAATGAATTAAGCTGCCTGATCAAAAGACGGAGATTGGCAGAGTGAATACAAACATGACCCAACAACAAGCCATCTACAAAAGACACACACGAGATTCAAACACAAAAAGATGGAAAGAGTAGAAAAAAATATTCCATGGTAATAATAGAAATGAGGGGTGGCTATACTAATGTCAGACAAAATGGAGTTTAAATCAAAAAAGTCTATGAGAGGAAGACTGTGTGTTAAGAGTTTGAATACAAGATGAACAATTACACACCTAATAACAGACCAGCAAGATGTAGGAAGGAAAAACTGACAGAATCGAAGGGAGAAATAGACGATGTATAGTCGTGGTTGGAGACTATATGCCCTACTGTCAGTAATGGATAGAACAAGCAGAAGATTGAACACAACCCAAGTCGATGCGATGAATATATGCATGACGCCATGCCCAGCAGCAGCATACACGTTTTTCTCAAGTGCACGTGGAGTATTCTCAGGATAAACCACATGTTAGGACACTGTCTTGCATATGTGCTGAGTTGCTTCAGTCATGTCTGACTCTCAAATTTATGGACTGTAGCCCACCTGGCTTCTGTTCATAGGATTAAGTCTATCAACAAAGCATCTTTTCTGACCATAATGAAGTTAGAGACCAACAACAGAAGTAAAACTAGGAGGAAAAAAGCTGTAAAAATCAAAATGTTCTTACACAATTGATGGATCAAAGAAGAAACCCAGGGAAATTACGAAATGCCTAGAGACAAATAATTTTAAAAACAGAGGGGTTCCCTGGTGGTCCAGTGGTGAGAGCTCCGTGCTTCCACTGTAATGGGCAGGGGTTCGATGCCTGGTCAGGGGACTAAGATCCTGCATCCCGTGCAATGTGGCCTAAATAAACCCCACACAGAATACCGAAACTTAAGAGACAGCAAAGTGGTGCTAAGAAGGAGATTTACAGCTATATGTGCTTACATTAAAAACGATCTCAAATCAACAACCTAACTTTAGAATTTAAGGAACTGGAAAAAGTACAAACTAAATATAAAGTTAACGGAAGGGAGGAAGTAATAAAAACCAGAGCAGAGATAAAATAGAGAATAGGAAGATAATAGAAAATAAATGAAGCCCAAAGTTGCCTGTTTTTCTGGGTTTTTTTTTTAATTTTTATTTTTAACACCAAAAACATTTTGTTTTGGGGTATATAGTCAATTAACAATGTTGTGGTAGTTTTAAGTGAACAGTGAAGGGACTCGAGCATACATATACATGTATCCATTCTCCCAAAAACCACGTCCCATCCAGGCTGGTTCGTTGAGCAGAGTTCCAAGCGTTATCCTATAGGTCTTTGTTAGTTATCCATTTTAAATATAGCAGACTATACATGACCTTCCCAAATTCCCTAACTATCCCTTCCCCCCGGCACCAAAGTTGTCTATTTTTAAAAGATCAACAAAACTGATAGAATTTTAGCTGGAAAGAATAAGAAAAAAATAGAGAATTTTCAAATTACTAAAATCAGAAATGGAAATGGTGATACTACTATCATCTATAGAAATAAAAAGGTTCATAACAGCAGTATGCATAACTGTACAAACAAACCAGATAACCTAGATGAAATGTACGTTCCTAGAAACAGTCCTGTGGAAAATTAAAGAGATGGGAACATCAGACCACCTTACTTGCCTCCTGAGAAATCTGTAAGCAGGTGAAGAAGCAACAGTTAGAACCAGACATGGAACAATGGACTAGTTCCAAATTGGGAAAGGAGTCTGTCAAGGCTGTATATTGTCACCCTGCTTATTTAACGTATATGCAGAATACATCATGCAAAATGCCAGGCTGGATGAAGCACAAGCTGGAAGCAAGATTCCTGGGAGAAATATCAACAACTTCAGATATGCAGATGATACTACTCTAATGGCAGAAATTGAAGAGGAACTAAAGAGCCTCTTGATGAAGGTGAAAGAAGAGAGTGAAAAAGTTGGCTTAAAACTCAGCTTTCAAAAACCAAAGATCATGGCATCCAGTCCCATCATTTTCATGGCAAATAAATGGGGGAAAGATGGAAATGGGCAGATTTTATTTTCTTGGGCTCCAAAATCACTTCAGACAGTGACTGCAGCCATGAAGTTAGAAGACGCTTGCTCCTTGGAAGAAAAGCTATGACAAACCTAGACAGCATACTAAAAAGCAGAGACATAATTTTGCCAACAAAGGTTTGTCTAGTCAAAGCTATGGTTTTTCCAATAGTCATGTATGGATGTGAGAGTTGAACCATAAGGAAGGCAGAGCACCAAAGAATTGATGTTTTTGAACTGTGGCGTTGGAGAAGACTCTTGAGAGTCTCTTGGACTGCAAGGAGATCACACCGGTCAATCTTAAAGAAAATTAACCCTCAGTATTCACTGGAAGGATTGATACTGAAGCTAAAGATGGATACTGAAGCTAAAGCTACAAAACTTTGGCCACCTGAGCAAAGAGCTGACTCATTGGAAAAGGCCCTGATGCAGGAGAAGAGGGCAACAAAGAGTGAGATGGCTGGAGGGCATCACTGACTCATTGGACATGCTTGCTGTGCTAAGTTACTTCAGTCGTGTCCAACTCTGTGCAACGCTATGGGCTGAAGCCCGCCAGGCTTCTCTGTCCATGGGATTCTCCAGGCAAGAATACTGGAGTGGGTTGACTCGCTTTCCTCCAGAGGATCTTCCCGACCTAGGAGTCAAACCTGTCTCTTACATCTCCTGCATTGGCAGGTGGGTTCTTTACCACTAGCGCCACCTGGGAAGCCCCAGTACATGAGTTTGAACAAACTCTGGGAGATAGTGAAGGACAGAGAAGCCTGGCGTGCTGGAGTCCACGGGGTCACAAGGAGTCAGACATGACTTAGCAACTGAACAGCAACAAAAGAAACACAAAGCCTGCCAAGACTAAATCGCCAAGAAATAAAAAATCTGCATTGACCTGTAACTAATAAGGAGATTGAATCAGAAATACAAAATTTCCAAGTAGTAAAAGCTCCAGACCTGATGGCTTTACTGGTTAACACAACCAAACATTTAAGTAAGAACTAATATAATTCTTCTCAAAATCATCCTATGAACATTGAAGCTAAAGTCCTCAATAAAATACTAACATACTAATTCAGAAACATATTAAAATGACTATGTGCTTAGTCACTCAGTCATGTCTGACTCTTTGTAACCACATGGACTGTATCCCACAAGGCTCTGTCCATGGGATTCTCCAGGCAAAAATACTGGAGTGGGTTGCTATGCTCTCCTCCAGGGGATCTTCCCAACCCAGGGATCAAACACAGGCCTCCCGCACTGAGGGCAGATTCTTTACCAGCTGAGCCACCAGGGAAGCCCAAGAATATTGGAGTAGGTAGCCTGTTCTTTCTCCAGGGAAACTTCCTGACCCAGGAATTGAACTGGGGTCTCCTGCTTTGCAGAAACTTCCTGACCCAAGAATCGAACTGGGGTCTCCTGCTTTGCAGGCAGATTCTCTACCAGCTGAGCTACCCAGGAAGCCCCTAAAAGGATTATACATCAGGCCTAAGTGAGATTTCTTCCTGGAATGAAATGATGTTTCAACACAAAAATTGGTGAGTGTATACCATATTAACAGGATGAAGGAAAACATCTACACAATACATAATGCATAAATATAGCGCATAAGCATAATGCATAGAAAGCATTTGGCAAAAGTCAACACTTCTTGATAAAAACAAGCGACGATGTAGGAATAGAAGTCAACTACCTTGGGGGCTTTCCTAGTGGCTCAGTGGTAAAGAATCCACTTGACAATGCAAGAACAGGTTCAGTCCCTGGTCTGGGACGATCACACAGGCCTTAGGACAGCTAAGCCTATGAGTCGCAACTACTGAAGCCCAAGTACCTAGAGCCCATGTTCCACAACAGGAGAAACTTGACATCGCAGTGGAGAGTAGCCCCTGTTCACCACAACTGCAGAAAGCCCTGGTGCAGCAACAAAGACCCAGCACAGCCTTAAATAAGTAAACCTTCTTTTTTTAAAAAGAAGGAAGCTACCTTAACATAATAAAATAAATAAATGAAAAGCCCACAGGGAAGGTTGATGGGAATGAATGAAAACTTTTCCTCTAAGATCGTAAACCAGGCAAGCATACCTGCTCTGCTTTCAACACCTCTATTCATCATAGTATTGGAAGTTCTCGCCAGAGCAATTAAGCAAGTAAAAATGCTAAGAATTCCAGCAAAACAAACAATAGTTAGACAAACTATTAGAACTAATTAATTCGGCAAAGTAGCAGAATACAAAGTCAACACACTAAAATCTGTTTCGTTTCTATATACTAACAATGAACAATCTGAAAAGGAAATAAAGCACAATTCCAGTTACAATATTATCAAAAAGAATAAAATACTTAGGAATTAACCAAGGAGATGAGAAAGACTTGTACAGTAAAAACTACAAAACACTGCTGAAAGTGATTAAAGAAGACATAAATGAGAACCTATCCAATGTTCATGGATTGGAAGACTTAATATTGTTAAGATGTCAATAATACCCAAAATAATCAGGGATATTTAGGATTGCATCCCAAAGTTTAAAAACACTGATTCAAATGTATATCTTTTTAAATTCAATAGCATCCTATCAAATTTTTTACCACACCTTTCATAATTGCTGCTAGAAATTACATCTTTATGGATTGTGTGTCCAAGAACAGGCTAATAATTGTTTCTTATTCATTAGCTTTTTAAATCATATAAAGATAAAAAGTGGAGTTACAAACCAAAATTCCAGCAATGCTAAGTGTTTTTATAATTGCCTATGTGTTTACCTTTGCTGGAGATCTTTACTTCTTCATATGACTTTGAGATACTATCTTATGTCCTTTATTTCAGCCTGAAGGACTTGGAGGACTGATCTAGTGGTGATGAACACTCTCAGCTTTTATCTGCTGCTGCTGCTAAGTCGCTTCAGTCGTGTCCGACTCTGTGTGACCCCATAGACAGCAGCCCATCAGGCTCCCTGTCCCTGGGATTCTCCAGGGAAGAACACAGGAGTGGGTTGCCATTTCCTTCTCCAATGCATGAAAGTGAAAAGTAAAAGTGAAGTCGCTCGGTCGTGTCCGACTCTTTGTGACCCCATGGACTGCAGCCTACTGGGTCCTCCATCCATGGGATTTTCCAGGCAAGAGTACCAGAGTGGGTTGCCATTGCTTCTATCTAGGAATATCTTAATTTGCTCTCATTTTTTTGGCCCCAAAGCTTGTGGGATTTAATTCCCCAAGCAAGGAGTGGCCCTGCCCCCGCTGCACTGGAAGTGTGGAAGTGTGGGTTGTTTCCCTCCCCCGCCCAACACTTGGGGTATATCAACCAGCTGCCTTCAGGCCTCTGAAGTTTTTAATGAGAAATCTTAGTGGGCATTCCTGTATGCTATGACTTGCTTCTCTTGCTGCTTTCAAGATTCTGTGTTTTGAAATTTTGAATGTAATGCCTTGGTGAGCGTCTTCTTGAGTGTTTCCAATCATGTCTGTCATCAAAGTCAAGAAGTTTGCAGCCATTTTTCAGTAACCTCTCTGCCCATTTCTCTCCCTCTCCTTCTGAGGCTCCCACGGTGCGCATTTTGCTCCCTTAGGTTCTGTTTATTTTCCTCAGTCTTTTTCTTTTCCTTCCTCAGACTCAGTATTATTTTCATTTTTCTATCTTCAAATATGCTGATTCTTTGTCCTCCCTGCTCAAGTTCACTTTTGAAATCCTCTAGTGTATTCTTCATTTCAGCTATTGTACTTCTCAGATACAGAATTTCCTTTCGGTTCCTTTTTATGCTTTCTATCTACCGAAATTTTCATTTTGTTCGATTATTATTTTCTTGTTTCTGTCCTTATATTCCTTCAGTTCTTTCTTGAAGACAGTTGTTTTAAAGTCTTTTCTAGCAAGTCCACCACGTGCTGCTTCTTAGACAAAGTTTCTATCAATTTATATTTTCCTTTGAATGGGCCAGACTTTCCTGTATCTTTATACGTCTTATGATTTGTTGTTGTTGAAAACTAGATGTTTGAATTTTGTAATGTAACTCTTGAAGTCAGACTGTCTTCTCCAGTGTTTCCTTCCTTCTTTCCTTCCTTTCTTTTTTAAAAATAATTGTTGGGACTTCCCTGATGGTCCAGTGGTTAAGACTCTGGGCTCCCAATGCAGGGGGCCTGGGTTTGGTCCCTGGTCAGGGAACTAGATCCCATATGCTACAACTAAGACCCAGCACAGCCAAATAATAAATAAATATAAAAAATAAAAATAAAATAATTGTTGCAGGGTATCTCTGTGCTGGGTATCAGCCTGAGATACAAATTTAAGGTCTTCTCAGGTCCTCTCTGAGACTCTATGTCTTTTCTTGGGCATGTGCAGTGACTTTCTAAATTCCCCTGTATATGTGGTTACTTTCAAATGTCCCCATCCTTAGGAATTTCCTGGCAGTTCAGTGGTAAGGACTCTGCTTTCCCTGCTGAGGGCCCAGGTTTAATCCCTGGTCAGGGAATGAGGATTTCACACGCCACGGGGCATGGACAAAAAACAAAACAAAAACAAAACTCCAGAGTAAAATGTCCCGTCCTTACTCATCCAAAAAGAGAAAAGGGAACAATAAAAGGAGACTGGGGACAGCAGATTGTCTCTTTAGAGTCTCTGGAGGCCACCTCGACCAGTGGCTGTGTGCTGCAGTGACGACCGCCCACCTCTCTATCCGCACATTTGTGGTCAGAAGAAGCAACCAATCAGTGCACAGATCCCTGGCATTCAGAGAACACGGTCCTTGTCCCTTCCCTACCTTGGCTCCCAGAAACCACTCCAGCATTACACGGGCCGAGGGGATTGGGGAATGGGTACCGGCTACTGCTCATGCTAAGAGATAAATTGCCTGGAATTAGCCAGAGTTTATCATCTAAGCCTTCCCTGGAAACTAAAAGCCTTCCAGCCGACTCCAGAGTTCCAAAATAGTTACATCAGTCAGATTCTGCCAGTGCAATTGTTGTCTGATGGGGAGACAGAGCCCTGGCACTTCCTGCTCCATCATCTTCCCTGATGTCACTGCTATATAAAGAAATCAACTTCAATAACCCAGTTTATAAATTATAAAGACAAATACACCAGTTAAAAATTGGGCAAAGGATCTGTATAGACATTTCTCCAAAGAAAATGTACAGGTGGCTAATAAACCCATGAAAAGATGCTCAACACCATTAGCCATCATGAAAATTCAAATCAAAACCACAATAAGATACAATTTCACTCCCACTAGGATGGTGTGCTAGGTTGGAAAATGGTATCTCAAAAGAAAGGCATGTCAAACCCCTGGAGCCTGGAAATGCCACTTTATGTGGCAAAAGATGTGATTAACTTAAGGACCTTGAGAGGGAAAGTGTATCCTGCATTATTTGAGTGGACAGTAAAATGCAATCGCGTGTATTCTTATAAGAAAGAGGCAGTTTTTATTGTTGCTGCTGTTGTCGTCTGTTTGCTTGTTTGTTTTGGCCATGCCCTGTGGCATGTGGGATCTTAGTTCCCCAACCATGGATCAAGTTTGCACCCCCTGAAATGGAAGTGCAGAGTCTTAACTACTGGACTGCCAGGGAAGTCCTGAGACGGAGTTTTGAGAGAGAGACACACACAGAGAAGGATGCATAAGGACAGAAACAAAGATTGGATGTCTCCTCTTTTTTTAAAATAAAATTCATTTTATTTAAGTACAGTTGACTTACAATGTTGCATTAATTTCTGCTGTGTCATATCCTCTCTTTTCTCCGGAAGAGTTTGTGTGAGATTCGTGTTACTCCTTTTCAAAAGGTAGGAGAGGGGTTCCTGGCAGTCCAGTGGTTAGGACTCTGCTCTCTTACTGCCAAGGGCCCACGTTCAATGCCTGGTTGGGGAACTAAGACCCCACAAGCAGCACAGTGCGGCCAAAAAGAAGTTTGGTAGGACCAGCTAGTTAAGTCATCTGAGCCTAAAATTTTCCTTGTGGGAAGGAAGGTTTTGACTTGCAAGCATAACTTCTTTGCTGGCTATTTAGATTTTCTACTTATTCTCATGCCAATTTGGTAAGGTGTATTTTTCTAGAAATTTGTCCATAGTGGCTACATTTGTAAATGTATTGCTATAAAATTGTTCATAATACCATCTTATTGGCATTTTAATGTTTGAAGGAGCTCTAGTAACGCCTTTTTTTCACTCTTGACGTTATCTGTGCTACCCTCTTTAACCGTGATCAGTCTCACCAGAGCTGACGCTTGCAGCTTTGTTCATTCTTTCTTTTGTTTGTTTTCTCCTCTGTTATTTCCTTTCCTCTACTTTCCTTGGGTTTAGTTCACCGTTCCTTTTAAAGCTTCTTGAGATTCTTGCTTCGATCTTGGATTTTTACTCTTTCTTCTTCTTGTCTGAAAGACTTTGTATAAAACTGAAATTATGTGTTCTTTTGATCATTGGGTACAATTTGCCTGTAAAACATTTTGGGTTTGCTTTGATTTCTTTAATAGTTATAGAGCTATTCATTTTCTATTTTTTCTTCAGTAGTTATTATGTATCAGTTTTCTAACAATTGCTTCCGTATGAGCTTTAAAATGAACTCCTTATTGCCAAATTCAGATTTAAATTGAAGAAAGTAGGGAAAACCACTAGATCATTCAGGTATGACCTAAATCAAATCCCTTATGATTATACAGTGGAAGTGAGAAATAGATTTAAGGGCCTAGATCTGATAGAGTGCCTGATGAACTATGGAATGAGGTTTGTGACACTGTACAGGAGACAGGGATCAACCCCATGGAACAGAAATGCAAAAAAGCAAAATGGCTGTTTGGGGAGGTCTTACAAATAGCTGTGAAAAGAAGAGAAGCGAAAAGCAAAGGAGAAAAGGAAAGATATAAGCATCTGAATGCAGAGTTCCAAAGAATAGCAAGAAGAGATAAGAAAGCCTTCCTCAGCGATCAATGCAAAGAAATAGAGGAAAACAACAGAATGGGAAAGACTAGAGATCTCTTCAAGAAAATTAGAGATACCAAGGGAACATTTCATGCAAAGATGGGCTCGATAAAGGACAGAAATGGTATGGACCTAACAGAAGCAGAAGATATTAAGAAGAGGTGGCAAGAATACACAGAAGAACTGAACAAAAAAGATCTTCATGACCCAGATAATCATGATGGTGTGATCACTCACCTAGAGCCAGACATCCTGGAATGTGAAGTCAAATGGGTGTTAGAAAGCATCACTATGAACAAAGCTAATGGAGGTGATGGAATTCCAGTTGAGCTATTTCAAATCCTGAAAGATGATGCTGTGAAAGTGCTGTACTCAATATGCCAGCAAATTTGGAAAACTCAGCAGTGGCCACAGGACTGGAAAAGGTCGGTTTTCATTCCAATCCCAAAGAAAGGCAGTGCCAAAGAATGCTCAAACTACCGCACAATTGCACTCATCTCACATGCTAGTAAAGTAATGCTCAAAATTCTCCAAGCCAGGCTTCAGCAATACATGAACCATGAACTTCCAGATGTTCAAGCTGGTTTTAGAAAAGGCAGAGGAACCAGAGATCAAATTGCCAACATCCGCTAGATCATGGAAAAAGCAAGAGAGTTCTAGAAAAACATCTATTTCTGCTTTATTGACTATGCCAAAGCCTTTGACTGTGTGGATCACAATAAACTATGGAAAATTCTGAAAGAGATGGGAATACCAGACCACCTGACCTGCCTCTTGAGAAACCTATATGCAGGTCAGGAAGCAACAGTTAGAACTGGACATGGAACAACAGACTGGTTCCAAATAGGAAAAGGAGTATGTCAAGGCTGTATACTGTCACCCTGCTTATTTAACTTATATGCAGAGTACATCATGAGAAACGCTGGGCTGGAAGACGCACAAGCTGGAATCAAGATTGCTGGGAGAAATATCAATAACCTCAGATATACAGATGACACCACCATTATGGCAGAAAGTGAAGAGGAACTCAAAAGCCTCTTGATGAAAGTGAAAGTGGAGAGTGAAAAAGTTGGCTTAAAGCTCAACATTCAGAAAACGAAGATCATGGCATCTGATACCATCACTTCATGGGAAATAGATGGGGAAACAGTGGAAACAGTGTCAGACTTTATTTTTTGGGGCTCCAAAATCACTGCAGATGGTGACTGTAGCCATGAAATTAAAAGACGCTTACTCCTTGGAAGGAAAGTTATGACCAACCTAGATAGCATATTAAAAAGCAGAGACATTACTTTGCCAACAAAGGTCCATCTAGTAAGGCTATGGTTTTTCCAGTAGTCATGTATGGATGTGACAGTTGGACTGTGAAGAAAGCTGAGCACCGAAGAATTGATGCTTTTGAACTGTGGTGTTGGAGAAGACTCTTGAGAGTCCCTTGGACTGCAAGGAGATCCAACCAGTCCATCCTAAAGGAGATCAGTCCTGGGTGTTCTTTGGAAGGAATGATGGTAAAGCTGAAACTCCAGTACTTTGGCCACCTCATGTGAAGAGTTGACTCATTGGAAAAGACTCTGATGCTGGGAGGGATTAGGGGCAGGAGGAGAAGGGGACGACAGAGGAGGAGATGGCTGGATGGCATCACCGAATCCATGGGCGTGAGTCTGGGTGAACTCTGGGAGCTGGTGATGGACAGGGAGGCCTGGCATGCTGCAATTCACGGGGTCGCAAAGAGTCGGACACGACTGAGCGACTGACCTGACCTGACCTGAAGCTTTAAAATCACTGATACAAGGACTTCCCTAGTGGTCCAGTGGTTAAGAGTCCACCTGCCAATACAGGGGCCACGGGTTCAATCCCTGGTCTGAGAACTAAGATCCCACATGCCCTGGTGCAACTAAGCCTGTGCACCACAACTCCAGAGCCCGAAGCCTGGAGCCCGTGCTCCACTACAGGAGAAGCCACCGCAGTGGGAAGCCAGCACAACCGGAGAGAAGCCCCCGCTCCCCTACAGCTACAGCAAGCCCGTACGAGGCTTTCTACAAGCAGCAAGCAGTGAGACTCAGTGCAGCCAAAACTCTTTTAAAATAAATTTTTAAAATTATTGACACAATTTGTTGATACTAGTCCCTTAATTTTTTAATCTATGCAACACCTGTGGCCCATCCTCATTTATATTTTCATATGCGCTGTTTATGCTTTCTCTCCTTTATTCTTGGCTAACCAGGGTAGCAGAGAAGGTGATGGCACCCCACTCCAGTGTTCTTGCCTGGAGAATCCCAGGGATGGGGGAGCCTGATGGGCTGCCGTCTATGGGGTCGTACAGAGTCGGAAACGACTGAAGCGACTTAGCAGCAGCAGCAGCAGCAACCAGGGTGGAGTTTTGCCTTTTTTCCTAATTTTTTTCCAAAGAACTATTTCTTAGTTTTGTTGATCTCATTTTATCTTTGTTCTCTATTTTAGTAATTGCTGCTTTTCATCATCTTTTTACTTCCTTTGGGTATACTGGGTTCTTTTTCTAACTACATAGTATCAGCACATAGCTCATTAATTTTTAGCTCTGATTTTCTTACTGAACCATATAAGCCTATAATTTTCTCTCTAAATGCCTCTTGCATTGTATCCCACAGGTTTTGATGTGTAAACTTTTCATCATCATTCAGTTCTACTGCTTTCTTTTGATTTCTCTGACCTGTGCACTTTCCCTGTGTATGTGAGTCTGTGTCGGTTTCTGGTTTTAGGGGCGTTTTTGGAAGTTTGGTGTTTGGTTGCCGTCCCCATGTTTGTTGCCTGCCATAGGTCTAGATTCAAGAGTTTAACAGAATCTCTTTGGGGTTTCCCTGGATACAGAAACCAGTTCCTACTTATTAATATTCAAGCACATCTATTATTCATCTGAGCTTGGACACATTACACACTCCGAGTCATCCAAGTTCCTGCCCTCCTTGTGAAAGGAGGCTTTGAGTCTGAAGGCCCCACAGAGAGGGTGTGTAGGTAGGACTCAGGGCTGACTCAGAAGGCCAACCCTGGACAACTCATGTCTGAGGTCACACCCGCTGGAAGAGAATTTTGTTCTAACAATTTGACAGGCTCCAAGCTGCCTCACCATGCCCAGCTCCTGCGCTGTCCATGTGAAGTCAGGGATTTATCAAGATAAAATGCTAGACTTCTGAAGGTTTCATTCCTCAAGTCCTGCCCTTGTTGTTGACCTGGAAATCGTACTGGCAGCAAACATTTTCCACATGCAGTCGTGACAACTGCTTTCCCAGCTGACATTTGCTGGGGAATATGATGAACCATCCGGAGAAGGCAGTGGCACCTCACTTCAGTACTCTTTCCTGGAAAATCCCATGGACGGAGGAGCCTTGTGGGCTGCAGTCCATTGGGTCACTGAGAGTCGGGCACGACTGAGTGACTTCACTTTCACTTTTCACTTTCATGCATTGGAGAAGGAAATGGCAACCCACTCCAGTGTTCTTGCCTGGAGAATCCCAGGGACGGGGGAGCCTGGTGGACTGCCGTCTATGGGGTCGCACAGAGTCAGACACGACTGAAGCGATTTAGCAGCAGCAGCAGCAGCAGCATGATGAACCATCAGAATCATGGAGACCAGCAGATTAGGGAAACAGAAGTGAGGGATGGAGAAAGGGTCTTCGGCAGGGCTACTCAGCCAACCAGGTGCAAGGTGGGCAGAGCTCTGTCTGCTCCCCACACTGAATCCACAGTGAGGGACAGAGAGGAGGTCAGTCGACCGTTTATGACACCCTCGTGCACTGACTTCAAGACAAAGTTAAATCCTTTAGCAGCAAGTAAAGAATTGCTTTCCTTACTTTCAAAACCAAAAAATAGTCCACATAAACTGTCTGTCTGCATATTTTAACACTCTCTTGGTCATTTTGTCACTTCAGGTTGGTGACCTTGAGCAAGTTAGTTAGTTCCACTAAACCCAAGTATTGTACACTGAATAATGACCCTCAAAATGCCAGGTCTGATATCTGGAGCCTACGAGTGTTACCGTGTGTGCCAAAGGTCTTGCAGATGGGATTCTGTTAAGGAGTTTGAGATGGGGAGGTTGGGGAAATTGATTATCCTGGCTTATTCAAGTGGATCCTAAATGCCATCACAGTATCTTTTTTTTTTTTTTTTAATAGTAAGTATTAATTTAGCTCAAGAGTATTCAGGTAAGCTGAGTGGCTCTGCTGATCTGGGTGAGTCTGGTCGATCTCAGCCAGGTCCATCCGCACAGGTACCTGCAGTCAGCGGTGGACAGACTGGGAGCTGCCCTGTTCAGCACGGCCTCAGCTGGGACAAGGCCGTGGGACATTAGATGCACAGAGGAGATGGCAGTGTTACTAGAGACTGAAGTGATGCAGCCACAGGGCAAGTCACACCAGCAGCCACCAGAAGCCGGGAGAGGCCAGGAACAGATGCTCCGAGAGCCCCCAAAGGAGGCAGCCTGCCAACACCTCGATTTGGGTCTTCTGGCCTCCAAAACTGTGAGAGAATAAACGTACGTCATTTTAATCCACTATCTGTGGTCAGCTGTTACAGTGCCCGCAGGAAACTGACATGTGGAGCCCGGGGGCAGCGCGGAGACGATGTGGGTGCGCCATGCTGGTCCCCAGGGAGCCTACTGCTCTGCTTGGTGGGCGTGGCCTGCTGGGGCTTGTCCAGACCCAGCTGATGCCCCTTTCTGCACCAGAGGGAGCCCAGGCCTGGCAGGCCCCAAGCATCCCCTGGGAGGTCAGAGGTAGAAGAGCTGCCACCTCTCCAGCACCTCTGACCCTGGTGGGTCCCTGGCTTCTGCTTCCTCCTGGTCTGCTAAGGGATTAACCACACGAGCAAACTCAGGCTCCTTCCTCTGAGTGGAGGGACAAGTCAGCCATTCATTTCATTTTCCCACTGCCCAAATTCAGGGGCCCCAGGGACTTCCCCGGTAGTCCAGTAGCTAAGACTGCACTCCCAATGTAGGGAGCCTGGTCAGGGAGCTAGATTCCCCCATATCCCAATAAAGATCCTGCATGTTACAAAAGTGGGACCTGGTGCAGCCAAAACAAAAAACAGCTAGGGACTTCCCAGATGTCCAGTGGTTGCGACTCTACGCTTCCACTGCAGAGGGCACAGGTTCAATACCGCATGCTGCTTGATAGGCATGGCCAAAAACGAAACAAACAAAAACCCCAAAGAGCTAGTTTCTATCACTTTACCCCAATTCAGTTTTTTAGTTATTATATGTCCTGAAATTATATTATTCATGAGTTCTTTTACACATCTTGTAAGTGACATTGAGGACTTTAAATTTTTCTGTTCAAGGTCATTGCTTACACCACTGCTTCGTACAAAACAGGTGCTCAACTAACATTGTGGAAGAAAGGAAGAGAGGAAAGAGTGGAGGGAAGGATAGAGGGCCCCCGTGAAGGGCTAACACGGCGTTTGTGGGGGTTCAGGGGCTCCAAGGGTTAGGTGGGAAACTTAGTAGAAGAAGTCTTTGCTCAGACACAGCTTACACTTAAAAGTCATGATTTGTATTGGGGAGATCTGTATTACTTGGGGGGTGCTTACTTTTTAAATATTATTTATTCATGTGTTTATTTATTTGGCTGCATCGAGTCCCAGTTGAGGCATGCAGGACCCTTCATTCGGCCCACGGTGGCGTGGGCTCCCCAGTTACGACACACAGGCTTAGCTGCCCCGGCACATGGGACCTTCATTTCCCGATCAGGGATCAGATCTGCATCCCCTGCATCGGAAGGTGGATTCCTACCCACTGGACCACTAGGGAAGCCCTGGGGTTGCTTGCTTTAATAGGGCAACCCCAAAGGGATGGGCAGACGGGAGGCTCCAGGAGACAGTGGGTTTTATTTACCTGCTCATCCTTTATCTCCCTCTTCCTTTTGTTGTCTGTCTTTGCAGGCAGCAGGGTGTCAGGGCCACCGAAGTGGAATATGATGGCATTACTTTCTGCCTAGAGCAGCTTGAGTGAGCCTCCTGCCCTTCCTGAGTTTCCATGTACCTGTCTGCAAAATAGAGACAATAAATGTGAGTACCAAGAATTTTTGTATCGCAAGGCCCCTTGCCAAGCACATTTGCACCCATTGCCTCCTATAATGAGCTCAACATGTGAGCTGGGTGAAATTGGATGGGAGGAGGAGTGACCCCCGAGCCCCAGCCACCTGTGGCCTGGTAAGCCTTGACCTAAGTCTCCAGCCTCCAAGTCCAGTGCTCATCCAGGGGAGAACAGAGAAATGCAGCTGCCCGGGAAGGTGGGTCCCCTCTGTGGTGGGAGGTGAACTCCACACATACATGCTGGCTGTTCTCTGGGCATTATCTCCATGGATCCCCACAGCAACCATGGGTAGAATGTTCTATTATTCCCATTTGACTGATTAAAAAAATTGAGCCTCAAAGACATGAAGCGATTTGCTTAAGGTCGCCCAGCATTCAGGGCCACAGCCAGGACTCACATCCAGGGTGGAAACTCCAGAGCCCCTGCTTTTCTGCCACCTCTGTTGTCTCCATAGACCTTTTTCTTTTTAAATTAGTTTTGTTTGGCTGTGTGTGGGTAGATGTGGCAGGTAGGGACTACTCTTGTTGCGGTACGCAGGCTCTAGGCGTGGGGGTTCAGGAGTCATGGAGTTGTGGTGCATGGGATTAGCTGCCCCGAAGCATGTGGGATCTTCCTGGGCCAGGAATTGAACCCGTCCCCTGTATTGTCAGGCAGATTCTTAACCACTGAATCACCAGGGAAGCCCTCTCCATAGACCTTTGGGTACAGTTCTAAACAGTGGGTTTTCCCAGCTCAGAGTTGAGAGGACAGGGAGCTACTGTCAGGATGTAGCAAGGACGCCCAACAGAAGGTCACATACATGCACACCTGGACAGATAAGAGAATAGAACATTTCAATAGCCTGGGGCCAGCAAGTACAAGGGAAAACGGCCCTTTCTATCTTCATATCCCCCAAGATCACCCTAATATTGCAGCGCTTCACAGGAACTGACAGGACTATGAGTCCTTGATAAAAGCTGAAATTTTCAGAATAGTGTGTTTAGGAAGGCTGCGAAGTCTATGATCTATCTCAGAAGCAGTCCATCCACAATTATCCTGAAAAGATACAGTACTGTGGAAGACAGAAAGGAGGAAAACCCTCGACAAGTCTATGTTGGGTTTCTAACTGAGCCCTCCACGGAGGTAAGCAACTCGACTAGAATGCCTTCCGTGTACTCAGAACAAAAGGGACCAATCGCCGCTGGACAGTTGGAGGGCAAATCACAGCTTCGGAGTCTGATCATGGCTCTTTTTTGGACTGTGGCAACGCCGGGCAACTTCCAGCCTCTCTCTGAGCCCGGTTGTCAGCTCCCTCAGCAGGCTGGTGCACTTGGTGGTCTTAGCATAGGCGCCTGGTGCACTGCCAATAGAGCTGGAGCTCAGTGAATGTGCTATGTACCCAGACAGCAAACACCAAGGATTCTGCTCACTGGGAGCTAGTCTGAGAAAGCCCCATGCAGGAAGTAACATGACAGGGCTTCACAACAAGAGGGAAGATCCAGGTAGTCTGGAAGTCATCCTGGCGCAATGGCCAGGACGCGAGAATTCCTAAGCTGTCTGCTGGCCCTTGCAGAGGACAACAGCATCTTCATGTGGGTGAAGAAGGAATTTAATTCATCAGAGCAGTGAATTAGAAAAATAGTAGCATGTCTGCTCTGACCCCTGCTCTGCCCCCTGCCTGTGGATGTTGCGGCGGGTGGAGTCTGGAACGGCATCGTGTTTCCCTGGGTGGTGGCCTCTGAGCACCTGTGACCAGTTGAGGACACGCTGTCCCTGCCTCCAGGCATGAGGACCCCAGATGTCCCGCAATCACCACAATTCTGTTTAAAAAAGAAAGAGAATATTTAAAAAGATAATTTTATTTATTCACTTTTATTTACTTTATTCTTTTTATTTAAATAAAAATATAAAATTACTTTTATTTACTTTATTATTTTATTTATTTGCACATTATTTATTTTATTTATTCATTTTCGGCTGTTCTGGGTTGGCTGCTGCAGGGGTTTTTCTCTAGTGGCAGCAAGCTGGGGCTACTCTAGTTGCGCAGGCTTCATTGTGGTGGCTTTTCTTGTGGCGCACAGGGTCCAGGCATGCAGGCTTCAGCTGTTGCAGCTCTCAGGCTCTGGAGCAGAGGTTCAATAGTTGTGGGACATGGGCGTAGCTGCTTTGCAGCATGTGGAATCTTCCCGAATCAGGGATCAAACCCGTGTCTCCTCCACTGTCAGGCAGATTCTTTACTGTTGAGCCACCATGGAAGCCCCTCCTTCTCTTCTTGACTTTATTTATTGTTAAGTGCTTAGCATTCTGTTCCTTATCAGTTACACAGCAATGACAACAACACACTTGCTGAGGAATGGATCCTGGATCCCAGCAGTTCCCACACCCTCTCACATCAGAATTGTGCTTGTGAGTGCTGTGGTGCGATGGGCAGGCAGAAGCGGGTCTCTCCACCTCTGTCCAAACTAGGTGTGGTGCAGAGAACACAGGCCCGGGGGTCAGATCTGACCACTTGACATGATAGTACTGGTTAGGAATGCACTGAGCTGCAAGTAACAGCCAGCCTAAACTCTCCTGGCTTGAACACACAGGGGCTTATTTTTTCTGGCATAAGAAGTCTGGAGGAGAGCAGTTTCAGGACTGATGCAGTTGCTCTTTCTTTCTGGTGCTGGGATGAAGTGGGTGCTAAACAGATTTCCCCACCATGTGCCCTCAGTAGCTGTGGACAAGGACACAAGTCTGGGGCTTCTGAAATCAGGGCCCATTCTGGCCCTACTGCTAATCAGCTGTGCAACTTCAGACAAGTCACTTCCCCTCACTCAGGCTCAGTCTCTCTTCTGTCCTACAGCAGCAAGTGTAGGACAAGATTATCTTACATGAGAGCAGGCACCATCTGTGCACATACACAACTTGGTGTATTTAGTTATATCTTTTCAGTCCAAGGAGCCTGAGATAAAACCTATTTTAATATGAAGACAGGAAGGGCTTCCCTGGTGGCTCAGTGGTAAAGAATCTGCAGCAGACATGGGTCCGATCCCTGATCCAGGAAGTGCCCACATGCGACAACTGAACTTGTGCGCTACAACGACACAGCCTGTGCTCTGGAGCCCGGAGTCACAACCACTGAGCCCACGTGCTGCAACTACTGAAGCCTGAGCATCCTAGAGCCTGTGCTCCACAATAAGAAGAGCCACTGCGATGAGAAGTCCGTGCACTGCACCTGAGAGTAGTCCCCACTCGCCACAACGAGAGAGAAGGCCACGCAGCAGTGAAGACCCAGCACAGCCAAAAATAAATACATAAAATTATTTAAAAAATGAAGACAGGAAATAGGAATGTGAAAAAGGACAGAAGACATTTCAAGATCAATTTTCAGATCCTACTCTTTCATCTCTTCCAGACAGATCCTTAGATGTACATAATTTAGGCTACAGAGGGTCCTTTAGACAGAAAAGTGGGTTGTTTTTCTTTTTTTCTCCTCCTCCATTTTTGCATGTAACATGTACACCTTGCCTCCCATTTCCAGGTCTTTATAGTACAATCACACCATTTGACGCAAGTGCTACGAAAATTTCGAAGTGTTTCTTTAATTCTAGCCTTTATGAAAACCAGAAGCATCTTGTTGAGTACTGTCAGTTTCATTTCCTACCTCTTGGCATTCACTGACTCATTATTTAATGTGTGCCTTCAGTGAAAAAAGCGTTGAGGTGGAAATCTCATCCGCCAGCCACTTCTCTGGCCAATGTGGAATGCTCTGAATCGTCCAAACCCTTTCTCTCAGCTCCTGCCCCAGGCTGAAACCCTTTTGTGGGTCCTCCGGGTGTTTATGCAGCTGACCTAGTTGACATTCCTATCACCAGGAGTGCCATGCTGTGTCCAGACCTGGCCTGGGCCTGGCCTACCCCTCCAGTCTCACCACTCACCTCTTGACCTTTACCTAAACCACCACCTTGCTCCTCGTCTGAACAGGCCATTCTGCTTGGCATCCCTTTTCAGCCACCCTCACCTGGCTAACTCAACTCATGCATTTAGATGTGGCATAACCACCACTCTTTCAGGAAGCTTTCTTGACCAGCTTCCCAGGTTGGGGGCCAAACGTGCCTACAGGGACTCCCACAGTCTTGTGCTCACCCACGTTTCTCAGTTGAACTGTGTGAAACACACATTTAACTAACAAAAATTCAACCATCTCTGCTTGGCCAAAGAGAGAAAGAGAAGGACATTTTAATTCAAACAGGGCAGTCTTTGGCCTGAACACTTTCCTGAGAGGAAGCGATGGAAGCCCTGACTGCATCTTAGTACTCCTATGTCCTAACATTCGGAGAAGGCAATGGCACCCCACTCCAGTACTTTTGCCTAGAAAATCCCATGGACGGAGGAGCCTGGTAGGCTGCAGTCCATGGGGTCGCTAGAGTCGGACCCAACTGAGCGAGTTCACTTTCACTTTTCACTTTCATGCATTGGAGAAGGAAATGGCAACCCACTCCAGTGTTCTTGCCTGGAGAATCCCGGGTACGGGGGAGCCTGGTGGGCTGCCGTCTATGGGGTCCCACAGAGTCGGACACGACTGAAGCGACTTAGCAGCACCAGCAGCAGTCCTAACATTGTGAGCATCTGTCCTTTCTGGGAGTGATTCTGGTGTTTAAAGACATATATGTCTCACAGGGCAGGAAATGTCCCAGACAGAGCAAGAGGAGTCACATCCTGGGGGACCAAAGGAGAAAACATTAAAAATAGAAAAAGAAAAGCAGGACATACCCACTACAAGCTCTTTTCTTTTATGGAAAATTTAGGATATGAGTTCAAATCCCAGCCTTGCAGCTAACCAACTTGAGTACTTCGGTCACGTGACTGTAACCTGTTTAGACTTGGGATCTCTAGGTGTGCCTGCCCATCTTGGAGGGTTACCCCGAGGCTTGAATGAGGTAACAGGTGTCTGGAGCCCACAAGGTAGACTCTCAGTAGCAGTTCAGTTACTCCAGCTCATTCCGCCCTGCCTCCTTAGAACCCCGCACTGAAGCATTCCATCCACCTCCAGCCAGACTCTGGGCAGGTCCACGGGACACATTCAGAGGCTCAGGAGCTAGGAAGGGTTCCAGGGGAGGTTCTATTTCCAACGTCTCAGTCTGCAAGCGTCCACCAAACTCCGCCCCAAGGGATGGAGTCCGGTTATAACCCTCCCCCACGACGGGGGTTCAGGCAGTGGTCCCAGGGGGACTCTAGGACTCCGGGCCCCCTTGGAGCACTCTTCCTTCTGCAAACTGCGTCCGGGTCTATCTCCCTCCCGACCGCGAGTTCCTCGTGGGCGGGACGGGCCTGCTGCCCTCAGGATGCTGAGCTCAGCCCAGGGTTGCTCAGCGTGCCGGGGGCAGGAAAGATGACCGAGTTCACGGTTCCCGGGTCACTGTTAACGATGCTCCTGCCCGCAGCCCTGGCCTCAAAACTACTGTCACGGCTCCATCTAGATGCGGCGCGCTCCCAGCTTTTGAGGGACGCGACCTCGGCTGTTGCACACAGCAGGCGCTCCATCGACGCTACAAACGCCTAGCTCAGGCCGCCGCCCAGGACCATTTGCCGGCTCCTTCCCGAGGGCCGCGTGGTCAGGACGCCGGGAACCCGCCGCCCCAGCCGCCCGCCGGTACCAGCCAGCCCTTCCCAGCAATGGGTGCCGCCCCCTCGGCCCGGGAGTCGCCCCTAGCAACAGCAGTCCGGCCGGCTATCTCGAGCCGCGCTGATTGGCCGAACTCCGGGAGGCGGCGGTGTCGTCACTTCCGGCATCCGGAGGCAGCAAAGGAAGCCGAGAGGCGGCCATCTTGGGTCCGTGAGGCTCGAAGGTGCCGGGAGCGGCGGTGTCGGCAGCCGCCGGGCGGAGGCTGAGGCGGAAATCGAGCCGGAGGGAGAAGAGCAGCCAGGCGCAGGCGCCGCTTCCGCAGTCCCCTCCATGGTCGGCGCCCGCAGCTCGCGGGGACCTGTCTCGCACTCCACATCCTCTACTTCAGGGGCCGCCGGCGGCGCTGTGTGGAGGCTCCGGCGCTGAAATCCGCGGCGCGACGGGCGGGGGCGGAGGAGGAGGCGAGGGGGTCCGGGCCTGCGGGGCGCCCTCAGGCGCGGGGACGCCGGCGGGCCGAGCCGCAGCCCGCCGCCGCCGCCGCCGGCCCGGCCCCGCCACCGCCGACCGCGGGGCTCCTCGGCGCGGCCGCCGGGGCCGGGGGAGCATGAGCCCCGCGACCCTCCGGGAGACGGCCCGGGCCCGGCCCGGGTTCTAGACGGCCGTGGGGGAGGGGAGCCGCCCTCCCGCGGCGCCGCTCCGGAACCGCCGGGCGCTCGACGCCGCGACGCCGGCCCCGGGGCCGCGCTGTTTTGTTTCGCCCTCGCGTTGTGAAGTGAAGTGAAGTAAAATGTCCACTAGGACCCCGTTGCCGACGGTGAATGAACGGGACACTGAGAACGTGAGTAACCTCGGCGGCCGCCCGGGTCGGGTCTCCGCGCGCCGCCCCCGGGAACGCGGCCGCATCCCTCTCTTCGCCCCCCGGGGTCCGGGGGGCGGCCGGTTTCCTGAACGCGCGGGGCGGGAAGCGCCTCCGTGGCGACGCCGGGGGCTCCCTCGGAAGCGACGCGTGGAGGCTGCAGCGTGGCCGCCCGCGGTCCTGAGGCGGTGGCAGCGCAGTGGGCGCTCGGAGCGGGTGTCGGGTCTCCGCTACTGGACTCTTTCAGATGAAGTAGGCGGCTCTTGAGAGGCTCTCGGGCTAGAAACTGGTTCGTGGTGTTGACTCAACGTACTTGATTGGACCAAGTGGACTGTCCTTTTTGCCTCGTTCTGTAAATCGTCTGCAGCTGAGTTTAGTGACAGTCACTAGAAGTAAGCCCCCTCTGAGGGATCTTTTCGGCCCCCTTAGGTGGAACTCCAGAGCTATTCAGAAGTTCTTGGAGAGAGTTTAGACTTACCGAGGAGCAGCCGCGTTTCCAGACGGCTGTTTTGAAGGAGTTGGTTGAGAGTTGGTTGAGCACCTTTCAAAGGAAGGTGTGTATAGTCAGGCTGCCTGCCTCGCAGTGCCTAGCCGAGGGTCACCCACTCCGGGCTTAGCTCTTCTCCTTCCTGAAAAGAACTTGGCTTAGATGAGCTCTCTGGTCCATCCTGGCACTCACATTCTATGATTCTGTAAAAGGAACCTTGGCACTTGTTCGTGTGAACTTTTTAAAAAGGCAAGGAACAGCAGTTTTAGTGACTGACAACTTGTAGTAAAAATTCCATTGGAGCGATGTTGCTTCTGTCCCAGTGCGATTGGAACTCTTTTCTAGCTCTGGCTTCGGGACTGTTCAGTCTAGCTGTGAGTTATCGTCTGTTAAAAACAAAAACATCTAGGTTGGGGGTGGGGAGGGAGGGATGGACATGTACACTCTGCTCTGTGGATAACCAGCAAGGACCTGATATGTAGCGCATGAAACTATTCAGTGTTGTGGGGGGCCTAAATGGGAGGGGAGTTTGGGGGAGAACGGATACACGTATAGATACGACCGAGTCCCTCTCACCTGAAACTTACAGCATTGCTAATCGGCTATACCCCAATACAAAATAAAAAGTTAAAAAAAAAATCTGGAAAATAACTTGTAATGAAACTTCACTGGCCTTTTATTATAAGTGTTATGAGGTAATTTCTGGCAAGAAAATGCTGTCACTTAGGAAAAGCTTCCTTGCTCTGCCTGTTATCATGCTTTCAATAACGTCCTGAAACCTTGTGACGTAGTGGTATCAAATACCTTCATTTTAATCTTCAAAATGCCACTTATTTGCTGGATAACTATTAGGTGATTTAATTTGTTTATGTAAATCTTGGCTTAAAGCATCCTTTTGGTATATTAATGGATGATATTTAATGTTCTTTAACCTTGTAAATCAGTAGCACAGTGATATATGTACCTTTTCATGACATGGATTAGAAAATTACATAAAAAGTAATAGAAAATCTAGACAAGGTGAATTGGTGAGTTCATTTTCTCATAGAACCTAATTCTTCATTGTTTTCTTGTTCTTTGTGTAGAGTGGAGCAAACAAAAATGTGAGTTAACTTACATCATTGACTTTCACTCAGAGAAGCACAGTCTTACATTGAACCAGAGCAGGAGGTCCATACTTCCTATTTTGTTACTACTATTATTTTTCTATTTTTTGACTGCACTGCCTGGCATGTGGGATCTTAGTTCCTTCACCAGGCATGGAACCTGGGCCCCCTGCAGTGGATGTGCAGAGTGTTAACCACTGGACCACCAGGGAAGTCCCAGGAGCTCCATAGTTTCTAAGTAAACTATAATCAGAAACAATGATAGCAGATTTGTGATAATGAAGGGTTTACACCAAATGGGTCTTTACTGGTTCTCTGTTGAATTTGTTGAATTATGGTGTAATCTTTTTGTGTGTCATTAGAAATTACTAAGTTTAAAAAAAATGTGGGGTATGGAGTGTGCCTTTATTCTCTTGGAATGTATTTAAATTGAATTTCTGACAGTGGTGAAATAGAGGTTTGTAGCACATCATTTCATTATTGCACCATGCTGTCTTTTTAACTCTGGTATTGACATGTTCTGAAAGTAGTTGTATATTTTTCACAGTGTGATACCTTGTGTGGTGTTTGTCTGGCATATACAATATTATTTACCTGATACTACTGAACTGAGTGTTAGACTTCTTGCCAATTGAATGATGAGGGTTCAAGAATGAATGGGAGTTCTCAGTCTGATGGGCAGCTCTTTTAAGTTGTGTATGTTGAGATAGAACATTCACTCTTCCCAAGTGTGCAGTTTGATGAGTTTTGACAAATGTATAGTTACGTAATCAGTGTCACGGTTAGAGAACGTTGCCATTGCCCGAAAAGGTGCCCTGTGTTTCTTTACAATTCCCTTTCCCTTCCCCCAGCCGTTGGCAACTATGAATCTGTTACCTGTCTCTGTAGTTTCTCCTTTTCTAAAAGTTACTTGAATGGCATCAAAGAGCATATAGTCTTGTGTCTAGCATCTTTAATTTGGCATAACATTTTTGAGATTTATGTGTGTTTGTGTGTGTATCAGTAGTTCATTGCTTTTTATTGCTGAGTAGTAAGTAGTTCATTGTTTGGGTGTGTAACTTTTTTTTTTTTTAATCCGTTCACCAGTTGATGGACAGTTTTGGCTGATATGACAATTAGCTTTGTCTTTATATTTTGTAAAAAGATTCCATTTTTGCTTACCCCAGGAATCTTATTTAAATTTTAAATAATTATATATAAATTGTGTAAAGAATGTTGCTTATAGGTCAAGAATAATAAAAGGCAGATAATTTGCAAAAAGAAAATTCTCTTCATGCTGGTACACGACTCTATTTTCATTTATTTGATTTCCAGATTTGAATATCCACCTTTAGCTGATAGACTGTTACCTTTTAAAACTTAAAAGGATAAAACAAACAAACAAAAAACTCAAAAGGACTAGTCAAACAGTTGGACCTAATGAAGATGTTGAGGCTCAAAAAGGTGACAGGACCTGCTTGCAACTATTGACTTTAGCAGCAGAGCATCTACTAGGCCTCAGATCTCCATCCCAGCCCTCTCTGCTTTTTTGTGTATCAGGCTGTTTCTCTAAATTTTATGTAGTAATTATTCAGCTAGGGAGATGCAGTTGTACCAATACATAGAGTATAATTAAAAGTAGACTTTAAAAAATATTTTTCTATGGAAAGCAAATAGAATTTAATAGGTATTTATCAGTGGTTCTCAAGTGGGGACAAGTTTGACCCCCAGTGGACATTGGACAGTGTTGGTTTTGGTTGTCACAGGGAAGAGGGTTGCTCCTGACCAGGAATGCACCTAAGCATTTTACAATACATAGCACAGTGTCCCCTACCCCCTCAACAAAGAAATAGCCAAAATGGCAATAGAGCCAGAGTTCTCAACCCTGGTATATAGTTAGCCCCCCCATTCCTATGTACTCAGCAGCTCAGTGACCAGACTAATTTTATATGTTCTGTCCCTAAGAATCAAGCTCAGAACATATCATTTCATTTCTAAAGCTTTTAGAAGAGATAAAGCTTCTTTAAAAATGTAATCTTAATCCTCTGTCATAATTTTTTAATATCAAATATCTAGTTAGCAGTGTTCAAGTTTCCTCAGTTGTCTTTTTTTTTTTAAACAGTTTGTTTAAATTAGAATCTATATTGGGTCCACATATTATAGATGGCTAATATGTGAAACAAGATGCTTTTTTTTAAAGGCAGCAAAAAGTTTGCATTTTAGTTTATGTTCCACAGTTGACTTGCATAGAGGTCATGAACAAATTGTGTACTGGTAAATTTGAAATGTATTTTCCACTTACATTTCAAAGCATATGACACTTCGTAAGCAAGCCTGGGTTACTTGCCAGAGTACCAGAGGCCCTGGAGTACTTTGCCAGTTAAACAGCTCCGGGTGTGTGCACGTTGTGTCCTGACTTAGTGCATTATTTGTTAATGCAAACAGTCATCAGAATTTCTTATCTCTGTGAAATAATAAACTGATGTTGTTATTGTCTAGCTAGCCACCTGCTGTTTGACTATTACCTGCTCAGACCTGAGTGCCTACTTTGTGTGTGGCACTGCTCTAGGCTCCATGGAGGATTTACCTAGGAACTATTATCACTCCTCTGCCTTTGGGCTCCCAGTCCCTGCAGAACACAGCACCCCGAGCTCTGTGAAACTAGCCTGCTAACTCTCAAACTGGAGCACACACCGCCTGGAGGGCTTATGGAAGCTCTGATGGCTGGGCTTCACCCCCAGACCTTGATTCTAGCTTTGGGGTCCTAGAGTTTGCATTTCTAACAAGTTCTACCAGATGATGTTAATGCTTCAGATCTAGGGATCACACTTTAAAGAATTGCTGTGTTAGTATTCAGTGAAGGCTTGCTGACTAAATTATGTTCCTTTAGATTGTATTGTGACTAAAGAAGAGATTTCGGTGGTTTCAATAACATTTTCAGGTTCCTTGAGTTTTAAAATCGGTTCTTTGTTGAAAGTGAGGTTATCGAGAATAAAAATAGTTACTGGTTGTTGGTTACTATGTGTCAGGCAACAGTACTAAGTACTTTATATAGTATTTAATTTAAAACATGTAGTGTGGTTTCATTTAATCTGCTTAACTTCTAAGCACAACTGTCTTTTGAATCAAGCTGTTTGGGCCTTAAAAAAAAAGGTTGCTTTCTGAAGAATTAATATTTTTTATTGGGTCAAAGTGTTTGGGAAAAGATCTTATTCAATTTGAGAGTTGTTTTCATTTCTTTTTTTATGTAAATTAGGTGAAGGTGGAAATTTTCAATGAGTAGAATATTTTTCGTTTAGATCGTGTGTGTGTGTGTATGTGTGTGTGTGTGTGTATGTATGTGTATGTAGGCTTGGTTGTGTCTGACTGCTTTGCAACCCCATGGGCATGGAGTCTTCCAGGCTCCTCTGTGGAATTCTCCAGGCAAGAACACTGGAGTGGGTTGCCATTTCCTACTCCAGGGGCTCTTCCTGACCCAGGGATAGAACCCCCATCTCCTGTGTCTCCTGCAGTGGCAGGTGGGTTCTTTACCACTGCTCCATCTGGGACACCCCTTTGATTGTGTAGTGCATGATTGTTTGTATTGTAATTAGTTTTAAGAGATTCATACACAGTTTAATGTGAATTAATAGTACGTGTTACCTTTAATTTCAAAGAGGATTGCTCTGGATTCTAAAACATGGATAGATATTATCCCTGGAATTTGTTTTCAAGCTGAAAGTAAGAGTCAAGGAGTATAGCTATTTCTGATCACCACTGGGAAGATAAAAGTATAAATTCACTTGTCTCCCATCCATTTTAAACTTTCAAAATAATGAAAAAACAGATCTCTTCCTTGGGAATCTCCCAACTTTAGTGTTGTCTTACACAGGAATTTAAAGAATGTGCTTGGAATTGGTCTACAAGTAGTCACAAAGGGTCTGTGCTGACCCACATGCACCTGCCTGTACAGTCATTGAGAGGGCAGCTGGCGGCACTGGAAGAAAATGACTTTTGAGGCGAGTCTAACTTTTTCTTCAAACTAGATTCTTTAGCACTGCCCTTAGGTCACCTGAGCTGCTTGGCGATGGTTGGTTAGTCTTACACAGTGTTGTGTAGACTAGATAAGGCATTGTTTCTACCTTATTGTATCTGGGTTACCTGGGGTCTTGGTGTTCACAGCTGAAGCTTGAACAAAGCTTAAGATGTTTTGTTTGTATTTCTCACTAATAGGCAGTTGCTTGGGAGTGGAGGTTAAATATTGTGGGACTTGTATTGTTCATTCGCCTAGTCATGTCTTTGAGTCTTTGTGACTCCATGGTCTGAGCACACCAGGCCTCCCTATCCCTCACCATCTCCCAGAGTTTGCCCAAGTTCATGTTCGTTGTATTGGTGAAGCCATCCAGCCTTCTCATCCTTTGACGCCCTCTTCTCCTTCTGCCCTCAATTTTCCCCAGCATCAGGGACTTTTCCAGTGAGTCGTCTATTTACATAAGATGACAAAAATACTGGAGCTTCAGGTTCAGCATTAGTCCTTCCAGTGAATATTTAGGGTTGATCTCACTTAAGATTGACTGGTTTGATATTCTTGCTGCCCAAGGGACTTTCAGGAGTCTTCTCCAGCACCACAGTTTAAAGGCATCCATTCTTTGGCGTTCTGCCTTCTTTATGATCCAGCTCTCACAACTGCACGTGACCATTAGGACATTTTATATGAAAATCTATTTTGGGAGAGTTTCATATGAAGTTTGAGTAAGCTGAACTCAAGGGTCTTATTCTAGAATTTTATATAGCCCCATTCTTTTTATAGTCAGTACCTTTATGACTTCACTGACCACAGTAGCAGATTAAAATGAGAATCCCAGAGAGGAGTACACGTAGAACAATTACCTAACATAGCCTTCTGCCCTTTGCATTCTTTGTCCGGAAGCATAATTTAAGCTGGGCAGGCAACTTTTATTGTTGAAGGCACATGAGGTGTTTTTGGTGGCACTCCGTTCACATTCTGTCTCTACCTCTTTCCGTGTCTTCCTTCCTTTGCGTAGCCCTTGCCTGTCCCAGACTTGCCTTGGTATTCATAGGCATGTGTTAGCTTCACTAGTAGAATGGACTAAAGGAACTTCATACTTTTTTTCTTAAAAGAAGGTTGCCTTCTAGACATTAAAGCTTTTCAGTGATAAAGAACCTTCGACATACCATGGTCATGTATTCTAGTTTCTTTTTCTGTTTCTGTTAGGTCAGGTGCTTAACATTTATTTCCTGCTTATTATATAGTTATCCTACTTATTATTCCTGTGGAACTGGCCACTCCACAACTTAGTAGTATAAAACAACTGTTTCATTATACTCACAGATTTTGTGTGAGTAGTGTAATTCAAACGGGAATGACTTATATCTGGGACTTCACTTGGGATATCATGAAAGGCTTGGGGATTTGAACAGCTGGGTTGAAAGATGCATATCCTAAGTGAAAGTGAAAGTCGCTCAGTTGTGTCTGACTCTTTGCGACCCCGTGGACTATATACAGTCCATGGAATTCTCCAGGCCAGAATGCTGGAGTGGGTAGCTCTTCTCTTCTCCAGGAGAATCTTCCCAACCCAGGGATCAAACCCAGGTCTCCTGCATTGCAGGCAGATTTTTTACCAGCTGAGGCACCTAAGACCACTTCTTAATCTGGCACATTGACAGGTATTGTCAAAAGGCTGCTGGGGCTCTTGGTCAGAGCCACTATGTGGGCCTCTCCAGCCTGGAGACCTCAGTGTGATCAGACACGAGGTGGCTTGATATTTTAGCAAACAAGACAGAGCTGCTTGCCTTTTATGGCCTATCCTCAGAGGTCACATAGTATCAGTTCTTAGAATGCTAAAGCAGTCATGGGCACCCAGATTCAAGTGGAAGAGACATAGCCCTTGTAATGGGAGTCAGAGACTTCGGGGTCTTGTTTTCCAGCCACTGTAATAATAACTCTTCGAGTTTATAATCTGACCTAGCATTTTTTGTGTGACCTTGGACAAGTTATTTAACTTCTTCATGTCTCATCTATAGAATGGGATTGGTGGTAGTAATCACCTCATGGGGCTGTTAGAATACCTTCCATGCCGTGCCTCCCTTACCTCTCTGTTCTCATCTCTTGCCTTGCTGTTCTTTGAATACACCAGGGACACTCCAGCCTCAGTGCCTTGGCGTTGGCTCTTCTCTTTGTCCGAACACTTTTGTTCCAGGTACCCACATGGCTAATTCTCTCACCTTCTCCTCTTTTCAGGCATCACCTCAGTGAGGCTTGCTCTAACCATTGATGTCCCTCCCAACTTGCCTAACCCTGATCTAGTTTTTTTTCTTAATCCCCATTGTGTTGTTACCTTTAACATAGTATATAGTTTATATATTTCTTAGGTTTATTGTGTTTTGTCGATCTCCTGTGGCTACTGAATACTCCATGAGAGCAGGAATATTTGTTTTGTTTATTGATACTATTTCAAATACCTAGACAATGCTGGTCATTTATTACAGGTGATCTGTAAATAAATATTGGTTGAATTAGTGATTAAATGGGACAGTATGGGTAAAGCATTTAGAATGGTGCCTGGCACATCATAAGTAATAGATAAATGCTAGCCATCATTAATGCTTGTCACTTGGTCTTTTCATCTCATCTCTGTGTTGTCATTTCTTTCATCTCTCATGTCCTGTGTCTTCAGCCTCTTCTTTCTGTAGTTCCAATGAATTCATCTTCTTTCTCCTTTTTTAAAACCTCAGATAGCTTTCTTTTTTTTTTTTCAGATAGCTTTCTTAAAGGGAGGCTTAATGGAAAGAGTCTGGGCTTGGAAGTCAGAGGTAAAGATGGGAGCCTAAGACTGTGGTTGAGGGAGAGATTCTGAAGACACTTCTGGTGTAGAGTGGACCAGATGTGGAGCCCAAAAGAAGGAGCAGCAAAACATGAGAGAAATTCAGATTTGGAGTTAGAGGCTTGCATTTGAACCTGGTCTTCCAATACTAATACAAGTATTTGACCATGGGCAAGTTAATTACTTGTCTGTGCCTCATTTAAAATTTTTTAATATAATTAAAAACTTATTGATATAATTGACGTGTAGCATCATATTAGTTTCAGGTGTACAACATAATGATTTTATATTTGTATATGTTGTGAAATGATCACCACAATGAGTCTAGTTAATATTCATCACCACATATAATTAAGGTTTTTTTTCTGTTCACGAGAATTTTAAAATCTACTCTCTTAGCTGCTTTCAAATATATAATTTAGTGTTATGTGTTCAATATTATATAATCAGCATGCTACACATTACATCTTTTTATTTAACAGAAGAGAGTAACATCTATTCAGGGTTGTTGTGACTGAGGAAACTGACACCAAGAAGAGCTTGGCCGGGTCTGCTCCACGTGACGAGGGTTCTGCATGTACATGTCAAATTCCCTCTTCAGGTAGCTTTTGTAGTGTGATTCTAGAAAACTGGGTAATCTAAAGTCTGGTTTATTATTCAAATACTGACCCACGCTTTGTTTTTTCTAACTGTTTGCCTGTTCTCCTTGACTGTTCACCTAGCAGTTTCACACCTGCTGGTTGCCAGGTCCTGTGTTCTAAGAATACAGAGAGAATTCTTACCATCAAGGAGCTCTTAGTCAAGTACTTCAGTGCAGAAATTAAAGCAAGGGGATGCAAGACAGAAGTGCCAGCCTAGTCAAGAACAGAAAGAGAAGAAATTTCCAGCAGTCACGATGTCAAGGAATTAAGCCAATTTTTTTTTTTCAGTGTTAGAGGTGTGTGAAAGAATTGTGAGAGGTGAAATTGGCTGGACCTTCAGGTTAAGGGATGTCTCTCCCGGCACCTCCAAGCTTTTTAAGCTTTCCTTGTGCTCATGTCTGGCTTGAAATGGCCTTCATCTTCCTTTAAAACTCTGCTACTTGTCTTTCGAAGACTCCATCCCCTTTTTTTTCCTTCATCTTGGACACCTGTTTTTCCTTCATCTTGCCCGAATGTGGTCATGTTGTCTGAGTGCTTAGAGCTGCATTGTCCAGCACAGTAGCTACCAGCTATGTGTGGCTACTGAGTCCTTGACATGTGACTGGTCTGAGTTAAGATGTCTTGTGAATATAAAGTATATTCCAGATTTTAAAGACAATATGAAAAAAGGAATATAGAATCTTACTTTTTTATATTAGGTGTTGAAATATTTGGGAATATATTTTTAAAAATAAATTAAAAATTGAATAAAATTAACCTATTGCTTTAATAGCAAGATGAAAACACATTTCTCACAAACCTGTTGGGTGGTACTTAGAGTATTCGCACTTTGATTTTCTCATGGGGCAGGGATTGCCCCTCGTTTCAGTAACTGTTCTCCGTTAGCTCCTCAGCTAAACTGTGTGCATATGTTCTATTTGTTTTATTCCGCTGTAGAGCCTGTTATTTAATGAGTACTGGTCCATGGGGTCGCTAAGAGTCAGACACGACTAAGCAACTTCACTTTCATGTATTGGAGAGGGAAATGGCAACCCACTCCAGTGTTCTTGCCTGGAGAATCCCAGGGACGGGGGAGCCTGGTGGGCTGCCGTCTGTGGGGTCGCACCGAGTCGGACACGACTGAAGTGACTTAGACTAGACTAGACCAGCATATAATTAACTGGTCAGAAGCTACTGAGTCAGTTTTCTTTAGCTGCAGTTTGTGCTTTATTCTTCTGAGGGTAAATCAAGTAAATTATTTTTCAGTATGTTTCATTATTACGATGCTTCATCTGCTATACCAGTAATCAGTTCAGTTGAGTCACTCAGTCGTCGTGTTCAACTCTGCGACCCCATGAACTGCAGCACGCCAGGCTTCCCTGTCCATCACCAACTCCTGGAGCTTGCTCAGACTCATGTCCATCTAGTCGGTGATCCCATCCAACCATCTCATCCTCTTGTCGTCTCCTTCTCCTCTTGCCTTTAATCTTTCCCAGCACCAGGGTCTTTTCAAATGAGTCAGTTCTTCACAACAGATGGCCAGAATATTGGAGTTTCAGCATCAGTCCTTCCAATGAATATTCAGGACTGATTTCCTTGAGGATTGACTGGTTTGATCTCCTTGTAGTCCAAGGGAGTCTCAAGAGTCTTCTCCAACACCACAGTTCAAAAGCATCAATTCTTCGGTGCTCAGCTTTCTTTATGGTCCAGCTCTTACATCCATACTTGACTACTGAAAAAACCATAGCTTTGACTAGACAGACCTTTGTTGGCAAAGTAATGTCTCTGCTTTTTAATATGCTTTCTAGGTTTGTCATAGCTTTTCTTCCCAGGAGCAAGTGTCTTTAATTTCAAGGCTGCAGTCATCATCTGCAGTGATTTTGGAGCCCAAGAAAATAAAGTCTTTGTCGCTGTTTCCATTGTTTCCCCATCTATTTGCCTTGAAGTGATGGGACTGGATGCCATGATCTTTGTATTTGAATGTTGAGTTTTCACCCAGCTTTTTCACTCTCCTCTTTCACTTTCATCCAGAGGCTCTTCGGTTCCTCTTCGCTTTCTGCTGTAAGGGTGGTGTCATCTGCGTATTTGAGGTTATTGATATTTCTCCCAGCAATCTTGATTCCAGCTTGTGCTGCATCCAGTCCTGCATTTCCATCATGTACTCTGCATAGAATTTAAATAAGCAGGGTGACGGCGTACAGCCTTGCTGAACTCCTTTCCCAATTTGGAACGAGTCCGTTGTTCCATGTCTGGTTCTAACTGTTGCTTCTTGACCTGCATACAGATTTCTCAGGAGTCAGGTCAGGTGGTCTGGTATTCCCATCTCTTTCAGAATTTTCTACAGTTTGTTGTGATCCACGCAGTCAAAGGCTTTGGCATAGTCAATAAAGCAGAAATATATGTCTTTCTGGAACTCCCTTGCTTTTTCCATGATCCAGCAGATGTTGGCAGTTTGATCTCTGGTTCCTCTGCTGTTTCTAAATCCACCTTGAACATCTGGAACTTCTTGGTTCATGTACTGTTGAAAGCCTCACTTGGAGAATTTTGAGCATTACTTTGCTAGCATGTAAGATGAGTGCAATTGTGCGGTAGTTTGAGCATTCTTTGGCATTGCCTTTCTTTCGGATTGGAATGAAAACTGACCTTTTCCAGTCCTGTGGCCACTGCTGAGTTTTCCAAATTTGTTGGCATATTGAGTATCATCTTTTAGGATTTGAAATAGCTCAGCTGGAATTGTATCACCTCCACTAGCTTTGTTCGCAGTGATGCTTCCTAAGGCCTGCTTGACTTCAGACTCCAGGATGTCTGGCTCTAGGTGAGTGATCACACCATCGTGGTTATCTGGGTCATTTAAGATCTTTTTTGTGTAGTTCTTCTGTGTATTCGTGCCACCTTTTTTAAAAAATATCTTCTGCCTCTGTTAGGTCCTAATACCGATAATAAGCGTTTTGTTACAAATGAAACCAAGTTGGCTGAATTTCTGCAAATGAACAATAATAGTTCCCCTTCCCTATTATTCATATTCTTGGAAAAATTTTCATAAACTCAGCTGCAGAAGTCACATCTTGATGAGTGTGAGGCCGTTCTTTTTATTCCTGTTAATCCCTATATATCATGTCCCTTATCTTTCCAAGATGTTAGTGTTCTCATATGTGTTCTTAAACGTGTGTGTTTTGTGCTTTGTGTAAATAGTTCAGTCTCATCTATGCATCAAACCTGTTGCCTCTAATTGTAGAAGAGCACTTCTGTGGTATGAGTCTGCCACATTTTACCTGCGTGCCAGGGGTAGACTGTCTGCTGCATACACGCATGCACACACAGTGCAACAATGAATATCTTCATACATGTCTCCTTGTGGAGCTGTGTAAGAAAGTCTTGCAGATGTGCAGCTAGGAGTGGATTTCCAGGGTCACAGGAAATGTCACGTACTTCCAGGTTGCTCTTCTGGGTGGCTCTATCAGCCCATACTCCCACTAGTAGTGCACAGGGGTTTTTGTAACACTGGTTCCTCCATCATTAGAATTCTCCAGTTTTCTAATTTTTTTTTTTTTTGCCAGCCCTAAGTATAATGTGATACTTCATTGTTAACTTGTGTTTCTTCCTGATTTTTCAGTTCAGTCGCTCAGTCGTGTCTGACTCTTTATGACCCCGTGAATTGCAGCACGCCAGGCCTCCCTGTCCATCACCAACTCCCAGAGTTCACTCAAACTCACGTCCATCAAGTCAGTGATGCCATCCAGCCATCTCATCCTCTGTCATCCCCTTCTCCTCCTGCCCCCAATCCCTCCCAGCATCAGACTCTTTTTCCAGTGAGTGAACTCTTCACATGAGATGACCAAAGTACTGGAGTTTCAGCTTCAGCATCATTCCTTCCAAAGAAATCCCAGGGCTGATCTCCTTTAGAATGGACTGGTTGGATCTCCTTGCAGTCCAAGGGACTCTCAAGAGTCTTCTCCAACACCACAGTTCAAAAGCATCAATTCTTTGGCGCTCAGCTTTCTTCACAGTTCAACTCTCACATCCATACATGACTACTGGAAAAACCATAGCCTTGACTAGACGGACCTTTGTAGTACATCTATATATTTCTTGGCTTTGGGGGCCTTTTATAAATTGCTGTTTTTTCTCTGTCCCTTTTCTACTTGATGATTTTTTTCTTGTTGATTCTTAGATACTCTTTGATTTTCTAGGTATTAATCCAATGTAGGTTTAAGACATTGCACGTATCTTCTATCATCTTCGTAGAAGTCCCTTTGGACAGAAGCTCTTAATTTTGGTGTAACTCAGATGAATGTTTGCCTTAAGTTTGTGCATTTGAGGTTTTGCTTAAATATCTGGCTCACAAGGATATTTTCTTAAATTTCATTTTATATTTCACATGTGGGTTTTTTAGTCCCTTTAGATTAAAAGGGAACGTCCCTTCTGCACAGGGACTTAGATAGGGGTCTAGTTTTATTTTTCTCTGTAGACTGATCCAGTGAATCAGTTTTCCTCCTGCTGTCCACTCAATAGTCCGTCCTTTCCCCAGTGGTTTATAGGATTGCTTTCATTGTATCTTATGGTCCCGTACATTCAGTGGCTTTTATCTTGGTGTTTTGTTGCATTGTCTATTTTACTGTTGTGCCAATACCCTATAGGTTTTCTTTTCTTTAAAAATTAGTATGGCTTTATAGAATATTGTAATCTTTGTATCTTTATATGTATTTGCTTATCAAACTTTTCATGTTAAAATCAATTCAGACTTAAAATTGTGAGATTAGTACAGAGTATGTGTGTACTTTTCACTTAGTCTCCCCTGATGTTGACCACTTAGATACCAGTGAACCAGTGAAGTCGCTCAGTCGTGTCCGACTCTTTGCAGTCCCATGGACTGTAGCCTACCAGGCTCCTCCATCCATGGAATTTTCCAGGCTAGAGTACTGGAGTGGGTTGCCATTTCCTTCTCCAGGGATTGAACCCAGGTCTCCTGCATTCCAGGCAGATGGTTTACCGTCTGAGCCACCAGGGAAGCCCAAACCAAAACTAGAAAATTAATACTGGCCCAATACCGTTAACAAGGGCTGCAGAACTTACTTGAATTGTCACCTGCTTTTCTCCAGGGTTCTTTTCTGTGTTTCAAGATCCAGTCAAAGATCCCACAGTTTAAGTTTGTCTAATGTTTTCTCAGAATTAGATTAAGGTTATATCCTTTTGGCAAGAAAGCCACAGAAAAGATGTTGGGTCGCTCTTAGTACATGCTTTTGAGGGTACAGTGTGATGCGGGTATGTCTTGTTACTGGTTTTAACCTTGATCACTTTTTATTTCTGAGCTTTATTTAACTCTTTTTTAAGGCTAACCTGGTAGCCATGAAATATTTGTCCATGTACACTTTGGAGTAAGTTTAAAATTACTCAAACTACTGGCTGGAAATGTTAATTGAGATTGCCTTGAACTTATAGATAAATTTGGGTAGAATGTATAATATTATCTGTCCAAGAGTGTGGAATTCCCATTTTACAGTATTTAGAGTATCTTTTATGTCTTTTATTGAAAATTTAAGGCTTTGTCCAGGGAGCTCTTGCTTCAGTTAGTCTTCAGTTAATTTCTACCTACTTTTTATTGCTATTATGAAGGTTATTTTTTGCTTAAATTTTGTGGTAGGTTACTACTAGTGTAGGGAACTTTTGTTATAGGTTGATCTTGCACCTTGCTAAGCTCTCTCTTGAGTTCCAGTGGTACTTCCAGTTCTTTTGGTTTGCAGGTAGTTTATATCATCTACAAATAATGACATTTTCTCTCTCTTTTTAAGATTCTTATAAGTTTTTCCTAAAAGTATTAGCCATGAGCTCCAGTTTTTTGTTAAATAATGGTAGTGATAATAGGCAGCTTTGTCTTGTTTCTGATTTTAAGAAAATGATTCTAAGTTTCTCTGTTTAGGATTTCCCTGGTGGTCCAATGGTTAAGAATCTGCCTGCCAATGCAGGGAACACGGGTTTGATCCCTGGTCTGGGAAGATTCCACATGCCATGGGGCGGCTAAGCCCATGCACTACAACTGCTGAGCTGTCATGCTGTAGAGTCCGTGCTCTGCAACGAGAGAAGCCACCACAGTGAGAAGAAGCCCACGCACCACAGCTGGAGGGTAGCCCCAGCTCTCTGCAGTTAGAGAAAGCCCATACGCAGCAGTGAAGACCCAGTGCCGCCAAAAAATAAAAATAAAATAAAGTCTCTATTTAGTGTAATATTTGTTAAAGGGTTTTTGGTCTGTGATTTTTGTCAGATTGAGAAAGTTCCATTCTATTCCCAGTTTGCTAAATTTTTAAAAACACAAGTGATTCAGTCCTAACAGGTATGTTTCCTTCAGTGAATGAAATAACTGCTCAGTTGTTTTCAAAAGTAAATTTTGGCTTTGTGAATATCTCTAAAGTATAAAATACTTGTAGAACAGCTTTTTACTGTCATAGTTTGGCTTTGTAGACCCCCCCCCAACTTTTGTAAATTCCCCCACTTTTGAAAATCCTGCTCATGTGTTAATGAGGTGGCTTGTTATTTGAAGGATTAGAAAGGATGTGTGGGCACACATTTTATAGACAAGGCCGAGCTCTGTTCAGGAAGAGTTCAGATATGGCATAAAGTTGTTGTTGTAGACATTTAAACCTGATTTCTTAAGTAGGCCTCTCAAATTTCAGGTTGGTGCTTTAGCACATAGATCCAAGGGCAAACCTGGAATCATACAGTTTAAAAAATCATACAGTTAAAAAAATTTTTTTCCGTGTGCATGTGTCTAAGGTATGTTCTCATTTGTGTCACCATAAGCACAATAGTTTATGTTCTGTGGCTCTGTTTCCCTCTAGGTTTTCTTTTTTTTTTATTGGAGTATGGTTGTTTTACAGTGTTGTTAGTTTCTCCTGTACAGCAGAGTGAGCCAGTTAAACCTACATCCACTCTTAGACCTCATTCCCATGTTGAGCATTACAGAGTTGGGAATAGTTCCCCGTGCTGTACCGTAGGCTGTTCGTTACCTGTTACACTGTGGTTATATGTACATGCCACTCCCAGCCCCCTCGTTTGTCCCCCACCCACTTGCTCCCTCTGGTAACCATGTTTGTTTTCTACATGTGTGACTCTGCTTCTTTTTGGTAAATAGGTTCATTTTTACCATTTTTTTTAGATTCCACATACAAGTGATAACACATGATGCTTGTCATTCCGTCTGACCTACTTTACTCAGTATGACAATCTCTGAGTCCATCCATGTTGCTGCATATGGCATTGTTTCTTTTTTTTTTTTTTTTTTTTAATGGCTGAGTAATACTGCATCATGGGGCTTCCCAGTTGGTGATAAAGAACCAACCTGCCAATGCAGGAGACGCAAGAGACATAGGTTTGATGCCTGAGTTCCATAGGGTAGGAAATGGCAACCTGCTCCAGTATTTTTTTTTCTTTGTATTTTATATTGGTGTATAGCTGATAACAATGTTGTGATAGTTTCAGGTGCACAGCACAGGGACTCAGCCATTAATATACATGTATCCATTCTCCCTCCAAACTCCCCTCCCATCTAAGCTGCCACATCACATTGAGCAGAGTTCCCTGTGCTATTCAGTAGGTCCTTGTTGGTTACCTTTTTTTTTTAAATTAAATGTTCACTTTTAAATGATGGGTGTATCTAAGAAGCCATAACAAGGACAATTAGAAAATATTTGTAACAAAATAAAAATGAGAAGAGAATTGGCCAGAATTTGTTGCATGCAGCTGAAACTGCTTGATGCAGTTTAAGTACAATGGGGAATCTTGAATAAGGTATGAACACAAATAGTGGACAGTAGCATAAAATTTTGTGAAATTTGAACAAAATCTATACTTTCATTAATATGGTATCATGTTAATTTCCTGTTTTGTTTCTTTTTAACAACATGGTATTTCTTTATATTCTCAGAATTGGATTAATTTTTAAACCTCATTCAAAATTTTTTTAAGTCATAAGATAATAAACTTTCTAGACTTTTAGTAGTAGCCGCTTCAGTATTCCTGCTTAGAAAATTCCATGGATAGAGGAACCTGTCAGGCTACAGTCCATGGGGTTGGAAAGAGTCAGACAGATTGAGTGACTGAACACACACACTATTCCATTTTATATATATGTTTCACTGATGGACATTTAGGTGGCTTCCGTGCTGCAGTGAACATTGGGGTTTTTGATGATGACCATTCTGATTGGTGTGAGGTGATACCTCTTTGTAGTTTCTAGAGCTCTTCTACATGTAGACACATTTTAAAAGAAGAACTAATATGTATAACGAAATGGAGTGCACTTCTCATTCACTCTTTATTGCTTCTTTCTTCAGTATTGATATGGCACCTGGGACAGTTTAGTAGTGCTTTGGCTAAAAGTAACTAACTTATACCATGGCTTAACCAAATAAGGGTTTATTTGTCTCACAAAACAAATCTAGACAGCCTCTAGCTTTGGTTCAGCAATTCAATATTGTTGGAGTTGGTGGTTTTTAAAAATATTTTTGTCTTTTCTCTCCTGTTTGAGACCTACAACTACAGGGTAACTTACAGAGCTGTAGCTCTTGTGGTTGCATTCAACGCAGCAGAAGGGAGGAAGAGGCCGTATTAGTTAGTGTACCTGTCTGCCTTTATGAGAAACAAAATTTTTCCAGGACCACCCAGTAGACTTTCACTAATGAGAACTGACCAGAACCAAGCCATGTGCTACCTCCAGCTACAGAGAAGTTTGGGAAAACAAGAATTTCACTGGCCATGTTTCCTCCCCAGATTCACGTCTGGCTTCTGTTAGATAAGAAGGGAGGTATGGATGTTGAGTAGATACCTACAGTTTTGCTCCACTCCTTAATAACATTACCTAGCAGCTTAAATATTTTGCATTAAACAGAAACTTTAGTTTGAAAATGAACACTTTATGAATTTGTTAATACTTTTTTATTTTTGCCTTGATTCTGCAAAATTTTTAGTAGCACTGCCCATGTTCTAGTGTTCTTGGTGGATAAAATGGTTCAGCTCAATTCCCTGAGAGAGAGAAAGATCTGGACTCTTTTACTCTTTTCTTTTTCTTTTAATATAAATGTACTTATTTTAATTGGAGGCTAATTACTTTACAGTATTTTATTGGTTTTGCCATACATCAACATGAATCCGCCATGGGTGTACACATGGTTCCCCATCCTGAACCCCCCCCCTCACCTCCCTGCCCATACTGTCCCTCTGCGTCATCCCAGTGCACCAGCCCTGAGCACCCTGTATCATGCATCAAACCGGGACTGGCGATCCATTTCATATATGATATTATTCATGTTTCAGTGCCATTTTCCCAAATCATCCCACCCTTCTTTTACTCTTTAATAAAGATTAAATTAAACAGCTTTGAGTGCCTGTTGGGTTTTTAGTGCTTCCACAAAAAGTGGCTACTATTATATCACTTTTTGTCACCTTAGGGAGAAAAAAGTTTATGGATAAATTGGCTATTAGTACAAGAATTTATTTATTTGCTAAAACGCTAGGAAATTTTTTCTTCTTTGGGCCTACTCATGGATGCATGGGGAAGATGGAAGCCAAGTAGAATCAAAATGCAGTTTAATTTGCTTCTGTTCTGAGAGAATTTTTTAGTTAAAAACCTTAGATTTTAAAATTTAGGGAGTTTATCAAACTAAATATTCTGAGTTTAACTCTATTGGAATTTAGCAAACATCAGCTATTTCAATCTGTTATATGAGTTTATATTCTTGTGGGAAAATACAGGTTTCTTTTTGGGTTTGTATTAGTGTTTATTTGCATGAGGGTGTATTACGTAGGCTAGGTTATGCTGTGGTGACATAGATGACCAGAATCTTAGTGGCTTAACATTGACTCTATGAAGCCTGATCTCCATTTCCAGGCCGTTTGGTCCTCTGACCTTCACTCTTTGGACAGGATTCTAAATTCAGGAGAACAGAAGAACACAGGGCTTGAGTCAAGCACTGTCAGTAAAGACTTCAGCATGAAAATGACATATTCACTTTCACTCGTATCTCATCGGCCATACTTGGACAAATGACTGTGTGGAACCTCAAGTTGAGTGAGTTTCTGTAGGAAGTCAGTGTAGTGTGGTGGATAAGTGTCTATGACAAAGTAGCAAGATAGAGACAGATACAAGCGAAGTACATTGGGAGTCCAAAGAAAAAGCAGTTCTGCTGGGACGCAGGGAGAGTCAGGGAAGATTGCTTAAAGATGGCGACAAATGATTCAAGCATACGGGAAAGAGTAGGATGTCTTTAGGTTTGAATGGAAGAAAGGGCACTCAGACTGAGGAGAGAATCACGCTAGAAAATAGTGGGTGATGGAGCGGCCGAGGAGTAATGGCTTAGATCAGAGAGGACCTTGACTTCATCTGGTATTCGTGCAGTAGGAGTCCATAGTAGGCACTGTTACAGTTTCTGGGAATATCTGATAATAAACAAAACAGACATCTCTGTTCTCCTAACATACCAGTGGATGTAGTGCTAAGGAGTTAGTTTGGGGGGGCAGTTGTTTGTGTTTTGTTTTTTTAATGTTTTGGCCTTACTTCGCACAGCATGTGGGGTCTTAGTTCTCTGACCAGGGATGGATCTGGGCCCCCTGCCATGGAAGCGCAGTGTCTTAACCACTGGACCGCCTGAGAAGTCTCAGGAGTTATTTTTTTATTATAAATAGATTGGAGAGTAAGCAAAGGTATAAACTTCATGCCTATGAATTTTAAGCTAAGCTAAGTCACTTCAGTTGTGTCCGACTCTGTGCGACCCCATAGACGGCAGCCTACCAGGCTCCCCCGTCCCTGGGATTCTCCAGGCAAGAACACTGGAGTAGGTTGCCATTTCCTTCTCCAATGTGTGAAAGTGAAAAGTGAAAGTGAAGTTGCTCAGTTGTGTCTGACTCTTCGCGACCCCATGGACTGCAGCTCACCAGGCTCCTCCATCCATGGGATTTTCCAGGCAAGAGTACTGGAGTGGGGTGCCATCGCCTTCTCTGCTATGAATTTTAAGGTTCTTCTAATATTTCTATTTTACATGTAGTAGAAGACAGTTGATTTGTGCAAAAGTTAATATTTTGTCTACTTAACTGTGCCACACTCCAGAAAACTAATTTTCTGTAAACTAATTAATACATGAAGGGTTGAATTTATGAACATATAAATTAAAAGTCTATGTTTGCATTTAAAAAGCTTTTATAACCAAAATTTTGAATAGTAGTTTAATTTTAATAACTGTGTTTTCATTGTATAAATAGCAAAACCGCTTGACATACACCTCATGGTTACAGGGACTTTATGTTCTGCTGGGTTTCTGACACTCAGAACAGTGCCTAGCTCATAATTATATAAAATCTATTATACATTATCATTCAATAAATATTTGAATAGAAGAAAGAAATTTGGGAAATAAAAATTTCTTGTAATTTAACCATCTGAATGCTACAGTGATTAGTGTTTTGATATCATTTATTTAGTCGTTCCAATATTTATTAAGGCTTCCCTGTGGCTCAGTTGGTAAAGAATCTGCCTGCAGTGCAGGAGACCCAGGTTTGATCCCTGGATCAGGAAGATCCCTGGAGAAGGAGATGGCAAACCTCTCTAGTATCCTTGCCTGGAAAATCCCATGGACAGAGAAGCCTTGTGGGCTGCTTTCCATGGAGTCCCAGAGAGTTGGGCACGACTGAGCAACTAACACTTTTCACTTTGCAGTGTTCATTAAGTACCTGTTATATATGTCTACTATTCTAAGATACAAGGGATAGTAAATTACTGTCCTTGTTTTTAGGAAACATGTCTAGTTTGGAAATAAGCATATATGAAACACGTTTACCAAAATTATTTTAAAACAGTACTTTGTTGCTGTTTGGACTGCAGCATGCCAGGCTTTCCTGTCCTTCACTATATCCCAGAGTTTTCTTTAAACTCGTGTCCATTCAATCGGTGATGCCATCCAACCATCTCATCCTCTCCTGCCCCCTTCTTCTGCTCTCAGTCTTTCCCAGAATCAGGGTCTTTTTTACTAATGAGTCGGCTCTTCGCATCAGGTGGCCAAAGCATTGGAGCTTCAGCATCAGGTCCCTCCAATGAATATTCAAGGTTGATTTCCTTCTAAAAAAAAAACCATAGCTTTGACTAGATGGACCTTTGTCAGCAAAGTGATGTCTCTGCTTTTTAATATGCCGTCTAGGTTTGTCATAGCTTTCCTTCCAAGAAGCAGACGTCTTTTAATTTCATGGTTGCAGTCACCATCTGTGGTGATTTTTGGAGCCCAGGAAAGAAAATCTGTTACTGCTTCCACTTTTTCCCCTTCTGTTTGCCATAAAATGACTGGATGCCGTGATCTTAGTTTTTTGAATGTTGAGTTTTAAACCAGCTTTTTCACTCCTCTTTCACCCTCATAAAGAGGCTCTTTAGTTCCTCTTCGCTTTCTGCCATTAGAGTGATATCATCTGCATATCTGAGGTTGTTGTTTCTCCCTGCAATCTTGATTCCAACTTGTGATTCATCCAGCCTGGCATTTTGCATGATGTACTCTGCATATAAGTTAAATAAGCAGGGTGACAATATATAGCCTTGACATACTCCTTGTCGTATTCCTTTCCCAATTTTGAACCAGTCAGTTGTTCCATGTAAGGTTTTAAATAGCTGTTGCTTCTTGATCTGCGTACAGATAGCTTTCTCAGGAGGCAGGTAATATTCCCAGCTCTTTAAGAACTTTCCACAGTTTATTGTGATTCACACAGTCAGAAGCTTTAGCCTAGTCAATGAAGCATAATAGGCGTTTTTCTGGGATTCTCTTGCTTTTTCTATGATTCAGCAGATGCTGGCATTTGATCTCCGGTTCCTCTGCCTTTTCTAAAACCAGCTTGTACACCTGGGATGTCTCAGTTTACGTACTGTTGAAGCCTAGCTTGAAGGGTTTTGAGCATTACCTTGCTAGTGTGTGAGATGAGTGCAGTTGTACACAGTGTACATTCTTTGGCACTGCCCTTCTTTGGGATTGGAATGAAAACTGACCTTTTCCAGTCCTGTGGCCACTGCTGAGTTTTTCAAATTTGCCAACATATTGAGTGCAGCACTTTAACAGCATCATCTTCGAGGATCTTTCCGTAGCTCAGCTAGAATTCCATCACCTCCACTAGCTTTGTTTGTCGTAATGCTTCCTAAGGCCCATTTAACGTCACACTCCAGGATGTCTGGCTCTAGGTGAGTGATCACACCATCGTGGTTATCCTGGTCATTAAGACCTTTTTTGTACAGTTCTGTGTATTTTTGCTACCTCTTCTAAGTCTCCTGCTTCTGTTAGGTCCTTGCCATTCTGTCCTTTATTGTGCCCATCCTTGCATGAAATGTTCTCTTGATATCTCCAGTTTTCTTGAAGAGAACTCTAGTCTTTCCCATTCTGTTGTTTTCCACTACTTCTTTACATTGTTCACTGAAGGCCTTATCTCTCCTTGCTATTCCTTGTTTGTAATGGGCTATTTTCCCAAAATTCTCATTTGAAAATTAGAATCTTTTTGCTACAGGAATAAAGTTGTTTAGATTTGTAACCAGTTTGTAAAAGTCTTTTTAACTTAAAATAGAAGAAAACCTATCTCAAAACTTGGTACAGGAATGACAGAGATTTACTTAGAGGAATATAAAAATGTAGATGGAAATTAATGTGGACATTCTGAAAAGGATATCTTTTGAGGAATTCAGAGGTTGATGGCACAAATTCTTAAGCTCTCACTGTAAAATACTAGTTGTTTTTTTTTTTTTTTTTCCATTTTTCCTTGATAAGAATGTGTTACAAAGTGTAGTTTCTTACGTTTATCACCTAGAATCAGGCTTGTTTGACCTACAGGTAGAGAATGAACATGAGAAACAAGGGGTGTTTTCCTGGACAAGAGGAGAAAGGGATGAAGGTGCTTGACAGTGTCCCGAGAGGAGACAAAGCAGTTAGCGCTCAGTGAGGTATGGAGAGAGGAAGCGCTAGGCAGCTAGTTGCTCACGCATGCAGTGCTGTCCTCATCAGGCACTTTGTCACTCGAGCACCTTTCTGTTTAATGTGGTTAGAGGTGTTTATGATTTGTTTTACCTTTTTGGAGTATGTTGAATACTGTATTCATCTGTTCAACAAATGTTTATCAAGGGCTTTAGAGTCTGGCACACACTGTCTTAAAAATCATTGTTAGCAGCATAGTTTAGAAAGAAGTTGGGAATCCATATTCTTTTTGAATTTCTCACTAGTGATTTGGTGGTGAATAAATCTCAAGGTATCCTCATCTGGTTAATGGTGATGTTACCTGTTCTACCTATATCATAAGGTGTGTTGACTATAATATGTGCTGGTGTATTTAATAGCATGTGGGAAAGTTAAGTTCTTTATGACTGTAAGGCAGTCTTCTTTCTCCTATTTTATGGTATAGCCACATTACAGAAAATAATCTTCATCTATCTGAACACCCAGTTGAAGTTCAAGACTGGTATTTCTCTTCTCAGCATTTTATTTTCCTCATGAGTTTATATCACATGGGCAAGTCCCCATAAAGTGCCATATGTAGTGGGATTAAATTAAAGCAGAGATGTTTTGTTTCTTCAACTGGAGACTCTTTAACCTTGTCAACTACTGTGGGTTCCTCATTCCCTGCCCTTTGTTGTCTATTTTACTGCAGCACACGTCACATGGAGATGGGCGGCAAGAAGTTACCTCTCGCTCTGGGCGCTCTGGAGCACGGTGTAGAAACTCTATAGCTTCCTGTGCAGATGAACAGCCTCACATTGGAAACTACAGGCTGTTAAAAACTATCGGCAAGGGGAATTTTGCAAAAGTGAAGTTGGCAAGACACATCCTTACAGGCAGAGAGGTAAGTAACGAATTATGCTTGGGTTTCTGTTAATACACTTTCCCGTTTATTTCCATGTGAGACAAAGAGGAACACAATGTATATATTTGGGCTTTCTGTAAGCTAGTTAAACCTTTTTTAAGAATAGGAAGCTTATATATTAATTATCCTGGGAGTTGTTTTACTTTCTCATTTCTTTACTTTTCATTTACTTTCTCATTTCTTTCTCTGTTGTAAAGATTACATATTGAGTGTTTGAATGATTTTGCCTTTATAAAGAGATAGCGTTCTTTTTCAGTGGTAAATATGTACCACCACAGTAAAAATGTTTTAACTTCATTATAAGCTCACGGTACTTGCAAAAATTGTGTTGACTGTTTTTATAGATTTATCAAGAAGCTTCTTCATCTCCCCAAACATTTATCTCATAGCTTATGTTCGATAGGTTATTATATAGAAAGGCACATGCTTTCCTAATTTTTGTCATATTTGCTTTCTGCTCAACCACATTCCATGTTTATAAAAAACACTTCCATTAAAATTGCTCCTTAATTAACTCCCTCCTCACATTCTTTTTGTGCAGCACAGAACTGTTCTGGTGTGTTTGGTTTTTGGCTGCGCTGGGTCTTCATTGAGACACACGGGCCATTTGCTGGTGTGCAGGCTTTTCTCTAGTTGTGGCGCACAGGCTGAGTCGCTCTGCAGCACGTGGGGTCTTGGTTTCCCAACCAGGGATCAAACTTGTGACCTCTGCACTGAACCGTGGATTCTTAACCACTGGACCACCAGGAAAGTCTCTGTTCTGCTTTTTTTTACATAGTTTCTTGGATCTTTGTTACCTGCTGTTTCTTGCCTAAAATACACTTCATCCTTTTGTGTTGGAGTCACTTCTTGGGGAAAGTAGTGATTAACAGACTCCCTTTCCCCAGGCATGGCACTCATGTTAAAAATCACGGTACTTTTTCCCTAGCTAGCATTTTTACCATTACAGTTAAATAAATAGTATGTTTTACTATTATAATTACAATTATATTGCAAATTGCTTATTTATCTGTCTTTCCACTCTAATCTATGGGGAAGATATCAGCACTTAGCCATATTTGGCACATACTAGGTGCTCGTTGTTTAGTCGATAAGTTGTGTCTGACTCTTTTTCGACTCCATGGACTGTAACTCCCGGGCTCCTCTGTCCATGGGATTTTCCAGGCAGTGGATTTTCTGGAGTGGATTGCTTTTTCCTTCTCCAGGGAATCTTCCCAGACCAGGGATTGAACCCACATCACCTGTGTTGACAGATGGATTCTTTACCACTGAGCCACCAGGGAAGCCTTATTAAGTACTTAATAAATTTTTTAAAAAACTTTATTTTATATTGGGATATAGCCGATTAACATAGTGCTGTGATAGTTTCAGGTGAACAGCGAAGGGGCTCGGCCATGTGTCCATTCTCCCCCTGTACTTGATAAATATTTATTGGATGAACTTAATGCTACTTTTGAAGGAAACTTGGAGCCTCCTGATATGTGTGCCAAGGCAGTGTTAAGATGTGCTGAGGCCTGCAGTCCACTGTGCAAGGGCCTGCTGGAGTGAGACCCACCCTGGGTTTGCTACAGTTTGCCCTACAAATATTCTAACTTCCTCTGTGTTCTGGGACCTGAAGAAGATTGTGCATCATTGGTCTATTCTAACTGGAGTCTTAAGTAAAGACTGTAACTAAAAATTTGCCTCCTCACGTTTCATCTCAATTTTAGTGGCAGTTCCCTAGTTAAGACTCCATAGAGATGCCGGGACTGCTTTTGGAATCAGTAAATAGCATGAGTTAGTGGAGCTTTCTTTGCTGCCCTAGATCCAAACTTTTTGAAATAAGGAACAGAACCTCTGAGTTTATTTCCCCCAACCAGTTTCAGGTGGTTACTTGGCCAGTTTCCTTATATAGATAGAGATGGTGGGTTAAAAGAGGAGTGAGACAGACAGACCCTCTCGCCTTTTACATAACTTACTTGTGCTGGAGTGAGACTTGCCATGTTTACATCTAGTGTGTTCTCTCCAGAAATGCTTGAATTTGACTATGTAGTGGCTAACTTAAAACACTTTTTTTTTTGAGGTCTGAAAAAATTGATTTTACTTTTTTTCCCCCCTATTGTAGGTCTTACCCAGAATCATGTAAAATATAAACATTATAGAAACTCATTATGTAGAAAATAAAATTCCTTAAACTTTCTCTCTTCTCAGAGGATCACTTTCAGCAGTTTGGTATACATTACCACAGTTCTTTATAGACACAGTAATTTTTGTTTATTTTAACAAGAAAGGACATAATGGTTTTTCTTACCAAGTGCTCAGTCACATCTTCATCACGTCTGGATTTCAGTGCTTCTGGACCTGACATACTCTCTTTAGGGGCGTTGCCTTCTAGTGTGTGCTGGCACCATAGTTTACCTATATTGATGGGCATTGGGTGGTTTCTGATTTTTTTGCTATTACGAACATCTGCACTGAATATCCTTAAACATAACTTTCTGTCCTTTATTAAGAGTGTTTCTGTAGGATAAATTCCTAGATGTCTGGAAGTCCTGGTTCAGAGGGAATGTGAGACTGTAGTTTGTTGCTGTTCAGGCGATAAGTTGTGTCTGACTCTGCGACCCCACGGAATGCAGCACACCAGGCTTCTCTGTCCTCCACTAACTCGCAGAGTTTGCTCAAATTCATGTCCATTGAATTAGTGATGCTGTCTAACCATCTCATCCTCTGCCACCCCCTTCTCCTTTTGCCTTCAATCTTTGACAGCATCAGGGTCTTTTCCAGTGAGTCAGCTCTTGGCATCAAGTGGCCAAAGTATTGAAACTTCACCATCACCGTCAGTCCTTCCAATGAATATTCAGGGTTGATTTCCTTTAGGAGTGATTGATTTGATCTCCTTACAGTCCAAGGGACTCTCGAGTCTCCTCCAACACCACAGTTCAGAAGCATCAATTCTTTGGCATGCAGCCTTTATGGTCCAGCTGTCACATCTGTACATGACTACTGGAAAAATCATAGCTTTAACTATATGGACCTTTTGTTAGCAAAGTGATGTTTCTGTATTTTAATACCGTAATGTTGCTGATGCTGCATCGCTTCAGTCATGTCCGGACTCTGTGCGACCCCATAGACGGCTTCCCACCAGGCTCCCCCGTCCCTGGGATTCTCCAGGCAAGAACACTGGAGTGGGTTGCCATTTCCGTCTCCAGTGCATGAAAATGAAAAGTGAAAGTGAAGTCGCTCAGTCGTGTCTGACTCTTAGCGACCCCATGGACTGCAGCCCACCAGGCTCCTCCGTCCATGGGATTTTCCAGGCAAGAGTACTAGGTACTGCTAAATTGGTTTTGAGAGAATGTCGTACTGCTTTATTAGCTTACCAAAATGAATGAGAGTGCCTGTTTTTCTACACCCTTGCTAACACTGTAGATAATTTTTGTCTATCGAATAAACAAAAAAATGATATTTTTTAAAAAAGATTGCTTTTTTGATAGCTGCTTACATTGATGATATTTTCATATATTTGTGTCATTTATATTTTCTTTTTAAAATAAGCTTCCTGCTGTATATCCTTTATCTGTGTCTCTTTTCTCTTTTCCTCTTAGTGATTTAAACCTTTTATGTGTTTTTAGACATCAGTCTGATCTGTCTGGGTTTCATGTCTTGGTGAGAACAGTTTACTTTTTTTCCCAGATTGTAAAAATGATTCTGTTTTTTTCTTTAAATACTGCTGTGACTGGCATTTGAATGTTTAATTGACTTACTGTGTATTTTGGAGGATTAGTATGAGGTGTAGAGTCTTAACTTTTTCCCCCTACATGCATTACTGCTTTCCCTGGATCATTGGTTCTTTCCCCCGATTGTTAAATTCCCTTTTGTCTCTCTGATTTAATTTATTTAGTTTTATGCCCAGTCATGGTGTTTTTATTACTGCAGCTTTTGATTGTACATTTTGATTTTTTGAAGTAGGTTAAAGTTCCCTGATGATTATTCTTATAAGAATTTCCTTGATCTTCTCGCCATTTAGTCTATCAGATGAATTTTTATTATATTCCACTTTTTTTGGGTGGGGGGCACACCATGTGGCATAAGGGATCTTAGTTCTCCACCAGGGATTGAATCTGCACCCTGCATTGGGAATGTGGTGGAGTCTTAACCACTAGCCCACCAAAGAAGTCCCTGTACAGGTCTTTATGTGAGCACAAATTTTAATTTCTTTAGGATAATTAATCCAGGAGTGGGATTGCTGGGTCCTATGATAAAAAAACTGAAGTTTTTTTAGACAGTTGATTTTATTATAGGTTTATTATAGTATATATTTTATTACAGGTTTATTATAATATTCCCAATAGATTAAAAGAAACCTAAAAACTATAGTTATTGTATTTTTATCACTTGGTACTGTTCTCCAGTCAGCCCATTGAAAATGAAAGTTTTTCCATCAGCATTCTCTTGCCCTTTTATAGGAATAGGATGTGTCTTTCCTATTGAGGTACTAAGACCTCTAAAGAAAACCCAGAGTGCTTCAGGAGGTGATTTTGGTAATTCAGAGACTTAATTCATTCAGTCAGTAGAAGATAAAGAGTTATTATATGGTATGTTAAGAGACATCAAACCAGTCAATCCTAAAGGAAATCAGTCCTGAATATTCTCTGGAAAGACTGAAGCTGAAGCTCCAATACTTTGGCCACCTGATGCAAAGAGCTGACTCATTAGAAAAGACCCTGATGCTGGGAAAAGATTGAAGACAGGAGGAGAAGGGGACAGCAGAGGATGAGATGGTTGGATGGCATCGCCAACTCAATGGACATGAGTTTGAGCAAGTCTGGGAGATGGTGAAGGACAGGGGACCCTGGCATACTGCAGTCCATGGGGTCTTTAGTTCCCTGACTTGGGGTTGAACCAGTGCCCCCTGCAGTGAAAGTGTGGATTCCTAACCACTGGACTACCAGGGAATTCCTTGGAGTTCCAATTAATCAGAGATTGGAAGCCTTGCAAAGGGCCTTGATTTATATGACTTTTGATTGTGCCATACGGCTTGTAGGATCTTAGTTCTGTGACCAGGGATTGAACCTGGGTCCTGGGAGTGAAAGTGCTGAGGCCTAACCATTGGACCACCAGTGAATTCTCAAGAGGCCTGATTTTTTAGTTTTTGGGTTTTTGTTTTGTTTTCTCTCTGTTCTGCTTTCTGGGACATGTCTGTATCTTCCAGTCTTTCTCTTAAATGTGTGTATGCTCCTGTGGGTGTCCTCCTCCCCCCGGTGCTTTCTTGTTCTCTGATTATTTGTCTTTATAGCGTCCAGTTCTGGTATCAGTGCTGTTTCTTCTGTTAACTCCCTGAGGATAGTAAAAAGCATGATTCTTTTTGTTGTTCTTGTTCCCTACATTGTTTCTCTTGTCGCTGGGATTCTTTCTTGGTGTCTTCCTTAGAGACTTCATTTGGAATCTGGTAAGTCTTGGTTGTCTGTCTGTCTTAGGTGGAACCCTAAGAAGCTGATCGGAAGCTGGGTTTGCGTGCATAGAATATGTTTGACCACTTTCATTTGGGAGTTGTCCAGTGCTTTTATTGGAGGACCCAGGTATCTCTGCCATCTCTTCTCTGGGACCCTTCTGTTCTCTAGATTAAGAATCCTCTGTTCTGCTTGGGAAGCTCTGTGGTCCCACCCCTCCTCAGTGGCAGTCTGACACTTAATCCCCCCCTTTTCCTCTCATGCCTCACTCCTGCCCTCTCCTGGCTTGTTGACTTGGAGTCCAGAGCCTCTTTAACTTCTGGAATCGGTAGTCATTGGTTGGGCTGAGGAGCAGCAGCATTCTTTATGCAGACTTTTGACTTGGGAATTAGCCCAGCAGCTCCTGCCACCTGGAAGCTCCGGGTCCGGAGCCCTTTCAAGCCTGCACCCTGTCTCCTTCAGAAGGCCCCTGAAGTGCGTGCCCACCGTTGTCCTCGCAGCCTGCTCTGCGCTTTTGTGGCTGCCCATGTTCACTGGCAGTCCGTGTCCTGCGGTAGAGGAGAGGCCAGAGGGGAGCGGGAGGAAAACAGATTTCAGTCTCGAACCTCATTTGTCCTCGGCCTCTGAGTACTCAATTAGCATTAGTTGTTGGTTGTAAGAATGATAAAACCTCAGCTTTTCATCTTTGAATGTGCTAAACTTCTTGAGATTTTAGTTTACAACATTTTGTGTGTGTCAAGACTGTGTTAACAGCTTTACAGAAAGTTTGGAGACCAGAAAGGAAAAAAATTCCCCCAATCAAAATATGCATAATACCATTATTTTGGTATATCATATCCTATATATATTTTTCAGCATACTTTTGGCCCTGATTTTGTATGCTGGTTTTTTCCCTTCAGAATTTTATCCTTAACAGTTTTCCCCAATGCTGCATAATCATAAATTGTAGGTTTCAGTGGTTATATGCAGTTTCATTGATTTGAACAGTAGTTTTCGATTTTTTTAATCTCACAATTCCATTAAACTTTTTAAATTGAGGACTCAAAACAAGCTTTTGTTTATATGAGTTACATCTATTGCTGTTTACTGTTTTAGAAGTTAGCACTAAGAAACTTAAAATATGTATTAATTTATTAAAAATAATAGACCTTTTACTTGTTAATATAAATAACATATTTTTATGAAAAATGACTTATTTTCCAAAACAAATTACAAAAAAGAATGACATTGTTTAAATTTTTTGCAATTCACTTTAATATCTCTTTTAATAGAAGGTAGCTGTATTTTAAGTCTGCTCTGCATTCAGACAATTTTGGTATGTGATTCTGGTTGAAGTGTATGAAGAAAATCTGGCCCCACTCAGATAAGTAGCGAACAAAGAAAAGAAGACCTCATTATCTCTCTCAGGTGGTTCCAGGTATTGCCCTTTGCTGCTCTGTTAAAACTCAGTAAGTAGTCATTGCTGGGATTTGGGCAGTGATTAATAGAATGTTTTCTTCAAAACAACTGTTGACACACAAAAAGAATATTTTGAACAGTTTGCTTTTATTGGAAATAATAGTAGCAGATTTGGAAGTAAGCCAGCAGAATGGTAAAAGATAGCCTTAGTAGTCTAATAACATATAACTGAAAAGGCCACCTGATCTGCCTCTTGAGAAACCTGTATGCACGTCAGGAAGCAACAGTTAGAATGGACATGGAACAACAGACTGGTTCCAAATAGGGAAAGGAGAACATCAAGGCTGTATATTGTCTCCCTGCTTATTTAACTTATATGCAGAGTGCATCATGAGAAATGCTGGGCTGGAAGAAACACAAGCTGGAATCAAGATTGCCGGGAGAAATATCAATAACTTCAGATATGCAGATGACACCACCCTTATGGCAGAAAGTGAAGAGGAACTAAAAAGCCTCTTGAAGAAAGTGAAAGTAGAGAGTGAAAAAGTTGGCTTAAAGCTCAACATTCAGAAAACCAAGATCATGGCATCTGGTCCCATCATTTCATGGGAAATAGATGGGGAAACAGTGTCAGACTTTATTTTTGGGGGCTCCAAAATCACTGCAGATGGTGACTGCAGCCATGAAATTAAAAGACGCTTACTCCTTGGAAGGAAAGTTATGACCAACCTAGATAGCATATTGAAAAGCAGAGACATTACTTTGCCAACAAAGGTTCGTCTAGTCAAGGCTATGGTTTTTCCTGTGGTCATGTATGGATATGAGAGTTGGACTGTGAAGAAAGCCGAGCGCCGAAGAATTGATGCTTTTGAACTGAGAAGACTCTTGAGAGTCCCTTGGACTACAAGGAGATCCAACCAGTCCATTCTGAAGGAGATCAGCCCTGGGATTTCTTTGGAAGGAATGATGCTAAAGCTGAAACTCCAGTACTTCGGCCACCTCATGTGAAGAGTTGACTCATTGGAAAAGACTCTGATGCTGGGAGGGATCGGGGGCAGGAGGAGAAGGGGATGACAGAGGATGAGATGGCTGGATGGCATCACTGACTCGATGGATGTGAGTCTGAGTGAACTCTGGGAGTTGGTGATGAACAGGGAGGCCTGGTGTGCTGCGATTCATGGGGTCGCAAAGAGTCGGACACAACTGAGCGACTATTTACAGTTAGTGTGCAGAGAAAGAAACGAACTTGACATAAACCTACTTTCTACAAATTAAAAAGCACTTAATTACATAATTGTAACACTTTTTTATTGTGATAAAATATACATAACATAAAATTTACTATTTTAGCCATTTTTAAGTATGCAGCTCAGTGGCATTAAGTGCGTTTATGTTGTTTGCAACCATCACCACTGTCCATCTTCAGAATAGACCCACTAGTCAATCTCATTATTCACAAATTCCAGATTTGCAAATTTACATACTCTCCAAAATTTGTTTACAATCCAGAAATCAATACCAGCAGTGCATTTGCAGTCTTTTTTGGCCGTGCACAGAGCAGTGAGAAGTTTGAATTGCTTTATGTGTGTTTGCTCTGCTGAGGTCCAACGAGGTAACACTTGGCATTCTTTCAGCTTTCATACTATTAACAGATGCCTGTTTTGTGGTTATTTAGTCCATATTTTCCACATTTTTTGGTGCATTTTGATAGTGATTTTGCTATTTAAAATGACCCCCAACTGTAGGGCTGAGGTAACTAGCCAGTGTTTCTAAGGGCAAAGGCTGTGAGCGCCTTATAGAGAAAATATATTTGTGAGATAAGCTTCATTCAGGCATGAGGTTGGATAGTGCTGCTGCTGCTGCTAAGTCGCTTCAGTCGTGTCCGACTCTGTGCGACCCCATAGACGGCTTCCCACCAGGCTCCCCCGTCCCTGGGATTCTCCAGGCAAGAACTCTGGAGTGGGTTGCCATTTCCTTCTCCAATGCATGAAAGTGAAAAGTGAAAGTGAAGTCGCTCAGTCCTGTCCGACTCTTAGCGACCCCATGGACTGCAGCCTTCCAGGCTCCTCTGCCCATGGGATTTTCCAGGCAAGAGTACTGGAGTGGGATGCCATTGCCTTCTCTGTAGATAGTGCTAGTCAGTGTTAATAAATCAATAACGTATAGTAAATGAGATGTCCTTAAGCAGAAACATAAAACAAGGTTATGTATTGGTCAGTTGATGAAAATGTTATGACCAGGGGCTCACAGGAACCTCTTCTAGAAACAGTGGTTCAGTATCCACCAATTCCGTGTTCACAGTGAATTTATAGAATGGAATTACCATGAGTAATGTGAATCAGCTGTCTTTTTTTTGAAATAGGAGGAGGCTTAATTGTTACCGATGTTTTCTTGTGACAGCAGATACATGGGAAGGAATATTAGGAAAGATTGTAGGCTTTGGGAAAGATTGAAGGCAGGAGAAGGGGGCGACAGAGGATGAGATGGTTGGATGGCATCATCGACTCCATGGACGAGTTTGAGTAAACTCTGGGAGTTGGTGATGGACAGGGAGGCCTGGAGTGCTGCAGTTCAATGGGGTCGCAAAGAGTTGGACACGACTGAGCGACTGAACTGAACTGAACTCAGGTGTCTTGAAAACATTTTCAAGAGCGGAGGAATCAGAAGCACCCTGAGAGCTCTTTACATGAGGTGTGTGGAGTTGGCTGGCTTAGCTCCACAGTGGCTTGGATGAAAGTTGGCCTTTCACTTGGACCTTCATGTACACAGCATTGAATTGTTTTCTGTGGTCAGTGAAGTTTTTCCTGGGTTGTATCCTTCCTTGAGCATACTCTAGGCTTGTGTGTGCCCTGTTGTGTGTACCTCTGATTTTTGTCTCCCAGAAATTGTTTCAGATCTCTTGTTCGCTGGTGCTACCTCTCCCATTCTCTTTGCCATTTTTTTTTTTTTGGTCATTTAATCTTTATTGTTTAATGGGACTGTCAGATGGGAGAAGAGCGAACGCACATGATTAGTGTGCCATCTTTAACTGAAAGTACTCACTATGGGTACGAAAGAGCTTCTTAATCAAACGAGAGTCTCCTGCATTGCAGGTGGGTTCTTTACCAACTGAGCTATCAGGGAAGCCCTTTAGTTATTTTTATTCAAGTTAATGATCTATTACACAGTTTAAAGAATCGATGCTGGTTTTTTTAAGTGTTCCCTGGCCCCACCCCAGTTTCCTAATCACTTTCAGCCTTTTAAACTGTTCTTTAGGTTTTTTTCTTATTTTTGAATTTTAGGCATCATTAGCTATTGACTTTTGAACTGTAGTTTTTTAAAAGTCATCACTGACTTTAAAAAAATTAACTCCATATTGAAATATAGTGCACACATTGAGAAAAAAATATAAGTATTTGCAAAACCATGACCCAGAGCAAAAACACACCATGACTTAAACCCCAGAAGTCCTCCCTTCTACCTCCTTCTAATCACTTCACTTTCCTCCCCCTGAGATAACCACTATAATGACTTCTAAAACACTGCAGGTTATTCTGTGTGTTCTCCTCTTAAAATCATGGAGCCGCACAGCGTTCATTAACTTGTGTGCCTCTGTGACTCTGCCTTGTGCTCGTGACAGGCACTCATCTTGCTTTGCATTGTTAGGTTTAATTTGAAGTTGGTAGGCTTGTTCTCCATTGCTGTGGACTGAATTGTGTCCCCCAGAATTCAGATGTAAAAGCTTATTTGGAGATAGAGCCTTTGTGGAAATATTTAGGTTAAATTAGGTCATAAGGGTAGGCACCCGATCTGATAGGATTAGTGTGCATATAGGAGACACCAGAGAGCTTGCTTGCTTTTTCCACCTCATAAGGACACGGTGAGAAGCTGAGCGTCTGCTCGCCACGAGGAGCTGCCTGTGCTGGTGCCCCGATCCCTGACGCCCAGCTTCCCAAACCGTGAGAAAATACATTTCTGCTCTTTAAGCCACCCTGTCTCTGGTATTTTTGCTGTGACAGCCTGAGCTGACCAATATGCCATTCTTCTGGATCACTGTGTACTTCTATAGGACTTGGTAGTCTTTCTTGCCCCTGCTCTTCTGTAAAAGCTGTAATGCTTTAACACCCGCCAGGAGCAGGATATAAGGGTCTTTTGACCAGTAGTTAATTGACGGGAACTGGAAGATAAAGATTTTTCTCCATTGGGTGTTTGCCGCAGGTTTGTTGGACTCTTTGATTTGAGGAATGTTGAGGGAAGCCTTTCTTACATGTGAGCTCTCTTTTATTCCTATTTTGTAATTTTCCACTTTGCTTTAGGCATCAGGGGGAACAAATGGAATTTCCCGGAACTTTACACAGTGGCAGGGACACTTCTGTTTCCTTGCCTAGTGAACCCCCGTGGCATTTGTTGTGCAGGTGTGAGCTCACTTGAGAGCACCCCCATACACACACACCCTCTACAACCTTGGGCGTGGCTGAGTGGTCTGTCAGGTCTCTGTCTTTCTCAGGCAGCTAGTGATGCCCCACAGTTGCCTCGAGGTCGGAGCTCTTCTCCTGGCTCCAGCTCTGGCCCTGGGTTATTTTGGTAGTTGAGTCATCCCAGCAGGGAGCTGGAAGGAAGAAGGGATTAGGAGCTTCCCCTTCAGCTTTCATTGCCACACATACACGCATTGTGTTAAATGAGGACTCTTGCTTTTGATAAAGCCTCTCGTCCACAGTGAGATTTAGCTGAATGCAACATGTTTTGAACTGATCTTGCTTTAGATACTATTTGAACAGCTGCTGCTGCTAAGTCACTTCAGTTGTGTCTGACTCTGTGCGACGCCATAGACGGCAGCCCACCAGGCTGCTCTGTCCCTGGGATTCTCCGTGGAGTGGGTTGCCATTTCCTTCTCCTATTTGAACAGCAGTACTTGAAAGTGAATATGTGTACTAACAGAATCAGAATGGAATCTCTAGAAGGTGGATACTGAGCAGAAGAAATGAGTGAACAAGGGGCCTCTGAGGAGAATAGAAATTGAACTGGAAAGGCAGCATTTATGGTGGATTTGGATATGAGAGGAAGAAAGAAAGCAGGATTGTGGCCAGAACAGTGTTATCAAAGGGGTTTCTTTGGGAATGGGCAGATCCAAGTATACCACATAAAATTACTTATGAGAGTAAAGTTTGTGGGGGTTTTTTGGCCACACCGCATGGCCATGTGGGATGTTATTTCCCCGACCAGGAATTGAACCCATGTCGCCTGCAGTGGACCACTAGACTGTTGAGGAAGTCCCTTGACTTTGAAATAGTGTAATTTTAAAACCACACTGATGTTTGCTAAAACATCAGAAACCCTGTTCTTCACTGTTCTGTCTCCATCTCTGATGTGTCTGTGGTTACTGATGCGAGTGTTCAAGGCCTCGGGTCACTGCAGTAAGCGTTCACTGACTGCTTCCTGTGTACAGGCTGTATGCTGGGGCTATAATAGGAGTCCTCTCGTCAACCAAGGTACGCAAAAGGTGGTCATCATTTGCATACGTGAGAAGCCAGTATTTCCTTTTGCTTTATTTAGTTTCCATCAAGTAGTTTCCATCAAGACTTAAATTTTCTGAATATAAGAATTTCGACTTTGCTTTTTCAGACATGTACACTCATTAACTCTCCCCTCCTCCACCAGTTCTGATTTTTTTCCTCCCAGGCAGGGGTGAAGGGGTGGTGGGTTTCTTCCACTCCAGGGTCAGACTCACTGGATGCCTTTCTTTAGCTCATTAGGAGGCTAGTAGAGTCCTAGGAAGTAATCAAATATATGGGCAGATGAAGGCTTTAAACCATGTTAAGCAGTTTTTTAAAACATTAATATGAGTAGTACAGGGTTCTTGAAGTAGGAATGTGGACCCCTGTATGTGTTCTGAGATCCTTTTAATGGGGGTCTGCAAAATCAAAACTGTTTTGGTAATACCATTAAGACATTATTTGCTTCTTTGATTCTTTTCCACAACTGTAAAGTAGAATTTTCCAGAAGCGGTGTGACATGTGATACAATAACCTATTGACTACAGGAGGACATGTGAGAATTTTATTAAAATGTTATTTATATTAACATGCAGTGGACTTCTCCCATTTTTTATTGTGATAACATGTACATAGTATAAAATGTATTAACTATTTTAAAATGTGTATTTCAGTCATATTAAATACATCCATAATGTTGTGCAGCCATCACCACCATTCATCTCCTGAACTCTTCATCTTCTAAAACTGAAACTATATCCATTAAATTCGCCATTCCCTCTTCTCCCCAGGCCCTGGCAACCAATGTTCTGCTTTCTGTATCTATGCCTTTGAATATTCTAGGAACCTCATATAAGTGCAAGTACACAGTATATGTCTTTTTGCTGTTGATGTTGTTTAGTCGCTAAGTTGTGTCTGATTCTTTGCTACCCCATGGACTGTAGCCCACCAGGCGCCTCTGTCCATGGAATTTCCAAAGCAAGAATACTGGAGTGGATTGCTGATTCTTTCTCCAGGGACTCTTTCTGATCCAGGGATGGAACACACATCTCCTGCGGCTCCTGCATTGCAGGTGGATTCTTTACTGCTGAGCCAGCGAGGAAGCCCAAATATTGATAGATATAACCTGTATTTGGTTCAGCATAATCTTTAAGAATATAAAAGGGACCAAAAAGTGCAAGAACTGTTGATAAAGAATCTTTGAATCTGTGTTCTGAGGGACACGTGGTAGGAACACAGCCTTGTCAGTTTGGGGTGAGATCATTTGTTGTTCTGGACCTCAGGTGTAAAGCTGGGTTAATTATGTATGTTCCCTAGTTCCTGGTACAGCCTCTCTATTCACTTACATCCCCTTCTGTCCCCTGTCGTCACCCTATCCCCCCTTCTTGCTGTCTGTAGCCCCTAGTTTTGGATATCTGTTGTTGTTCAGTCGCTAAGTCATGTCTTAACTCTTTGCGATCCCGTGGACTTCAACTTGCCAGGCTTCCATGTCACCCGGAGTTTGCTCACTTCATGTCTATAGAGTTGATGATGCCATCTAACCATCTCTTCCTCTGCCACCCCCTTCTCATCTTGCCCTCAGTCTTTCCCAATATGAGGTTCTTTTTGAATGAGTCAGCTCTTTGCCTCAGGTCTGCAAAGTATTGGGAGCTTCAGCATCAGTTGTTCCAATGAATGTTCAGGGTTGATTTCCTGTAGGACTGACTGGTTTGATCTCTTTGCTGTTCAAGGAACTCTCAAGAGTCTTCTCCAGCACCATAGTTCGAAAGCACCAGTTCTTTGGCGCTTAGCCTTCTTTATGTTCCAATTCTCACATCCCTACATGACTACCGGAAAAACCACAGTTTTGACTATGTGGACCTTTGTTGGTAAAGTGATGTCTCTACTTTTTAAAGTACTGTCTAGGTTTGTCATTGCTTTTCTTCCAAGGAGCAAGCGTCTTTTAGTTTCATGACTGCAGTCACCATCCACAGTGATTTTAGATCCCAGGAAAAGAAAATCTGTCACCGTTTCCACTTTTCCCATCTATTTGCAGTGAAGTGATGCCATAATCTTAGCTTTTTGAATATTGAGTTTTAAGCCAGATTTTTCACTCTTTCATCTTCTTCAGGAGGCTCCTCTTCGTCAAGAGGCTCCTCTTCACTTTCTGACATTAAAATGGTATCATCTGAATTTCTGAGGTTGTTGATACTTCCCCTGGCAGTCTTGATTCCCCCTTGTGATTGAGCCATCCCAGCATTTTGCATGGTGTACTCTGCGTATAAGTTAAATAAGCAAGGTGACAGTATATAGGCTGGGCATAATCCTTTCCCAATTTTGAACCAGTTTATTGTTCCATGTTTCATTCTCTTGCCTGTTGACTTGCATTACAGGTTCCTCAGGAGGCAGGTAAGGTGGTCTGGTTTTCCCATCCCTTTAAGAATTTTCCACAGTTTGTTGTGATCCACACAGTCAAAGGCTTTGGTGTAGTCAGTAAAGCAGAAGTAGATGTTTTTCTGGAATTCTCTTGTTTTTTCTATGAGCCAACGGATGTTGGCAATTTAATCTCTGGTTCCTCTGCCTTTTCTAAATCCAGCTTGAACATCTGAAAGTTCTTGGTTCACATAATGTTGAAGCCTCACTTGGACAATTTTGAGCATTACTTTGCTAGCGTGTGTGATGAGTGCAGTTGTGCGACAGTTTGAACATTCTTTGCATTGCCTTTCTTTTGGATTGGAATGAAAACTGACCTTTTCCAGTCCCATGGCCACTGCTGAGTTTTCCAAATGTGCTGGCACATTGAGTGCAGCACTTTAATGGTATAATCTTTTAGGGTTTGAAATAAGTCAGCTGGAATTCGATTTGGATCCCAGATTAGATAAAAATCATGAATAATATTTTCATTATATAATATCTCCCCCTTTTGGTGTGGTTTCTGGGAGTTTTTTTTCCCCCTTGTCTATTTATTTATTTATTTTTTTGGAGAGGACATTTTTTAATACTGAGGGCCAATTACCAGAGAAAAATAATCAATTGATATAAGTTATATAAGAAAAATTTCCTCATAATTTGGCAAGTTTTAAGATAATTATATAATCAGATCAGATCAGTCGCTCAGTCGTGTCCGACTCTTTGCGACCCCATGAATCGCAGCACGCCAGGCCTCCCTGTCCATCAACTCCCGGAGTTCACTGAGACTCACGTCCATCGGGTCAGTGATGCCATCCAGCCATCTCATCCTCTGTCGTCCCCTTCTCCTCCTGCCCCCAATCCCTCCCAGCATCAGAGTCTTTTCCAATGAGTCAACTCTTCGCATAAGGTGGCCAAAGTACTGGAGTTTCAGCTTTAGCATCATTCCTTCTGTCACACTAGTGTATGTTCCTTGGTTCTCTGTCTCGTCACAACAAAGATTTGGAGCGACGGACATTAAAGCCCTCGGCGCGTCACAGCTCTTGGGTCTTGGACAAACCGTGCTACAGCTCTTAGGCAAATCAGTGTTACAGCTCTATTTTATTTAGAAGATAGCAGGAGAATCCAAGACTTGAAGTGAAGAGAGTGGAGGAGTGCGTTGGGAGGGGTGGAGAGAGAGAGAGAGAGAGAGCGCGCGCATGCCCGCAGGAGAGAGAGTTCGAGAGAAAGCGCTTTGGCTCCTCCTTTTATGTTTTTTTCCTCCACCTGGGCCTGCCCTATGCAAATTGGGCTTAGCCAGGAGTGCTGTTTGTTCTGTTTGTTCTGCCTGAAGTCTTCACTCTGGTCCTCGGACCTTCCTTGTCTTTTAGCCACCGCCATTTTGGACTCCTTTTCCCTATTCTGCCTACCTAACATTCCCCCCTCAAGAGATGGGAGGCCCAATTCTTTGGGAATAGGGGCGTCAAGGTCTTTCTGGCTACTTTCTGCTGAACTGGGATGGCGAGGGGTATTGGGCCTCCCCCTCTTGCTAGTCTCAATCCTCAGAGTCCTTAGAGCAGTGTCCAAGGGTGTGTGATATCTTCTGTGATCAGCTGTAGTTTTATATCTTTGTTGAACTGGCACTGCATGTTGTAGCTGGTTGACCCGGCTCTTCTTTTTCCATCCAAGACAAAGCTGCTTCCATCAGTGTGCCAGATTTCCTCAGGATTGGTCAGAGGATCTTCTGACAATCCCTCTCGGGGTTTTGTCCAGTGGTCCAAGGTTTCTTAACTGGAGGTCTTCTGGAATCTGAGACTGGGCCGCGTGAGCTTTCTGCTGAGTTTGGTTTTCGTTGTCCTGGTTTCCAGCACGATGGGCCTTCCCCTGCACTGGGTTTCTTCGCCTTCTGCTTCTAGCGTGGGAGCTTTGCTGAGTTGGGCTCCTGTTGTGCTTGGCCTCTTCCACGCAGAGGTTGTTTCAGCCAGGTTATATCCGAGTCACGGCACCATAGATGTCACACTAGTGTATGTTCCTTGGTTCTTTGTCTCGTCACAACAAAGATTTGGAGCGACGGACATTAAAGCCCTCGGTGGTCACAGCTCTTGGGTCTTGGACAAACCGTGCTACAGCTCTTAGGCAAATCAGTGTTACAGCTCTATTTTATTTAGAAGATAGCAGGAGAATCCAAGACTTGAAGAGAAGAGAGTGGAGGAGTGAGTGGGGAGCTGGGGAGAGAGAGTGAGGGGGAGAGAGAGAGAGAGAGATAGAGCACATGCACGTGGGAGAGAGAGTCCCCCCCCCTTGTCTATTTAAATGTAAAATGTTGTACCCGTATTTGTATGAAGCCCCTCTTGTCAATTATAAAATATTTATAAAATGTTAAATAATTGTAACTAGTTGAGTTTTAAGTTTTTAAGGTTTGTTTTTAAGTACTTGTTTTTTAACGATGTCTCGTGTCTGGGTGTTTACAAACCTGTTACCAGTTAATCTATGATTACCAAATTCTTGGGCTTCCCTGATAGCTCAGTTGGTGAAGAATCTGCCTGCAATGCTGGAGACCCTGATTAGATTCCTGGGTCAGGAAGATCGGCTGGAGAAGGGATAGGCTACCCATTCCAGTGTTCTTGGGCTTCCCTTGTAGCTCAGCTGGTAAAGAATTTGCCTGCAATGCAGGAGACCTGGATTTGATCCCTGGGTTGGGAAGATCCCCTGGAGAAGGGAAAGGCTACCCACTCCAGTATTCTGGCCTGGAGAATTCCGTGGACTGTATAGTCCATGGGGTTGCAAAGAGTTGGTCATGAATGAGTGACTTTCACACCAAATTCTTAAAATCCTTAAAATTTATTAATTTATTTTTTTTCTAGGTTGCAATAAAAATAATTGACAAAACTCAGTTGAATCCAACAAGTCTACAAAAGGTAAGATTGGTCCAACAGCCGGTATTTTTTTAAAAAATGATTTTCAGTGCTAATTGTCATCTAATTTGTGCATTAATTACCTGTACTGTTATTTTTATTGTGTTTAGCACACAGTAAAGCTTCCTCTTCCTCAGATGACTACTACTTTAATGTAATATTGTTTAAATGCAGTATTGTTCAATTTTTTTCCTTCCTTTCCAGTTGAAGATAATGATTTTTAAATGTTCTTAATAGCACAAACTGAAGGCTGTACTTTCAAATTGAATTTTCTAAATATTGACTAGAATAGAATTATAAAAAAACAAAAACGTATTTTCATGTAATTAGTGTAATGCAGAGTTATACATATTTTACAGCTAATACTGTGATCTCTTTTCAAGTCAGCACTTTAGCTTTATTAAGCTATCACTATATGTCTAATTAAGGAGTGATGATTAATTCATGTGAAAGGAAAAAAGTAAACCTGAATTGATAGTTGAAAATGTGTTTGTAATACACTGCTGCCATTTGTATCATCTGATGTAGCTCAGAAGTTCTCAACGTGCTTCATGTTAAAATCACCTGGGCCTCTTTTCAAGCTCCTCATGGCCCATGGGAAGACGTACTTGCCGAGGCAGGGCCTGGTCATAGGTATTTCACTGGTGCATCAGTGAATGATTAGCACTCTTCATAAAAAGATCCTTTTAGTTCTTTTTAGTTTTGCAAAGCCTTTTTGCATTCTTTATTAGATTTCTAGACTTGGCCTGTGGTAGCTGGAAGGTATGGAGACCTAGAAATAAGAACAGGAAGTCCTCTGTCACTGAACTGAATGTCTAACTTCACCTGGAGCAAGTCACTTAACTTTCTGACATTGGGTTTCTCATCTTTAAAAACAGAGATAATTTCACTAAGTGAAATAAGTCAGACAAAGACAAGTACCATATGATCTCACTTATATGTAGAATCTACAAAACAAAACAAACAGACAAAACAGAAATAGACTTACAGAGAGCAAAACTGTTGGTTGCCAGAGGGGAATTGAGTGAAATAGGTAAGGAAGACTTAAGTGGTAAAAACTTCTAGTTACGAAGTAAGCAAGTCATGGGGGTGTAACATACAGCATAAGGAACGAAGTCAATAATGTTATAATAGTTTTATATGGTGGTAATTGGACTTACCATGGTGATCATTTCATAATGTATTTGATTGTCAGATCACTATGTTGTACACCTGAAGCAAATGTAATATTGTATGTCAACTAAACTTCAATTGAAAATAATAAAAAATAACTAAATGGAGATTTAATCTTTTCATGATGGGTTATATCAGTGAAATAACGCATATAAAAGAGTTTTGTAAATTGCAAAGCAATGTATAAGGTATTTTAAGTATAATGCCTTATGTACATTTCTAATGTAGTTCCAATGGTTATTTCCCATTTACATCATGATTTTGAAATCTTATCATTGAGGGGTGGGGTAGAGGTTGAGGTGGGAAAAGAGGTAGATTTTATCTTGTACTGAAAATGTTATTTAAATGAGTGGTTCTGCAGGGCATAGTGGGCCTTAAGGATTTTCAGGGTGGCCCTGGAAGTATCCAGAAATTCTAGCTAGTCCTTTGTTCTGAAGATGAAATTATATCCCTTTCCTTAAACTTTGATTTCTTCATGTACCTAGGGACTTGGTGCTAATTAATAGGTAAGGGGTTATAAAACTTTGGTATTCAGAACTAAAATTAGTGTGTAAAGAGGTTTGCTGAGGGTTCTGATGATGGTACAGATCTTCCATTGTTCACGTGTACTTGTAAATAGCTGGAATTGTGGCATTTTTCTAGGAAGAATTTTGTCATAGTATTGAGTTGATTGCAATTTTTGTTTCAAGCTTGATTGCTTTGTCATTATTTTTGGTCATAATTTTTAACTGCCACTCTTCTTTTTTATTATTATTACAAATTACAGTTTGTCATATCACTATCAATTCAGTACATGATAGGTTGTCTGGTTAGCTTGATTATGCAGATATGTTTAGCATTAATTTTGGCACATGAACAATAGGTATGACTTTTAAGATTTGTTTGGCATAGTACAAGTATGAACCATTCACAGAAGATTTATGCTAAAAGGAAGATCCATCCAAGTTAAATAATCTGAGAAGTGTAATGTTTTCAGTTTTAGGGCATTGTTTTAAGCTGTAAATCATGTGTTCATATTCTTTTCTTATAAATTAAAAGCGTTCTATAAATATTTCCTTTAAAATTATTTTTTGCTGAGTTCCTTTTCCATTGAAAAGTGGCAGCAGAGTGGTATGTATACCTGACATCTTACGCCCCTGGAGTAGTGGTTCTTGCACCTGGTTTTCTTCCTCAGCGTCACTTACAGTTGTTATCACACCTGCGTCAGCAGCAGAGCTCTTTATATTGTGATCTTAAACTCCGGAGCTTGGTGTACAGCCTTAGGAGCCAGCATTCACATTCAGGAGCGTTCTGTCCGCAGTGTGTAATCTTTCTGTACTGCCACTGCCACAACTGTGCGCACTGCTCATTCAGGCAGCGTTTGATCACTGATGTTACGATAGTTTAAAAGTGTTCTCAGTGTCCTGGCTCACACACGATCGTGTCTGATAAACACAGATAAGCAAACCTGAGGTGACTGCATATTTGTAAACTGATGTTATTTTCACTGCCAAGTTCCCTCATTTTTCCTTTTAATTTTTCCAGCCACTGAGTGAATACATGTTAGATTCTAGTAAGATATATCTTTCTCCTGTTTTTTTTTTGTACTTCTTAATTTCTAAGTACTATCCCTGAGACATTTTGCTGTTTATAAATGTCTTTTAGGTCAGCTTTTAAAGAAATGTGTAACATTGTGTACTTATAATGCTGTTGAAAACAACAGGAGCTTAAAAAATGTAGTTTTCTTCCTGGTTTTATAGAATCATTTTTAGCTGTGATTTGGTTACATGCAGATGATCTTGCGATCTTGTTTTGTTTTGTGTGTCATTAAGAAGCAAGTTATGACTTTATTAAGACATGCCAGTACACTGAGTGTAACCCACCTGAAGTTATTTTCTTTTCTAATCTTGGAGTAGTACTAACAAGAAGAGAGGGAGTATAGAGTCATGGATGGGAAAATGGTGAAGCCAGGCTACATAGATTCGAGTTTAGGCTTCAACCTAGCCTAGCTTTGTGACACGTCACCTCCCTGGATCTTCATTTCCCTGTTTTTAAAATGGAAATAATAACCTTATCTCTAGGGCTGTGGTGAGAATTAAATAAGTTAACATTTTAAAGCCCTTAGAAGAGCTGAGTGTAGTTCCTAGCATATGCTAAGGACTGAGTGTTATTATTGTGTATCCTGTTTAATATTGATTTTGAGGGGGAGTAGGAGATTTTCTTTTTTTTTTTGGAGTGTAGTTGATTTACAGTATTGTTTTAGTTATGTGTACAGCAAAGTGAATCATTTATATATATATATATATAAATATATATATATATATATCTCTCTCTCTCTCTCTCTTTTAAATTCTTTTCCCAGAGATATTTTTGTTTGTTTGTTTAATTTTACCCTCACAAGAAGTAGGTAAAGCTTAAGAATTGAATTGTGGGTTCTGACTTGGGTCTCATAGGACCTATGTGCTGTAGACTACTTCTGATAATGGCTTAAATTTGCGTGTTTCGTATAACGTACTGGAGTAGTTTGCTCAAGCTGCTATAATAAAATACTGTAGACGGGGTGGCTTTTGCAAATTGTTTATTTCACACTGTTCTGGAGGCTGGGAAGTCCAAAATCAGGGTTGCCGGCACGGCTGGGTTCTGGTGAGAGCTTGCTTTTTGGATTGCAGAGAGCTGCCATCTCACTGTGTCTTCACAGCAAAGTGGGGGGAAGGTGTGTGAGCACGTGTGCATGCTCTCTGATGTCTCTGCTTAAAAGGGCACTAATCCCATCATAAGGAAACACCCTCATGACCTCATCTAAACCAACGTAATTCCTGGATGCCCCGTCTCCGCATATCACACTGTGGAGCAGTTTCATGAGGTAGGCTCTGTTATTCAGGAGAGAGAGGCCAGGAGGTAAAGTGACCTGCCCAGAGTCCCCTCGCTGATAGATGTGCGAGCAGTCATTTGATGGTGGATGTAGTCAGCGTGGAGTTGAACTCTCGTGAACTCTAAGTGAAAGCGTGTTTAGCACAGTTTAGATAACAGCACTTGCTGTAGGCAGTGTCCTTGGGTCCTTCACTGGATAGGATTGCATTGTCGGTAGATGCTAGAGGGGCTTCCTGTGTCCTCACATGCAGAGGCTTTTTCACACTCACTAGCCTGATGGGCATCTTCCTCTTCATACTCTGTTAGGTGAGTATTACTGCCCTCTTGATTTTCCATTGAGGAGACAGACTAAAAAGTTATTCTAGTCAAGCTGTCCAGTTCGTAGGTGATAGAGCAAAGATGTAGATCTTAGTCCAGCTCCAGAGGATGGACTCATTGCATTTCCTTACGCTGCTGCTAAGTCACTTCAGTCGTGTCCGACTCTGTGTGACCCCATAGATGGCAGCCCACCAGGCTCCCCCGTCCCTGGGATTCTCCAGGCAAGGACACTGGAGTGGGTTGCCATTTCCTTCTCCAGTGCAGGAAAGTGAAAAGTGAAAGTGAAGTCACTCAGTCGTGTCTGACTCTCAGGGATGCCATGGACTGCAGCCTTCCAGGCACCTCTGTTCATGGGATTTTCCAGGCAAGAGTACTGGAGTGGGTTGCCACTGCCTTCTCCTTACGCTACCCTCCTGTGATTAAATCTCGCTTGTTGAGGTGGGAATTAACTTGAGACTTCTCTGTAGTGGTGGTGAAGAAGTTAGTTAATAATTTCAAGTTTGAAGAAATATTTCAAGTACGTAAGAAAAGAAAGCCTTGTTCCCCACCTCCCCGTCTGAACTTTGCATAAGTCATGTCTTAATGCAAATTTGTTTACTTACTCCTTCACTTAACAAGCACTTATTAGTAAATACCTGCTGTGTGCCAGGCATTATTCAAGTACTGATGATAAACATTGAACCAAATGAAGTTCTGGCTTTCATGGACTTGACATCATAGTGGGGGAGTAGCAGTGAACAGATACATGGTGTCCCGTCATGTCAGTGCCATAAAGAAAAACAGAGCAAGATGTATGAACTGTATTTTCTTATTTTTTATATTCTCGATGCTCTGTCTGATCTGGGAGAGAGTATTCCCAGAATTTGCTAGTTTCTGGAAATAGAAAACTGCTCCCCTGTGAGGACTGTTCAGGTGCAGACCAAGCAGCACAGAGCCTGTGCTCCGACCACGCCTTCTGCTTGCTCTTAAACTCCAGGAGGCAGCTACTTCTCTGCCCTGCAGGTACTGGGCACCTAACAACTATACTTATACCTGAGATCTGCTGAAATTATCCAAAGGAACCAGTCCGCAGCCTGCTCGCCCTGCCTGGACTTGCCTTTCCTGTGGAAACCAGGATAAAAACTTGCCCATGCTTTCCCCTTGCTCTTTCTGCCTCCTGACCCATCTTGGTGCTCCCTCACAAGGCCCTGGATGGCACTGTGTGCCCCCTTTTGGGAACTCTAAGTAACCATCCTTTTAGTGGTAGTCTTCTCGTAGCCTCTTGGCTCACCATACCTGAGTAATAACTTATGCTTTAAAGTGCAGGGTGAGGAGATAGTGTTGCGAGGAATGTGTAGGGGTGTCCTCTTAGCAATTCATTTGAGAAACTTTATTGTTCTTCTGAACCAAGCCTTGCGATAAGAAGTCAGACAAGTGCAGTGGACTCTGGGTGAACCTGTGTGGTTTGCAGTAAAATTTTACCTAGGCCTTGAGGATCTAAATATTTTTCAGTAAGTAAAGAAGCATGGAAAGACATTTTCAGTCCTCATTGCAATGTTGACATGGAGGTCCTCATTGAGCATTCGTGGAGGATTGCACAGACTATTTGAGGAGCAGCAGCAGCAATGGGCGGCAGAGGCCTGCAAGTATGCAGGGCCCTGTAAGGCCCTGAGCCAGAGGATGTGTCAGGGCGAACGGGGAGCCTCAAATGCCCCGGCTCTTTAAGGAACACTCATCTGTGTGTAGTAAACTTTTTGGTGGTTCCCTAACCTTCCCCTGACTTCTTCTGACTGAGATTGTGTTATTTTGGAAATAGTCTTGGGACTTAACTGGTGGTCTAGTGGTTAAGAATCCACCTTGCAATACAGGGGATGCAGGTTTGATCCGTGGTCAGAGAACTAAGATCCCACACGCTGCGGAGCACCTAAACCTACGTCCCACAACTACTGCACCTGGAGTGCCACAGCTAGAGAGTCCACGTGCCGCAACAGAAGATCCCGCAGCCACAACTAAGACTCAACACAGCCAAATACATTGTTTTTAAGAAAATAGTCTTCTTGATCACCATACTGTGACATCAATATAAGCAGTCCGTCGTCTCTTTCTTAAACTGGAACCATTTAGTTAAAAACAAGAACTATGTAAATTAATGAAATAATTGATTTTTTTCCCCTTAGTATATGTTTGTGATAGCTGGTTAGCCAGCTTTAGAGTTTCCGTGGTGGCTCAGTGGTGAAGAATCTGCCTGCAATGCAGGAGACCTGGGTGGGGAAGATCCCTTGGAGCAGGGCATGGCATCCCACTGCAGTATTCTTGCCTGAAGAATCCCATAGACAGAGGACCCTGGCGGGCTACAGTCCATAGGGTTGCAAAGAGTTGGACATGACTGAAGCAAGCGACTTAGCACTTCTCCAGCTTTAAACACATAGAGAGATGGAGGCGATCTTCTTCCTGTGCCTCTCTGCTCCAGTGTTGATGACTCCAGTTAATGACCAGATTTTTTTCTTTTCTAGTTAAACATCTGTCGTCTAGAAACATGTACAACACTGTTCTCCATTCTTTCATATGGAGCTATGGTGAATATGGCAATCCGAAAAGAAAAAACCCAAACCCTACTAATGCAGTATAACCACCTATTTTGAGTCTTATTGGTCCAATCTACAGAGTATACACTGAGCCTCTTGGGCCAACTACAGGACTTGCCTTCAACACAGGGCTAGTTTATTTCATATCTATATTTGATTCTTTTTCTTATCTGAATTTATCTGATTTTTGCTAAAAACCATTTAATTGGTAATCCCAGTCTGCTGGGGGTATTTCTAAAAAATGAGTGTTTTGTATTACCTGTCACTTCTAGTCTGGTGCTCTGTGCTTTGGACAAGGATGTGTTTGTCTAATTAAAGATCTGACAGGGCAGAGACAGAGCCCTCAATGGAGAATCCATGTTTTAGTTGATCTTGCTGACCCAGGAAAAACATTTTTTCAGTAAGATTCAAGCACCATTCCTTTTTTTTTTTTTTTTTTTACTTTTTATTTATTTTTTTTAAATTTTATTTTATTTTTAAACTTTACATAATTGTATTAGTTTTGCCAAATATCAAAATGAATCCGCCACTTAAATCCAGACTATTAGAAAAGGAAATCCCTGTGTTTAAAAAATATTGATCAAAATTACAGAAGAAAAAGAAGAATGAACCTTAAATTCAAGTATGTGCAAGTTATGAGAATTCCCTGGTGTTCCGTTGGTTAGAACTCTGCCCTTCCACTGCAGGGGGTATGGGTTCAATCCCTGGTCAGGGAACTGACATCCTGAGTGACAGCACAGTTCAGTTCAGTCAGTCAGTCGTGTCTGACTCTTTGTGAACCCATGCAGCACACAAGGCTTCCCTGTCTATCAGCCACCCCTGGACCTTGCTCAATCTCATGTCCATCAAGTCTGTGATGCCATCCAACCATCTCATCCTCTGTCCCCTTCTCTTGCCTTCAGTCTTCTCCAGGATCAGGATCTTTTCCAGTGAGTCAGTTCTTCATATCAGGTGGCCGAAGTATTGGAGCTTCAGCTTCAGCATCAGTCCTTCCAATGAATAATCAGGACTGATTTCCTTTAGGACTGACTGGTTTGATCTTGCAGTCCAAGGGACTCTCAATCTTCAACACCACAGTTCGAAAGCATCAATTCTTCAGCGTTCAGCTTTCTTTATGACAACACAGTGCAACCAAAAAAAAGTATGCGTAAGATACATACCAGTTTACTGAATGATTATTGACATATTGACTATAGATTCCTTTTATCACGGTCTTTCTGGGAAATTCTGCTTACACCCACTCAAGTCTGTTTTCTTAAGTCAGTTTTGTTTTTTTTTTAAAGCTACTGTAATGCTTAGAGGTCTGTAAGTGACTTTTTCTTGGCATCCCAGGAAATCTTAGTTGTGGGACAAACCAAAGAACTGTATATTTGAAAGCAGAACCGGTTCATGCTTTTCGTATGGTCTACAATGTAATTTACTTTTACTGTTAACCACACTAGGTTATTTGGAGTACCTTTGCTTCAGTCTCAGGCCAAACTTTTTTAACCCTTGCTGTGCATTAGAATCATCTCTCATGGAAGCCTCTGGCTCAACGGGTAAAGAATCTGCCTGCCATGCAGGAGACACAGGAGATGTGGTTTCGACCCCTGGGTCGGAAAGATCCCCTGAAGGAGGGCATGGTGACCCACTTCAGTGTTCTTGCCTGGAAAATCCCATGGACAAAGTAGCCTGGCGGGCTACAGTCCATGGGGTCACAACGAGTCTGACATGACTGGGTGACTGAACACACAGTGGAGTTTTAGAGAAAAAAAAAAAAAAGGCCCATGTTTTCTTCAGAATACTCCACCCCCTGGAGGTGCCGACTGGTTGGGTCTGGGGTGAGGCAGAGGGATCCGGGTGCACATCTCAGATGAGAGTGGGTCCTGGACTTCTTTGGTTCCCTGCAGGGTTCTTAATTTCTCTCTTCTTTCTGAGGCTGCCCTTTGTTAAAGGTGACCCCTTCCTCCAGTGGTTTTAAGTCTTGTAGGCTGGTGCCACTACCAGTACTGAATATCTCCTTCTCTCAAACTCTTCCTAACCAGATTTCTGGATTTCTTTACTTTTCCTTGCCCATCTGGTGAAGCCCAGGTCATTTTTGGAATCTTTTTCATCAAGCAGCTCTGTTCATCTTTTCCTTTGTCAGTAGCTTCCTCTTTCCATATTGACTTGTAGAGGCTAAGTAGCTCAGGCCACTAACGAAAAGAGTTGTTAGAGTCCTGGGTTTTTTTAAATTCATTTTTAAAAATTGAAGTATAGTTACTTATGTATATTATATAAGTTAAAGGTGTACAATAAGCAATACACAGGTTTTAAAGTTTATATTCCCTTTACAGTTGTTGTAAAATATTGGTTGTAGTCCCTGTGTTGTACAGTGACCCTTGTAGCTTACTTTATGCCTAATAGTTTGTGCCTCTTACTCCCCTCCCCCTGTACTGCCCCTCCTCACTCCCCTCCCGCCATGGTAACCACTAGTTTGTACAGTGAGTCTGCTTCTGTTATAGTCACACTTTTTTGTATTTTTAAGATTCCACATTTGAGTGATAATACAGTATTTGTCTTTGACTTTTCTTAACTAGCATAATGCCCTCCAGGTCCATTCATGATACTGTGATGGCAAAGTTTCATTCATTTTATGGCTGAGTAGTATTCTATATATACACACACACCACATCGTTATCCATTCATCTGTTGATGGAGATTTGGGTTGCCGCCATATCTTGACAGATGTAAATAATGCTGTTGTCAACATTGGAGTGCATGTATCTTTTTGAATTAATGTTTTGGGGTTTTTTTAAATACGTACCCAGTGATGGAATTGGTTGTATATAGTTCTATTTTTAGTTTTTTGAGAAACTCTGTAGTTTTCCATAATGGCTGTATCAATTTACATTCCCATCAATAGTGTGTGAAGGTTCTCTTTTTCTCCACATCCTGACCAACACTGATCTTTGTGTTGTTTTTGATAGTAACCATTCTGACAGATATGAGGTAATATTCATTGTGGTTTTGATTTGCATTTCCTTGATGATAAGTGATATTGAGCATCTTTTCATGTGCCTTTTGGCTGTCTGCATTTCCTCTTTGGGAAAATATCTGTTCAGTTCTTCTGCCCACTTTTAAATTGAGTTTGTGTTTTTTGATGTTGTGTAATATGTGCTGTTCATATATGTTGGATATTAGTTCTTGATTGGTCATATCATTAGCAGATATTTTCTCCCATTCAGGAGGTTGCCTTTTCATTTCGTCAGTAGTTGCCTTTGCTGTGTAAAAGCTTTTAGGTTTAATTAGGTCACATTTGTTTATTTTTGCTTTTGTTTCCTTTACTTTAGGAGAAGTTCCAAAAAATATTGCTGTGATTTACATCAGAGTGTTCTGCCTATATTTTTCTCTAGGAGGTTTATAGTATCCAGTCTTACATTTAGGTCTTTAACCCATTTTGAATTTATTTTTGTATATAGTTTTAGAGAATGTTCTGATTTCATTCTTTTACCTGTAGCTGTCCAGTTTTCCCAGTACTAGTTATCAAAGAGACTGCCTTTTCTCTATTGTATATTCTTGCCTTGTTTGTCATACATTAATTGACTATAAGTGTGTGGGTTTATTTTGGGCTCTCTGTCTTGTTCCATTTATCTATGTTTATTTTTGTGCCAGTGCAATACTGCTTTGATGACTATAGCTTTGTAATATAGTCTGAAGTCAAGGAGTGTGATTCCTCCAACTCTGTTCTTTCTCAAGATTGTTTTGGCTATATGAGGTCTTTTGTATTTCCATGCAAATTTTAAAATTATTTTTTCTATTCTTTGAAAAACACCATTGGTATTTTAATAGAGATTTCATTGAATCTGTAGATTGCCTTGGTCATTATGGACATTTTAACAATATTGATTCCTTAGAGCACTCCATCTGAAAGCAGCAGAATACACATTCTCTTCAAGTGTACACAGGACATTTTCTAGAATAGATCACATGCTGGGCAACAAAACAAGCCTTGGCAAATTTAGGAATGCAGATCACATCAAATGCCTTTTCTGACTGCAACACTGTGAGACTAGAAGTCAACTACAAGAACAAAAAAACTACAAAAAACACAAAACACGTGGAGGCTGAACAACGTGGATCACTAACCCAGTGGATCACTGAAGAAATCAGATAGGAAATTTAAAAAAATACCTAGAGCCCTGACTATTATTTACAGTCCAGGATCTGCATTTGGATCAGTGTAACGAATCAGATAGAGGATACTGCTGCTGCTGCTGCTAAGGCACATCAGTCGTGTCCGACTCTCTGTGACCCCATAGATGGCAGCCCACCAGGCTTCCCCATCCCTGGGATTCTCCAGGCAAGAACACTGGAGTGGGTTGCCATTTCCTTCTCCAATGCATGAAAGTGAAAGTGGAGTCACTCAGTTATGTTGGACTCTTAGCGACCCCATGGACTGCAGCGCACCAGGCTCCTCCGCCCATGGGATTTTCCAGGCAAGAGTACTAGAGTGGGGTGCCATTGCCTTCTCCGATAGAGGATACAGACTTTTACACGTAGAATGTGGTAAATGGAATCTAAGACAAACCCTTCTTCATCTTATGTATTTAAAATACTGAGAATTAAAATATACGTATATTGTTAGATTTCAAAAGTGGTGAAATAGAAGTGAAAGAAAATATAGCTTCAGTGTTGCTGGTGCTTTAGAGGGAAAATTTCAGTTTATTGCCTGACTTATTTTCACTTTGGTAGGAGGCTTAGAGTAGATTTTGAATTGAGGATATTAGAATTTATTTTTAATTATACCAGTGGTTCATTGTGCTATTTAGAAAAGTCACTGAAAAACCAAGTATGTTAACACATTATTGATTGGGGATGTACTAATACGTCTTTTGTTACCTGAAGGTTATTGACTGGAGACGTATCAGCGCGTTTTTAGAGAATGGTACAGTTAGCGTCACCGTGAGAATGCTGTTAGAGCTTAAAATTATCAGGGGTTCACTGTACGACTTACAATTGTCGTCGTCGTTCATGTTTTGCTCTGTTAGGTTTTTCAACCAAAGTGTATATTATAAACAGAAAATTTCCAAAAATGATGCATCATGATATTTTGAGCATAGAAGAATTTTTCAGTGAGTTTTATGCAGATACTTTCTCTGATTGTCCGAGCAAAATATATATTAGTGTCTCAGAACATGGTAGTTCTTCAGAATATAGTTCCGATTCAGACAGTGTGAATGTTATACCAACAAAAAAGAAAAACCTTAGTGATAGATTCTGATCCAGAAAGTGAAAATGAAACTCATGGTGCTAGAGAATGCTCCTTTGCTTCAGTGAAAGAGGCAGAAGATATTTCACAAAAATTGGAAGACTTAACAGGTGTGTCAGGTATAACTGTTGGATGTAGTGACCTGCAGTGCTGATGAAATAACAGAATTAATTTTTAGCTGACCAAAATAAACATCACCGGCCATATGCATTAGTTTCTACAAAAATCCCCTGGTCAGTAATGAGTTAAAGGGGTCAGACTGGAGCCCAGCATGGAGAAATTCAGTTTGCAAAAAATTGAAAATAGGTTTAAAAACTAGACCTTTGGGAAAGAATCCTGGCAATAACAGCTAGAATCACAGCCGCGTGTTGCTTACTGTGTGCCGGGCACTGTTCCAAGATCTCTGCCTGTCAGATCCTTTATCCTGGGAGTACCAGAGGCCTAGGAGGTCCACCCACCTTGGTTCAGTCAGTCAGTGAGTGGCAGAGGCCTAGGTGGGGCCAGATAGTGTGCTCCAGAGGCCAGATTCTCAATGACTGTGAACGGTCTGCATCATTCATTGCCTGTTGTCACAGCAGCCCTGTGACATCGTTATTTTTATCTGTAGTTTACAAATGAGCAGTTCAAGTAATGTCACATCCTTGTCAAATTTTTGTCTGATTTTTCAGTTCTTGCCCATCTGGTAGATATAAAAGTATGTCACTGTGGTTTTAATTTGTATTTCCATGATTACTGATGAGTGTTACATCTTTCATACTTGTATTGGCTTTTGTTTCTTCTGTAAATTGCCTGTTGAAGTCTTCTGTTCAGTTTGTATTGGATTCTTTTTCTTAATCATTTTAGAGACTATATATTCTGGATACTAACATGTGACAGACATGTAGCTTCTTCTGTTTGATGGTATGTATTTTCATTCTCTGGACATTGTCTTTTGATGAATAGCAGAGATTCTTAATTTTAACACACCTGAATTTATCAGTCTTTTCTTTTATGGTTTGTACATTTATGTCTTTAACAAATTCTTCCCTGCCTCGGGCCATAAGGATAGTTTTCTCTCTTGTCTTTAAGTTTTATACTCTTGAATCTACCTTGAAGTTGTGCATATTGTGAAGTAGGAATCTTAATTTCATGTTTTTTTTTTCACGTGTTATATCTTACTGTCTAGGCTCTCCTTTCTCAACTGATCTGCAGCAGTTTTCATTCATACCTGTACACACACACTTTGTTCTTTGAAGTGGTTTTCCTGGTTCATTGCACAATTGCTATTTTAAAGACATTTATTTTACATTTATTTTTGCATTTAAAATTTTTATTTTCAATAGTACAAGGGCAGATGATAAATAGAATCCCAAAATAGGTGACAGGTAAAAAATCTGAGCTAAAAGTAGAAACACAAGAGTAACAAAGGAGGCTTAATCTCTCTCAGGCTATGTATAGCACATTAAGTAGAGAGAAAAAGATACAGATCTTTATATACAGCTCCTCCACTAGCCCATATTGCAGACTTGCACATTTTTAATTTAAATTATTTGGTCACAGCTTGTGGCATGCGGGATCTTAGTTCCTTGACCAGAGATGGAGCTTGTGCCCCATGCAGTGTAAGCAGAGAGCCTTAACCAATTGACCAGGGAAGTCCCACAAATTTGTGAATTTTTTTTTTTTTTAAAGCATCCCTTTCTTAGGATACATTACTGCTGTGTGCCAGGAAATTATTGTGATAACTATTCAAAACTGTGATGACTGCAAGCAAAATGATTTCCTCAGGATTGGGCACTTGTGCAGCTGCTGCTGCTAAGTCACTTCAGTCATGTCCAACTCTGTGCAACCCCATAGACGGCAGCCCACTAGGCTCCTCTGTCCCTGGGATTCTCCAAGCAAGAACACTGGAGTGGGTTGCCATTTCCTTCTCCAATGCATGAAAGTGAAAAGTGAAGTCACTCAGTCGTGCCCAACTCTTAGTGACCCCATGGACTGGAGCCTACCAGGCTCCTCCATCCATGGGATTTTCCAAGCAAGAGTACTGGAGTTGGGTGCCATTGCCTTCTCCGACTTGTGCAGCTAGCTATAAGCAATGGTCCAGTTAATACAATTAATAAGCCTAAGTAAGAGATATTTCCAGGCTGCATTTTCTGAACAAGCAGTAAAAACAGAAACAAACAAAAAGTACAAACGAATGGAGCTTAAAGCACTCACAGAACTCCTGGGGTCTAAGAGAAAATGCAAATCAAAATTGCAGTGTATCTAGAAAGTAACACTGTGTATCAGCACCTATAGAATACTGTTTTTGTTGCTCATGAAAATTTGAAACCTTAAACATATTATTAACAAAAAATGACAGTACATTGAATACGTAGTAAGTTAGAAGAAGGAACAGAATAAATCTCAGGAACTAAGAATAATGTAAGGAACTAATAATGGACTTCCCAGGTGGCACGGTGGTTAAGAATCCGCCTGCCAGTACAGGAAGACGCAGAGTCCTGAGTTTGATTCCTGAGTCGGGCAAATCCCCTGGAGAAGGAAATGGCAACCTGCTCCAGTATTCTTGCTTGAAAAATTCAATGGACAGAGGAACCTGGCAGTCTACAGTTCATGGGGTTGCAAAGAGTCAGACACGACTCAATACCTGGAGTTCACTGTGGCTCAGATCGTGAAGTCCTTATTTCAAAATTCAGGCTTAAATTGAAGAAAGTAGGGGAAATCACTAGGCCATTCAGATATGACGTAAATCAAATCCCTTAAGATTATATAGTGGAGGTGATGAATAAATACAAGGGATTAGATCTGGTATCCAGAGTGCCTGAAGAACCATGGACGGAGGATTGAAACATTGTACAGGAGGCGGTCACCAAAACAATCCTGAAGAGAAAGAAATGGGAGAATGCAAAGTGGTTGTGTGAGGAGGCCTTACAAATAGCTGAGAAAAGAAGGGAAGCGGAAGACATAGAAGAAAGGGAAAAATATACCCAACTGAAAGCAGAGTTCCAGAGAACAGCAAGGAGAAGGCCTTCTTCAGTGAACAATGCAAAGAAGTAGAGGGGAAGAGTAGAATGGGAAAGACTTTTTTTCTTCAAGAAAATTGGAGGGACTTCTCTGGTGGTCCAGGGGTTAAGAATCTGCCTTGCAATGCAGGGGATGCGAGTTCAGTCCCTGGCTAGGGATTGAACTAAGATCCCACACGCCATGGGGCAACTGAGTCCCTGGACCACAACTAGAGATCCTGCATGCTGCAACAAAGACCTGCCACAGCCAAATAAGTAAAATATATAAAAGAAAAGAAAATTGGAGATACCAAGGGAGCATTTCATGCTAGGATGGGCATGATAAAGGACAGAAGCGGTAAAGACCTAACAGAAGCAGAAGATACTGATAAGAGGTGGCGAGAATACACGGAAATACGATACCAAAAAAAGGTCTTAATCACCCAGATAACCGCAACAGCTGTCAAAATGTATCAGAAACAGGGAAGAAAGCTGTAGTTCAATCTCACAACATCCGTTCAAAAATTGGGAATTAACATAGCATATAGGCCATCCAGTTAAACATTTATCTTTGCTTGTTCCTCCCACTCACTAAATAGTAGTAAAAAAATTAAAAAGGAATGTCAAAAATAGAGAAGACTAGCAGACAAAGAATTAAACCAACTTTGCCAGACGGAAAACAGATGGGTGAATGGTGCATGTGTGTGTGTATACACATTATTGTATGTTGTTTTTCACATAATAGATTTTGTATATCATAGTGAGCTGAAACCAAGTCCCCAGAGGAAGCAGCTAGGGGTAGGAATAGGTAGGCTGGTCCAGCAAGAATCATGCTGAACCATGCTACAGAATTCAGGAAGTTTAAGAGTGAGTTCTCTTGGGTCCTTTTGTGGGTGGAGGTACAAGTAGAACTGAAAACAGGATTGGCTGAAAATCTGTAATTGGACCTTATATCACCTTAAGGCAGCCCACCCTTCTCTCCCCCAGTAGAAATTGGGCAGATTGTTTTCTGAAGAGGTTCAGTCAAAGAGCATTTAGACTTGGGGTCCCCCATACTAAAAACCGGAGAAGGCAATGGCACCCCACTCCAGTACTCTTGCCTGGAAAATCCCATGGACGGAGGAGCCTGGTGGGCTGCCGTCTATGGGGTCGAACAGAGTCCGTGGGGTTGCGAAGAGTCGGATACGACTGAGCGAGTTCACTTTCACTTTTCACTTTCATGCATTGGAGAAGGAAATGGCAACCCACTCCAGTGTTCTTGCCTGGAGAATCCCAGGGACGGGGGAGCCTGGTGGGCTGCCGTCTATGGGGTCGCACAGAGTTGGACACGACTGAAGTGACTTAGCATAGCATACTAAAAACAGGGGCCCGCTGAGTGATGGACGTCTCCCGTCTCTTTGCTTGCTCCCCAGAACTCTCTTAGCCCTTCATGCTGCCTAATAGGAGAGTGGAGGATTCTTCTCCAGGAGAATTGAGCTAAATGAAAATACAGCTAGAGACATTTAATGTCTTTCAGTGAATCTACTTAATCTCTGCCTGGTCATCCTCTGGTCCAGCTCTTATATAACATTCAGTCCAGTGTTTTAGTGCCTCTCTTAAATATCGGCAGACAGCCAAGGATTTCCAGATATTTGAGGATAACCTGAAGCAAATAGGAATAAGAGAAAGGAACACTGAAGAGGAAACTCAACTACTTTAGAAACACACACACACACTGCAATTGGTGTTTTCAAAGAGCTTAAAAAGAGGGAGACAGTGCAACAACCACCATTGCATTCATGAGAGAAGAACGTGGCACACTGAGGACGCACTCTTGGGGAGAGGCGAGTTCATGGTATTGGAAAGAAATTCAGTAAAGGGGTTACAAAATAAAGTCAACAAAGGCTCTCAGTTCATAGAGATGAAAATTAAGATACCACATAAAACTGAAGTGCCTATCTAGGAGGTCTAGTTTCTGATGAAGAGGAGTTGTAAGAAGAACTGGGGATAGGAGGGAAGATTATCAAAGACTAACATGTGACTTCCCAGAACTGTAGGACCTGAATTTCCAGATTGAAAGGCTTGGTGCCAATGCAGTAAAGGACAAAAGATCTACAGTGCGTCTGGACTGAATGCTAATGTACCACAGAGACTGAGTCTGTGGTACATTAAAACATATATACATCAAAATTAGAAGAAAGAGGGGGAAGATAGGTCATAAAGAATTGTAACAGAATGTCATCATACCAGTCCATATCACTGTAAACGGGAAGAAAATGGATCAAAGCCTTTAAAATTCTGAGAGAACTGAATATTCCTGTGTAAAAGAATGAAACTGGACCCCTGTTTTACACCACTCACAAAAATTAACTCAAAATGGATTAAAGATTTAAGTGGAAGATCTGAAAACAAAGTTCATGGAAGAAAGCAGAGGGGAAAAGCTCCTTGACATTGTTCTTAGCAGTGATTTTTTTATGTGACACTAAAAGCACAAGCACAAAAAGTGGGTCTACAGAACTTGCGCACAGCCAAAAAAAAGCGATCAGCAAAGTGAAAAGGCAGCCTGCAAAAGGGAAGAAGAGGAACGCTTAAAACCCAACAGCAGATAAGACCCTAAAGAATCCAAGTTAAAAAACAACAAAGAATCTAAATAGGAATTTTTCCAAAGAAGACATTCGGATAACCAACAAGTACATGAAGAGGTGTTTAACATCACTAACTATCAGGGGAATGCAAACTGAAACCACAGTGAGATACATCACCTCACACCTGTTAGAATGGCTATCAAAAGAGTGTAGAGAAATGGGAAATGTGTACTGTTGGTCAGAATCTAAACAACTACTGTGGAAAACAGTGTGGAGGTTCCTCAAAAAATTAAAAACAGCTATCATACAACTCAGCAGTCCGTTTCTGAATGTGTATCCATAGGAAACACAGTTACTATCTCGAAGAGGTGTCTGACCTCCGTGTTTGTTGCAGTGTTGCTCTCAATAGCCAAGTCAGGGCCACAGCCTAAGTGTTCATTGACAGATGAGTGGACAAAAAAAGTGTGAGGGGTATTATTATATATTCCATAATTGTCTCTGCTATATAATAATAGGAATATTGTTCAGCTGTAAAAATGGAAATCCTGCCCTTTGTGACAACATGGATGGACCTTAAGTGCATTATGCTGAGTTAAATCAGACAAAGACAAACACTTGTTGTTCAGTCACTCAGTTGTGTCCGACTCTTTGCGACCCCATGGACTGCAGCAGGCCAGGCTTCCCTGTCCTGCACCGTCTCCTAGAGTTTGCTCAAACTCATGTCCATTGGGCTGGTGATGCCGTCCAACTATCTCATTCTCTGTTGTTCCTTTTCCTCCTGCCTTCAGTCTTTCCCAGCATCAAGGTCTTTTCTAATGAGTTGGCCCTTTGCATCAGGTGGCCAAAGTATTGGAGCTATGATATCAATTATGTGGAATCTTAAAAAAAGGAAAAAAAGCTGAACTTATATAAACAGTGTTCATTGTGGCTGCCAGGGTGTGGGAGGTTGAGGGACATGGGGAGCGACTGGTCAGAGGGTACAGGCTTCCAGCTGTGAGATGGGAAGTTCCAGGTGTCTAATGTACAGCATGGGGACTGTGGTTAACAAGTGTTGGGGACTTGACAGTTGCTCTGAGAATGGGTCTTAAATATTCTCACCATAACAACAACAAAAAAATGGTAATCATGTGAGGTGAAGGATATGTTAACTAGCTTTATTGTGGTAAAGCTATCACAATATCTGTGTGTATCAAATCATCACATTGTACACCTTAGACTTAAACACAATATATATTATATGTCAAGTATATCTCTCTAAATTGGGGGTGGGGCACTTTCAGAGGAAACTTGACCGTTACCAACTTTTTGGTACCAAAAAGTTACCAGAGAAAACTTTAGAATTCTTTACCCAGCCAAATGTCAATCAAAGGTGAAGGTGGAATCAGAACATTCTGGGCCATGTAAGGTCTTGAATTTAGACATCTGCTTACCCTTGCTCAGGAATATTGGTGGGGCTAGCAAGGGAGGATACTCACAAGTGGGAAAGCATAGGATCCAGAACAGGAAATCCAACACAGCGGGTCTTAAGAACAGAACAAAGGCCTCCAGAATATTAATATCTTCAGAGAGGGGAAAAAGAATACTTGACTATTTGAAAGTATTTGAGAGGAGATATATACTTCCATTACAAAGCTTAAGGATACACCAGTAAAGTGAGAGATAGACAGAAAACCTAAGTTAACAGAATAACTAAAACAATTATTAGCTCAAAGGAAATCAAAACATTTTTGATAAATAAGAAAGAATGGAAATGCATTCCTACTGTGGCTGTAAAGAATATTTATAGTGCAAACTGAATAGTTTAGCCAAATATTATGGTGACTGATCAGAGGAAGGAGGGAAGGGATGTAGGGTGGGGGGGCAGGATGTCAGAGCAGTCTTCATTGCTGGTGTTACCAAGTCAATATCAAGAGGGAGGAGCTACGAAAGAAAGACTAGGGGCACTTCTGTTTTGAAGTAAGGCAGCTCAGATACTCGAGATAAGAGGGCTTGTTGCTGTGAACAAGGGTTGAGGGTGGAGAGAGAGACTACATTACACAGTTTGACTTTCAAAGCTACATATATGTACTACTTTGAGCAATAAAAATTAAACTATTTATTTAGCCAAAACTATAATAGAACCTCATGAAGAGGTTGGAGAGGGAAAGCATAAGTCTGTTTGGAAGGGCTTTAGGAAAGCTAAATCCACAGTGGGAAATCAAGGAAGCTGTATAATCTGACATTTTAGAAATATGTAGGTGAACAATAGATGACATAGCTAAAGAAGCTGAAAGGATTGTTTCTGAAAAGCCAGCAAAGAAAGAGTCAGGATGAATTTGGATAAGTACCCAACGTTGTCTGCTATTGCAGACAAAGATCCTATTTCCTTACTATGGAAAAAGTCTTGCTAATTGAGGAGAAACAGGAGTATATAACCCAATAGAAAATAGTCAAAAGATATACTCAGGCAATTAATAGGACAGATGGTCAGTGTTCAAGTAAAACTGTTCAACATCCACATCCGAAAAGATAACGTGTTTTTCACATCAGATTTGCAAAACTGATAATTCATATTGTTGGCAAGAGTGTGGAGAATCAGGAACTCTCTTATTGGCAGTAATGTAAGTACGGACAAAATTTTAGAAGCATGTATGCTGTTGGCTTCTATTCAGTTTCTAGGAATCTGCTCTGCCAATATAGTTTCAGAAATGTATGAGGATGTATATATACAAGGATGCTCACTATAATAGTTCAACGGCCAAAAGTTAGCAATAAACCTACGTGATATTAGTAATCTATTTCTCACTTCCACTGTATAATCATAAGGGATTTGATTTAGGTCATACATGAATGGTCTAGTGGTTTCCCCTACTTTCTTCAATTTAAAGTCTCAATTTGGCAATAAGGAATTCATGATCTGAGCCACAGTCAGCTCCTGGTCTTGTTTTTGTTGACTGTATAGAGCTTTTCCATCTTTGGCTGCAAAGAATATAATCAGTCTGATTTCGGTGTTGACCATCTGGTGATGTCCATGTGTACAGTCTTCTCTTGTGTTGTTGGAAGAGGGTGTTTGTTATGACCAGTGCATTTTCTTGGCAAAACTCTTTTAGGCTTTGCCCTGCCTCATTCCGTATTCCAGGGCCAAATTTGCCTGTTACTCCAGGTGTTTCTTGACTTCCTACTTTTGCATTCCAGTCCCCTATAATGAAAAGGACATCTTTTTGGGTGTTAGTTCTAAAAGGTCTTGTAGGTCTTCATAGAACTGTTCAACTTCAGCTTCTTCAGCGTTACTGGTTGGGGCATAGACTTGGATTACTGTGATATTGAATGGTTTTCCTTGAAACGAACAGAGATCATTCTGTCGTTTTTGAGATTGCATCCAAGTACTGCATTTCAGACTCTTTTGTTGACCATGATGGCTACTCCATTTCTTCTGTGTGGATCACAATAAACTGTGGGAAATTCTGAAAGAGATGGGAATACCAGACCACCTGACCTGCCTCTTGAGAAATCTGTATGCAGGTCAGGAAGCAACAGTTAGAACTGGACATGGAACAACAGACTGGTTCCAAATAGGAAAAGGAGTACGTCAAGGCTGTATATTGTCACCCTGCTTATTTAACTTATACGCAGAGTACATCATGAGAAATGCTGGACTGGAAGAAGCACAAGCTGGAATCAAGATTGCCGGGAGAAATATCAATAACCTCAGATATGCAGATGATACGACCCTTATGGCAGAAAGTGAAGAGGAACTCAAAAGCCTCTTGATGAAAGTGAAAGTGGAGAGTGAAAAAGTTGGCTTAAAGCTCAACATTCAGAAAACAAAGATCATGGCATCCGGTCCCACCACTTCATGGGAAATAGACGGGGAAACAGTGTCAGACTTTATTTTTTTGGGCTCCAAAATCACTGCAGATGGTGACTGTAGCCATGAAATTAAAAGATGCTTACTCCTTGGAAGGAAAGTTATGACCAACCTAGATAGCATATTGAAAAGCACAGACATTACTTTGCCAACAAAGGTCCGTCTAGTCGGGGCTATGGTTTTTCCTGTGGTCATGTATGGATGTGACAGTTGGACTGTGAAGAAGGCTGCGCGCCGAAGAATTGATGCTTTTGAACTGTGGTGTTGGAGAAGACTCTTGAGAGTCCCTTGGACTGCAAGGAGATCCAACCAGTGCATTCTGAAGGAGATCAGCCCTGGGTGTTCTTTGGAAGGAATGATGCTAAAGCTGAAACTCCAACACTTTGGCCACCTCATGCGAAGAGCTGACTCATTGGAAAAGACTCTGATGCTGGGAGGGATCGGGGGCAGGAGGAGAAGGGGACAACAGAGGATGAGATGGCTGGATGGCATCACTGACTCGATGGATGTGAGTCTGAGTGAACTCCGGGAGTTGGTGATGGACAGGGAGGCCTGGTGTGCTGCAATTCATGGGGTCGCGAAGAGTCGGACACGACTGAGCGACTGAACTGAACTGATATCAGTAAAATACTGGTTAATTACATGCAGTACATCTACACATGGGCTTCCCTGGTGACTCAATAGAAAGAATCTGCCTGCCAAGCAGGAGACTCTAATTTGATCCCTGGGTTGGGAAGATTTCCCTGGAGAAATATATGGCAACCCACTCCAGTGTTCTTGCCTGAGAAATCCCATGGACAGAGAAGCGTGATAGGCTATGGTCCATGGGGTCACAGAAGACAGCGACTGAAACACAACAACATCCACACGTTTATGTTCCCCTATCTGTAGGCAGCTCTTCCTGGGTAGGAGACAGGTCATGCTTTTGCCTAGTGTTAGACAAACAGATTTTAATAATGCTTTTAATTAATTTCTCTGTCATTTGTTAGCTTTCCTATTCTGTTGTTTATTTTCATGTTAGGGTGGTTCTGAGAGTAATTGAACTCTCTTTAAGCTCCTTAGGTTTTGCCTTACTATGCTGGCTCTCATATTTGCTGGTCTTTAAAGACATTCCCTGGAAAACTTGCTTGCCTTCCACCCACCAGCAGCTTTGGCCCACACCATGAAAAGAATAGTAAACTCTTGTTAACAGTCCTCAGAATACAGCAACTTTCAGCTACCTTTTCTTTTTCAGAAATTCCCCTTTTATAAAAAAAAAAAAAAAAAAAGAAAACTTTATTTTCAACCTTTTTCTTAAAATTAATAGTAGAAAAGGAGATAGATAATTAGATATTTAGATAAATAGATAATTAGATAGATAATTCAGTTGTGCTTCCGAGTTCACAGGACAGATAAAAGTCAAAGTCTTTACCTGCCCAGATGCCTGCCCAGAGACAGCCAGTGGCATCAGTTTCTTTGGTCCTTCCAGAAATACCCTGTTTATAGAGAGGCGAAAATATGTGTATTTTTTTCTTGTTCACACCAGCCTTTCTTGGCAATTCCTTCTCCATGAACTCGGGCGTTTGCCAGGCTCTCCCCCTCAGGACTGTCTGAGGGTCTTTGATCTGTTCTTTTGTTCAGCAGAGGTTCTGTGATCAGTGTGGTGAGTGAGACAGAGGGACATACTGAGGAGAAGTAGGTGGCCGTCCTCCCCTCCTTCCTTCATGAAGTACCCCGGAGGTGTTAGGGTTGGGGAGGCTGGGCATAAATCGAGGTTTGTGACCCCCCCCTTGTCAGTCTGAGGGAGGCACTGGACTCTGGTGTCTGGGTTTCGTTCTGTCGCTCCAGCTGCGTTTTCCTGTGTCTCTGTTGTGACCCCCATCTCATTCTCGCACTGAAATGCTTGTTTGTTGATGTTTCTGTCTTTCCATTTTTCAGTTAGGCAGTTGTCATTTCCTTCCAAGCATACTATGCCTATGCTGATAATTCTCCAGAATAGCCCAGATTTCTTCCTGAGCTTCAAACCAAAATACCAGCTACTGAGCTTTGTTCTCACTGTCCTCACTTAATTGCCCTTCACGGGGTGTGTCCTAAAGCAGACTCAGCCTGCCACCCTTCCTCACTGCAGCTTGAGTCTTCTCTGTCTCACAGTGGCACCCAAATTCACAAACATGGGTGTCTGCTTCAACTCTGCCTCCTCTCCCTTACCCACTCAGTGTTTCCTTACAACCTTGAGTTTACAGTACAGCTCTTTCCTAGTAAAGAAGAGGTTGTTGATTGTATACCTGTTCATTATTTTTAACAGATAAGTTGTCATCCAGTCAGTTGCCCAGCTGACAGGCTCTCAGCCTTTGGCCTGTCTCATACCTGTATATCCGGAGAAGCCAGTCGGGTCACCTTTGCCATGATGACTTATGTCGCAGTTTGATGGCTATGACAATACCTCACCCCATGCCCTCTCTGATATGCTTATTTTTTTTATTTTATTTCTTTATTTTTGGCAGTGCTGGGTCTTTGTTGCTGCATGGGCTTTCTGTCTAGCTGCCAAGCACGGGCTGCTCATTGTAGTGGCTTCTCTTGTTGCAGAGCACAGGCCCTAGGCACACGGGCTTCAGGAGTTGCAGCTCCTGGGCTATAGAGCACAGCTCAGTAGTTGTGACACACAGGTTTGGTTGCTCTCTGGCATATGTGATCTTCCTGGATGAGGGATTGAACCTGTGTCTCCTGCGTTGGCAGGCAAATTCCTCACCACTGAACCCCCAGTAAAGACTCTGCTCATTTTATTTTTAGGTCAATTGATAAAATTGTTTTTTCCCAAGGATAATTTCTGTATGTCCTTGGTCCTGGCTTTGGGGACATTTGTTTTTTCTGTGGTACTGTAGGCTTAGTGTCTCTTCAGTATTCTCATCACCAGGATCCAGGTCTTTGCCTTCAGAAATGTTTGTTCTCCTCCTATCTGCCAGTTTCTAAAGGACATAAAAACGGGAAGATGTGTAGAGCAGGGGCCCCCAAACTCAGAGATCTCGTGCCTGATGATCTGAGGTGGAGCTGAGGTAGTAATAGAAATAAAGTGCATGATGAATGTACTGTGTTCGAATCGTCCTGAAACCACCCCCCCACCATCCGTGGAGAGCTCGTCTTCCACAGAACTGGGCCTGGGGCCAAAAAGGCTGGGGGCTGCTAGTGTAGAAGATGGAGATTAATAAAGAGAGGAGAATTTTTTCACTTTACACATTTCTGTGTTATTTCAGTTTATTTTTTACAACTAGCATCTGGATAAGGTTGAAAGGGAATGCAGAGAAGTAAGATAGTAGAAATTGGTGAGCTTCATATTTAAATGTCCTTTTATATAGCAAAACTTAAAAAAATATGTATTGTACTATCCTAGTGAGGCCTTTCCTTAATGTGCATTTTTTTTTTTTTTGATAGGTGAGTAGTGGATTTATTTAGAAAGATACACAGTCCATAGACAGAGTGTGATCCACCTCAACAGGTGAGAGCAGCCCGGAAATATGGGCTGGTTAGATTTTATAGGTTGGGTAATTTCATAGGCTAATGAGTAGGAGGATTATTCAGCTGTTTTAGAGAAGTTGTGAAGCTTGGAATTGGGCCATTGCCCACTTACTGCCCTTTTATGGTTGGCCTTAGAACTGTCATGGCACCTGTGGGTGAGTTATTTAACATGCTAATGTGTTACAATAAGTGTATAATGAGATACAAGGTCTCAGTTCAGTTCAGTTGCTCAGTCGTGTCCGACTCTTTGCAACCCCATGAATCGCAGCACACCAGGCCTCCCTGACCATCACCAACTCCCGGAGTTCACTCAAACTCATGTCCATCGAGTCGGTGATCCCATCCAGCCATCTCATCCTCTGTCATCCCCTTTTCCTCCTGCCCCCAATCCCTCCCAGCATCAGAATCTTTTCCAATGAGTCAACTCTTCACACGAGGTGGCCAAAGTACTGGAGTTTCAAATGTGCATGTTTTCAGCAAATTATTGCTACCCAAATTTATCTTCAGCCATCAGGTTCACAGTTGATGGCAATGAGATCTCTGGCATGTTAATCACATACGTAAATTGTCAACGTTAAAAAAAATTCTGTGCCAGTACCCACCTGTTGCTCTGGAGTTTTCTGTCTTGCCAACTTGAAATGTATCCATTGCTTTACTTGTACATTTCAAAGGTGGCTGTTTGGAATCATGAGATGAGTTAGGACTTTGGAGTCAGACAACTCAGACTCTGAGCTCTGGCATGGGTTAGCTGGGCAAACTTGGGCTGGTTTCTTAACTTTCTCAGTCCTCCTTTCCTGTGCACTGGAGATGATCATAGTCACCTGACAGAGCTGTGAACATTCAGTTAGGTAGGATCATAGCCGTGGAGCATCTGGTGCTGAACTTCAGACACAGGTGACACTTGACAGCTGCTGGCTTCATGCCTCCTCTCCCCACCCCCTGCGATTAAGTTGGTATAGAGTTGATTCTAGCTTCTGCCTGATATGTAATTCTGACCGAGGTAAATACATAAAGTTATTTGTATAACTTTGGACGCTGTCCAGCTGGGAGACCTTCAGCTACTCTGTTTGCCTATGGAAAGAAACTTGTACTATTCATCCCTCTGTCTGGTCCCACTCACCTGTCCTGTGTGTTTTCACAACATTTCCCTTGGTGTGGCCTCTGCTGTGTGTGACCCAGTTCAGTCGCTTAGTCGTGTCCGACTCTTTGCAACCCCATGGAAGGCAGCACACCAGGCTTCCCTGTCTATCACCAACACCCGGAGCTTGCTCAAATCCATGTCCATTGAGTTGGTGATGCCATCCAACCATCTCATCCTCTGTCGTCCCCTTCTCCTCATGCCGCCAATCCCTCCCAGCATCAGAGTCTTTTCCAATGAGTCAGTTCTTCACATCAGGTGTCTAAGTACTAGAGCTTCAGTTTCAGCATCAGTCCTTCCAGTGAACATTCAGGACTGATTTCCTTTAGGACTCACTAATTGGATCTCCTTGCAGTCCAAAGGACACTCGAGTCTTCTCCAACACCACAGTTCAAAAGCATCAGTTCTTCGGCCCTCAGCTTTCTTTATAGCATGGCTAGAGGAAAAACCATAGCTTTGACTAGACGGACCTTTGTTGCCAAAGTAATGTCTCTGCTTTTTAATATGCTGTCTAGGTTGGTCATGGCTTTTCTTCCAAGGAGCAAGCATCTTTTAATTTCATGGCTGCAGTTACCATCTGCAGTGATTTTTGGAGCCCAAAAAGATAAAGTCTGTCACTGTTTGCTTTGTTTCCCCATCTGTTTGCCTTGAAGTGATAGGACCAGATGCCATGATCTTAGTTTTTTGAATGTTGAGTTTTAAGCCAACTTTTTCACTCTTCTCTCTCACCTTCATCAAGAGGCTTTTTAGTTTCTCTTCACTTTCAGCCATAAGGGTCGTATCATATGCGTATCTGAGGTTATTGATATTTTTCCTGGCAATCTTGACTCCAGCTTGTGTTTCATCCAACCCAGCATTTCGCGTGATGTACTCTGCATGTAAGTTACGTAAGCAGGGCAACAACAATACAGCCTGATATACTCTTTTCCCAATTTGGAACCAGTCTGTTGTTCCATGTCCGGTTTTATCTGTTGCTTCTTGACCTGCACACAGATTTGGTTTTCAAACTTCATTGTGTTTCCTCTAGTGTATTACCTACTACTAGTCTCTAAAAATTACTCTAAAACTTAGCAACTTAGAACCTGTGGTAATTCAGTTTCTTTGAGTCATCTGTTTGAGGGTAACTTAGTTGGATGGTTCTGGCTCAGATGCTCTCAAGATACTTTGGGGAAGAGCCACAGTTGCAGGCGCCCACAGGTTTGACTGGGGCTGGTGCATCCGCTTCTAGGAGGCCCTTTCACCTGGCTCTTGTCTAGGGCCCACGGTTCCTCAGCAGCCGCAGGTGTGAGTCCTCAGTTCCTTGCCACCTGGGCCTGTCCACTGAAGTACTTACTGTCCTTACGACGTGCATGTCAGTGATCTGTGAGAGCAAGGAGGAGCCCCAGTGCCTTTACAGCTTAGTCTCTGATGTCCCCTCCCTATCGCTCTGCTTTCCTCGCTTCATGAGAAGCAAGTCTCTAAGTGCAGTCCACACTGAAAGGGAGGAATATTAAGTTCTACCTTTTGAGAGGAGGATTGACAAAGTATTTGTGGACCTGTTTTAAAAGCACCACACCAGGGGTGCTAGTTGAAATGTAAAATTCTCAAAGCTCATTTCAGATCTCGTGATTGGTAGAACCCAGGAACCTACAGTTTGCACAGATACCCTAATGTTCTGATGCTGGTGGTGTAAAGTCCACACTTGGAAACCCATGCTCTGGCAGGTGGAGCACCTGGTCTTCTTGAAATAGTCTTCATTGGTTGCGCCTCCCTGTCTTGCTCACATCACCAGCCCATTTGGAACTGCATAAATCCAGTTACCTCCATGGTGCCCAGCACCGCAGGCAGAGGTGAGCTCTCTGTCCCTTGGGTCCCTGCAGGACTCTGTCTTTCTCTTGCTCTTTGGTTCTGATGTTGTGGTGATGTGCTGCTAGTAGGATGTAAGGTGTTTTTGTTGGGCCCCTTTTGCCAGCAGAACTGTGACAACCCTGTCTTAGGCATTCTGCTACTCAGGATCTAAAAGCAGTGTGGTCATTAGAATGCTAAGGAGACTGGCTCAAACCACACTTCTTGGTACCCAGTACTTTCTTGCAGGCTTTTATCAGACAGATGAGTTCCTGTTGTGTGCCAGGCTGGGTTTCGAGGTTCCACTGGTGACAGGAGGCAGACACACTCCCTGTAGATGAGGCGGCAAAAATGCACTGATAAACACAATGTATTATCACAACGTGAAGGACATTCTGGGAAAGAAGTGCTATGATGTAAAACGAAGGAAACCTACTTAAGTAAGGTTTTCAGAGAATCTGCCTGAGACTTGAAGGATGAAAAGGAGAAAAAATTTTAAGGAAAGAAAGAGTATGTTCTGGGAGAAATCAGAGTGCCTGGAGTTGAGGCTGAAAGTGTAAGCAGTCTGCCATGGCCATGCTCAGGGTTTCATTCTAAAACAGTGTCCTGAGCTGAGTTAGTATGACAGCCAACTTGTCACTCTTCTAATTTAACAGCCATAGAAATAACTGGGAGGTTCAAATTACAGGTACAAGTCCAGCTGTAATGAATTGGGAAAACAAGGTTCCTGTGTTTGCGTAACAGAAGGAAATGAAGAAGGAGCCCAAGCCTTTAGTGGATGGTCCAGTATCATAGGTGGTCGTGGTTTAGTCGTTTCAGTCATGTCCGATTCTTTGCGACCCTATGGACTGTATAGCCCGCCAGGCTCCTGTGTTCATGGGATTTCCCAGGCAAGCATACTGCAGTGGGTTGTCATTTCCTTATCCAGGGGAATCTTCCCAACCCAGGGATCGAACCTGCATCTCTTGTGTCTCCTGTGTGGCAGGCAGATTCCTCACCACCGCACCACCTGGAAGCCCGGTATTGTAGACAGAAAGGCCGTTCATCTGGATTCCATGTTTCTAAGCTCTGAGCTGTTTGTAGGTCAGATGCTGTGCCTCCCTGCCTTTCAGCTGCCTCCATGCCTGTTAGTTGCTGATTCATTTCTAGATTAGACCTGGTGGACAAAGACAAGGGCAGGGAGAGTCCCAACTTCCTCATCCCATAGGCAGCTGCTCCTCGTTTCCCAGACCACTTTCTAGCCTTGCCTCCTACAGGCTGTGATACCCTGGGTGCTAGGAGACTAGTTCTAACCACATTCCCCATAGAAAGATAGGAGAACCTTGGAAGATCTTTCCTCTCTTTTTCTGGTTTCCACTCGTTTGCAGGAGGGTTGTCTAAGATGACCTCTAAAATTCTGTTATTTTATGAGATATCATATTAGCCCAGACCATGATGCTCTGAATTCACAGCATGTTTGTACAGCAACAGTTTAATATTCTGCTTTATTCTGTGTGATGGCTAGGCAGCTTGAAGTGGTTTTATTTAAAGCCTTATAGAATTACTTGAAATTATCAATCCATTACACTCATGATGCAGTTCATTGGGACTGTACAAGTTTTGATTTGCAGAATTAGAATTCCTCGATAGATACTGAATTGGACTAAGTCTAATAACAAACTATTCTGCTTAAATCTGATTTCTGTGTTCAAGATAGCAAAATATAATTCAAAATAGCAAAATATCATCCTCTGGGAACTCTGCTTTTTCATACGATAAAACTGATGCATTAGTATTGGAGCATTAAAATGGACTCATTTAGTATTAGACAACAAAATTACGTCATAATTACTCTGGATTTCCATGTCTTAGATGTGGACTACTAAACATTATCAGTGAATCAGTTATCTAAGAGAACAATTTAATTGATACTGCCACTGTGGAATATAATGTTTAATAACCTGTGTTGGGGGGATTGTGTGTGTGTTTGTTTTTTAGCTCTTCAGAGAAGTGAGAATAATGAAGATTTTAAATCATCCAAACATAGGTACTTTCTGCTTTCTTAAATACTTTTGGGTCTAAATGCATTCTTGAAAGTTTTTCATAAAGCTAAACATATATTCCAGAAGTGACAGGAGATTTCTTCCCTTCTCCCATTCCAGGTACACTTTTAGAATATATGTATGTATGTGTGTGTGTGTGTGTGTGTGTGTGTGTGTGTGTAGTTGATCATTTCTGTTAACTTTTTGAAATTGCTAAAGATAGGTTAAAAGATTCAGTATTAAACATTCAAATGTAAAGAAATGTAGAAACATCTGTAATCAGATTGTAATTTTCTAAATTTTAATATATCAAAATGTCATAATTGCACCTAAATTTTAGATAGAGGGAATTACAGTAAGCTAAAGTTTTCAAAGGTGTTTTTTGCTCTAGCTGTATTCCTGAGAAAATAATGGTGCATTGAAACATATTTTAAAAAATAAAGGGAATTTCCTGTCAGTCCAGTGGTTAGGACTCCGTGCTTCCAGTGCAGGGGGCACAGGTTCGATCCCAGGTCAGAGAACTAAGATCCTACATGCTGCTCAGCACGGCCAAAAAAAACAGATACAGGGTACTTGCTATCTAATAGAATTTTTTGGTATGAATTGTTTTACACTGTACAGACCTGCTTTCTGTGTCCTCTGTGCTTTATGCAGTGAGGTGTGTCTAAAGGTTAGGGTGGGTCATGGTACTGCCCTCATCATAGTTGTAGGAACAACATGAAAGCTGACCCTGTGTACACACCTCAGTGAAAATTTTTGATTCCATGCATAATGCAGATCTTTTAAAATAATACAACTGCTTTCTTATATAGTAATAAGTCCTACAATCTAAAAATATTTGAGTGAAATAGCTCCTAAGAGAACCAGTTGTATCAGCTTAATATCAAAATCAGTTCTAGGAAGTGGGAGTGTGATAACTTTGGTGTTAGGGAAATCTTATCAAGACTTCTTGAAGCACAAGAATAGAAAAATAAAATGGAACCACAGAATGGAAAAAACTTACACCCTATTTCATCTAATCTGAGCCACCATCATGTAAAAGGCATTATTGTGTTCATGTGCTATTAAGAAAATGCTACCAAGCCGTTATCCCCTTATCGGTGATGTTAGTTAAGATGTGAAATGATCCGTATCATGGGCTGTGACAGGGCTGGGGAGAATAGCGAGGGGTGTGGCAGGATATATAGCAACGCAGAGAGGCCTCCATATTGCACTGCAGCTGTGTGAGGGCAGCCAACCAGCGCTAGACTTCAAACTCCAACTCCCTGCTGCAAATGCACTGCCAAGAGCCCGCTCACGGAAACCTGTTGTGTTTTTTCTTAAGTTGTACCCTGATTGAAGTTCTCTATACTTACCACTAAATGACATATCTTTGAAAATATAAATTTCTAAAAATTTAAGTTCCCATTGGATTAAAGTAGTTTTCCTAGAAGAGCCAATATTTTCATTGGAATTTTATTTTTTAATTTATTTTTGGCTTGCCAGGTCTGAGTTTCCCAACCAGGGATCAAACCCAGGCCCCCTGCAGTGAAAGCACAGAGTCCTGACGACTGCACTGCCAGGGATTCCCCCTGCATTGGAATTATAGAATTTACTAATATGTTGATGGCTTACCAGCATATGTCTTACATTTATTTAAATAATTTTTCTTAACAACCTGAACATACGCCATCTTAGAAATGATATGATAGTTTTAACTCACCAGTTTGACAAACACATCAAATACTGTACAAGCTACTGATTTGATTTAATACTCTGTATTAAAGCATCAGAAAATAACCCACAATAGAAGAGACTAGCGTTCTCGCTCGCCGCTCTCCTTTTTGCTGAATTTAATTGTAACATATGTATTAACAAAATAGATACAGGACATAGTGATTTGATAGTTTTGGAAATCAACTTCAGTTTTATTTAAAAATTATATATTTCTGATTGATTTGTTATGGTTTTATGAATTAGCAGTAATAGAAATTTTAGTTTTATCTGTAATAAGAGACTGCTATAGCAGTCACACTGACCCATTGAAAATAATTAAAAAGTTCTTTTCAGTATAACCTGTTCTATTTTTTGGTCTCTGGCTTTAGAATAGAAACAAAGGAATCTTAGGAATTCCCTGGTGGTCCAGTGGTTAGGACCCTGCACACTCGCTGACAGGGCCCAGGTTGGATCCCTGGATCCCTGGTCAGATCCCTGGTGAGGGAACTAAGATTCTGCATGCTGCATGGCTCGGACAAACAAAAATAAAATATACATCATTAAAAAAGAAAGGAATCTTTTTCTCTGAGAATTGTGATAAATTTCTTAAGCAACAAAAGTCTCAAGTGGAATTCTATGTATCCTTAAACCCACAATGACAGGTGAATGGACATGAACATACAGGAGTAGGCTAGATACAGACATACTACAGGGGCATGAAATGAGAGCCGAGAAACTGCTGATGCATCCTGAAGTTACAGTGTTTGAGAACCCAGAAATCATTTGTATGGAATTCCATGTTTTTATAAAATCTTTTCTGCTTTTGTAATATAAAGTTTCCTAAAATCATTTTTTTTTAAGAGGGCCAGGTATTAACAGGGAAAAAGTTAACTTTTTGTAGTTAGTTTATATGTATATGGTATGTACATACAGACATTTGTTTCTTTTTCTCCTGTATCTTCTCTCCTCTCGTAGTGAAGTTATTCGAAGTCATTGAAACTGACAAAACACTCTACCTAATCATGGAGTATGCAAGTGGAGGTAAGGCATTTATAAATTGTTTTTCTTTCGTCCCTCCCTTTTAGAAGAATATGCAACTGCACTGCCCATGTAGATAAAGATAGAGTTTCATGTAACCTTCAGAATCATAATACACTAGGACGAGAATCAGAAGAGCCGATTCCTAGCAGTTCAGTGGTTTGCTGTTAAGCGTTTCATTGTTATCATCATTAATCGATAATATGCAAATAGTTGGATTTTTTTTATGGTATAACATAAAGTTTACCATTTTAACCATTTCAGGTGTACGGTGCTATGGCATTAAGTACGTTCACATTGTTAACCAATACCATCATCCATCTCCAGAACCTTTTCATTTTCCCAAAATGAAACTCTGTCCCTATTAAACAATAATTCCCCGTCCTCCCTCCTTGTAGCCCCTGGCAACCACCATTCTGCTGTCTGTATGACTTTGACTGCTCTAGGGACCTCATATGACTGGAATCGTACAGTATTTGTCTTTTTTGTGACTTCCTACGTCACAGTGTCCTTCAGGTTTATCCATGTTGTAGCATGTGTCAGAATTTCCTTCCCTATTAAAGCAGAGTAATATTCCATTGTTTATAGCACATTTTTTTTATTCCAGTACTTGAATTTTCAAAAGCATCAATGCATTAGCCTGTTTGAAATAAATGTGTACTGCATGTTGGATGGATTTCTTTATCAGATTTTTACATCAGTTGTGCCCCTTGTTTCCCAAGGCCAGAAATGGTGGTCACAGTGTATAGGATTAGATTTCCTTAAAGATTAAAGACTAGTAATTACTTGCCTATAAGGATATATAAAGGTAGACATTTTTATGAAATGAATGTATATAGCTGTTCTCTTTCACAGAGATTCTTATTTTAAGGTTTTGGCTAGGCTATGCTTGTAGGTTGTGGACCACGCATGAACTTTCATTGTGAAAGGCAGAAGCTTTGTTGCTTGTGTTTTCCCTGCCTCTAATACAGTGCCTGGCACATAGCAGGCTCTAAGCAAATAAGAATTGAGTTGAATTAATGAAATTTTAATCTACTAGCGACATGTTCTGTTTAACTCCACAGTATAGATTTAATTGTTTTGATTATAGTAGAGTTTTATTAAACAAACCCTTTGATCCAGAATGTAAAACCTGGAGACAGAAAGTTGAATCACAGCCTCATTGTGATGAGTTGACCACTAAATAAAAGATTGTAAATCTGTTGTGGGCAGAGCAAGCGCACCCCCTACACCACTTTTTCATACTCCTGATTCATTATTTGGAGAAGGAAATGGCAACCCACGCCAGTATTCTTGCCTAGAGAATCCTGTGGACAGAGGAGCCTGGTGGGCTGCTGTCCATAGGGTCGTACAGAGTCAGACACGACTGAAGTGACTTAGCAGCAGCAGCAGAAGCAGTTCATTATTAGTTGTGTGCTTCGTATTTTAAATGTGTGGTTTGAGATTTTAGTTGGGATTTTCACAGTTGAGGAGTAGTAGGAAGAGTTGAATTCAGTTCATGAATTGTAGAACCATGAATCTGTATGGAGTTCCCGTGCTTTCTACTCCTCTTACAGTTCATAATCTTCTCCTTTATGGAGCCTCTACAGTGCACAAGTGCTTTTTTCTCTTACTTGATCTCCTCTGACTTTAACAATGGGTCCATGATGTGGCCAGGCAGTGAGTGAGGAGATGGAGGCTAGGAAATACCCCTGTGGTCATGTTACCAGGCCTGGAGCCCGAGCCTTCCAATACCACATAGCCTCTCCCGATTGGTCAGTCAGTCATGGCTTTCTGTTTCATCTTATTTTAGGTCACAGGGTCATAGCAGTTGCTCTGTATTGGAGAAGTGTCCATCCCGAAAGGATCGGCTCTGGAAAGGACAAACATGGAGTCAGTCTAGCCAGTGCCCCTCATTGGCAGTGTGACCTTATAAGTTGCATGTCTCTGAACTACTCAGTGGACATGGCCGCACCGTCCTCCTTCGAGGCCTCAGTGCCATTGCTTAACATGATAACAGCACTGATCAGTGGTGGTTTATTGGCTTGGACCATTTGTTTTAATCAGCTCAACAAAGCACCTTCTGTCTCCAAGGCAGCTGTTTATTGTTGATATGTTTGCCAATTTGAACAACAAAAGTTTCATTAAATTGGCTACCTACTCCTCCCTAGCCTCATATTCTTCAGTTTTATAGAATCATAGAATTTTAGAATTGGAAAGAATCTCAGAAAGTCATCCAGGGCAACTGCCTAGTTTTTACAGATGAACATCTGAAAAGTTGGTCTGGTGCCCATGGTTTCATCACTGGTTATAGTGACAGGACCTGAACCAAGGGCTTTCTGAACTGTCTTGACATGGGTGGGGAGAGCTACTGTTTGCTGTTTTTTCTACTAGTAAATAATATCATGCAGAGATTTTTAATTTAGTTGCTTACCCTGAGTGCTAATGCATTTTTAATGGAGCGGGGGGAGTCTGGGTTGTATGCCTGGTTTATAACAGTGATTGTGAGTATGACTTTATGGTTCCAAAATCTCTTAACAGGTTTATATCGCATTGGAATCCTAAAATATTTTAAAATTACATTGACATTATCTGTGTGACTGTACAACTACTGGGTTTAATCCATAATTTTTTTTTTAAGTCAAAACTGTTCCATGTGGTATGCACACATCTTTGTTTTTTCACTTTTTAACCACTTGTTTTGACATATTTTTTTATTCTGCAGATAGAATGGCATTCTTGGAGAAAATACTGACATTTAATTTTATAATTCACCATAGTTAAATGTATTGCATAGTGTAAATTAACAGTATGTAATTCCTTTCAAAAGATCATTATGCAATCAGTAATAACTTGAAAATATTTATGCCCATTTATTATTTTAAAATTTATTCAGAGTTAGGGCCGAAAGTTCAAAAGTCAGAGATACTAATGTACAGTTCAGAATAAGGTTTTCCTCAGAAATACTTAAGTTCTGAAACTAAGCTTTTTAAGTATCAAAATGTTTCATTTGACAGTTGACTACAGTATGCACTCCCTCACAGCAGTCGGCACAGTGCTTACGCGTGCACACGCGCACACACCCTGTTCCTTTCCCCTGAGTTTTCTCCACAGTACGTTTTATCATCTGATACACTGTATATTCATTTATTTGCTTATTATCTGTCTACCCCCTCCTGAAATGTAAACTCCGTGAGGAGAAAGACTTTGCTCTGTTCACTTCTGTATTTCCCCAGAGCCAAGAACAGTTCTCAGCAGTTAGTATACTCTCAGTAATTATTTGTTGCATGAATGAATTTAGGAAATGCTTTTCTGTCATAATCCTATAGTGAAAACACCTTCTTTGAACACAAATAACATTTCCATTTTAACTTTCAATTTTCATTGCCAAGTTTTTACTAAAGCATACTGGAAACAAAACCTTTAAAGTAAAAGTGTCACAATTGAAATATATGAGAATTTAATGTTAAGGCTTTTCTATAACTTAAAAGATTTTATCAATAAACTTCTCCTATAGTTAAGGCTGGGTTAGTTCAAATTCCACATATTTCTGTTTATCTTCATAACTGCATTTTAAAAATTAAAATTACAGCATTGCTAAAAGTGAAGCATTTTTAATTTATGGGAAAGTTAATGCTCAGAAATAGGCCTTCTGCTTACTTTTATTTTTCTCAATTATAGGTGAAGTGTTTGACTATTTGGTTGCACATGGAAGAATGAAGGAAAAAGAAGCAAGAGCTAAATTTAGACAGGTATGGATTATTGCACGTTTAGTTTATTGATTAAATAACATTATCTGGCTTAAACCCTGAAGCAAACAAGTGTTTGCCTCTATAAATGTCATAAGGTGCATTGGATGAAGCAGGGGTTGGCCATTCAGTTCAATGCAACAAAATATTAATTTATTAAGTGCTTTCATGCCTAAAGCACTGTGCTAGAGGCAGCTATGAGTTCTGTTTCTAGCTTTGTAATTGGAATTATAGTCCCACTCTTAATCTTAGTTGTTTGACAGTTGAGCCTTAAAAAATGAGTCTTTGAGCACTTGGTGATTGCATTAATTAAAACTGTTTCCAATTTTTAGCAAAAGTGTTATAATCTCAAAATTCATTATCGGTTTTGTCTTACATAAGCCAAAACCAAACAGAACTTAACCTGTGAATTAATGACTTGTCTTCTTGCTTTGTCTCTGCCCATTGCCTTAAAGAGACTCATTTTAATACGTAGGTTTTGAGCATAAATGTGATATAAGTCTCTAATAAAGGTAACTATTGATTGATCCTTACCCGTGAGTATTGGATTAAGTCCTTTACCTCCATTAATGTAAATCTTGCAGCAGCTTTGTCAGTAAAGATCATCATAAGTAAGTGAAGTCACTCAGTTATGTCCGACTCTTTTTGCAACCCCATGGACTGTGGCCCACTAGGCTTCTCTACAAGTCCATGGGATTCTCCTGGCAAGAATACTGGAGTGGGTTGCCATTTCTTTCGGATCTTCCCAACACAGGGATTGAACCCAGGTCTCCCGCATTGCAGGCAGATGCTTTAACCTCTGAGCCAGCAGGGAAGCCCAAAAGATCATTGTGCTCATTTGTTAAAGATAAGGAAGCTGAGGCACAGGAAGATTACATAATTTGCCCAAAATTTGATGCCTGGCAAGTAGCAGACCTTCCATTGATTCAGAGCCAGGACCTGTGATTCCAAACTAAAATTCTTAATCGTTATGGTGTGGTCTTACTTAGAGTAGGCATCAGCAAACTCTTTCTGTAAAGTGCCAGATAGTAAATTTTAGGCTTTGTAGGCCATACAGTCTTTTGCAACTATTTAATTCTGCTATTGTAGCGTAGAAGCAGCTTAGACAATATCTGGATGAATACACTCATATGATTGTGTTCCCAACAATACTTTCTTGGCAGAAACGAGTGGTGGGCCATATTCAGCCTACAGGCCATAATTTGCCCACCTCAGATTCAGGTAAAAGGAAGGGCAGGTACTTTATTATCTAACTATCCTCCCATAGTTTGAAGTTCTGTATGTAAATGGCAGTATAGCCTCATTTCTTTTAGAAACTTAACATTTTTGTTTTATTCACATGTAAGGTTGTTAAGGTGGAAGTATAGGTAGGAGTCTTTAAGGGTTTCACAATATTTATAAAGGCAGGTTTAACTGATTTTCAAGATTTTGATCTGCTTAGTCTAGTGTTTACAGATAAGGACTTATAAATAAGTGTCTTAACTTTTGCTGTTGCTTAAATTTACTTTTAAAATCTTAAGACATCCTAATGGTACTTTGAATTAAAACCTGTTACATATCAGACTTTAACCATCATTTAACTTTTCTGATCCTCAGTTTTTCTAGCTCTAAAAAGAGGAAGTTCTCTTTGATTAATTCTGAAGTCCTTTCCAGTTTTGATACCACTTTATTCTGTGGTCTATGGAAGGAAGCTCAAATTTCTCTTTGTTACAAAACAAGTCTGTTTGGCCCTTTCCGTATCTGTACTCTTAATTTTTATAAATTGGCCACCTGAAAATCAAGATTTTTTTTGCCTCATAAAACTGGAATTCCTTCCCACTCAGATGAGTGTGACTTGCAAGTGTTTATGTGAGTGTGATTTATTGACTGTGAGGGAAGGGCTCCTGCCAGCCCTCGTATCAGATGTGAGTCTGGACCTTCTCCAGGGAAGCAGTGTGGTGCTCCGATCTCTGGCTCCTCTCTTCTTTCTTCACCCATTTTCTAGGTAGGATCTGACTTGTCAAAGGGACTTGGACATTTATCACTTTTTATTTGTATTTTTTGACCATGCTGGGTCTTCATTGCTTAGCTCGGGCTTTCTTTCTCTAGTTGTGGTGAATGGGGGCTACTCTTCCTCGTGGTGCTCGGGCTTCTGTTATTGCAGAGCACGGGCTGCAGGCTTGCCAGCTCAGTAGTTGTGGCTCAGGAGCTTAATTGCTCCACAGCATATGGGATTTTCCCAGACCAGTGATCGAACCTGTGTCTTCTATATTGGCAGGCAGATTCCCACCCACTGTGCCAGGGAAGTCCTGTCACACAGCTTTTTATCTTAAAAATTTCCAGCACAGATTCTGAAGTATGTAGTTGAGGAATCTATTAGTTGGTCTAGGAAAGATAGTTTATGTGCTTTCACAGTTAATGCCTTGATTTACAGTGCTTATAATTAATGTCGGCTTTTCTCCTTGCCACCGTGTTTCCTTAAGTCCGCTTGTGTAAACCTGGAAAGGTCAGGCATGATATTGGTACCTCCACTTTTCTGTTTCTAATTGCCATGCTTTCCAAAAGGTTTTGTTGTTGTTTTATTGGAGGATCCAAAAACTTAAGTCCTCATTACTTTGACTAAATAGAAAGTTTTCCTGTTTACAGCGAAGACAAAGGTATGCCACACACACAGAGTACACTGTGCTTCATCTGTTTTCTGCCAGAAATAAGCCCTTCTTTCCATATTCATCAGCAGATGGTCTTTCCTCTTCCCACCTCCTTCACCACTCTCATCCTAATCACTGTTTATGCTGCTTTAGTTTTTTCTTTCCAAAGAAGAATAGATTCCTGGCTCCATCTTCTTTCCTCGCTCTTCCTTGATGGGTTGCTTGTGTTGCTACGTCTACTTTTTCATGTGTGACTAGAAGTGAATTAGGCTTGCATTCTTATTTTAACCTGAGACTCAACCTAGGTTCTCAGCCTTCCATAGAAATAACTACTTTTACATTAAAAGCAGAATGTGAAAAAGCAATCATTTAAAGTTGAGTACTTCCAAGTTGTTGTGGCATTTGCACTGTTTGGAGGTAAAAGAAGAGAAATTCTCTTTGAGAAATGGTACGAAAGTGTCACATCTGGTTCAAAAGTAGAATTTGAAAATAACCTATGAGAGAAATCTGACTATGGGGGCAGGGGGGTGGGGGCGAAGAGACAGGGAAAATTGGATCAGGCAGAAGAAGTAAGATAAAATTGTGTCCTCGGCAATAAACCTGTTCCTTTGGGGAAACAAATCTATTTCACTTTCCCAGTTCTCATGCTGCCAGAATGGAGCAGCGTCGTTGCTAACAGATGCTCTAGAGCTGGTGTCTTGGCCACAGGATTTGTGGGCCTCTAGATGACTGTGGGAGAAGGCAATGGCACCGCACTCCAGTACTCTTGCCTGGAAAATCCCATGAACGGAGAAGCCTGGTAGGCTGCAGTCCATCGGGTCGCTAAGAGTTGGGCACGACTGAGCGACTTCACTTTCAGTTTTCACTTTCATGCATCGGAGAAGGAAATGGCAACCCACTCCAGTATTCTTGCCTGGAGAATCCAAGGGACAGAGGAGCCTAGTGGGCTGCCGTCTGTGGGGTCGCACAGAGTCGGACACGACTGAAGCGACTTAGCAGCAGCAGCAGGTGACTGTGAGTGGGTCTAATCTTCGTATTCACTTTATAAAGTAGGAAGCTGCTTAGTGAAGCCTTGACTCTGGCATCCTTCCCAAACCCAGCCCAGCGTATCCTTGCTGCTTATTTTGAACCAGTATCAACCAGGAGATCAGCCCTCTCTGAGTTTTTGTGTCCAGTATAGTTAGGTGCATGTTGCTTACAACTGAAAGTTGATGATTTGGAGAAACAAGAAGTATTTTCATTATGGCCCCACTTTTGTATGTATATAATCATATATATTTAAGTACACGTACATAATACCAAAGTAAAGACTTGAAGCAAATACACCAAAATAACGGGAAATGTCATCTCTGATGGTTCAGTTCAGCTCAGTTCAGTCGCTCAGTCGTGTTACACTCTTTGCGACCCCAAGAATTGCACCACGCCAGGCCTCCCTGTCCATCACCAACTCTCGGAGTTCACTCAGACTCACATCCATCGAGTCGGTGATGCCATCCAGCCATCTCATCCTCTGTCGTCCCCTTCTCCTCCTGCCCCCAATCCCTCCCAGCATCAGAGTCTTTTCCAATGAGTCAGCTCTTCGCATGAGGTGGCCAAAGTACTGGAGTTTCAGCTTTAGCATCATTCCTTCCAAAGAAATCCCAGGGCTGATCTCCTTCAGAATGGACTGGTTGGATCTCCTTGCAGTCCAAGGGACTCTCTCAAGAGTCTTCTCCAACACCACAGTTCAAAAGCATCAATTCTTTGGTGCTCAGCTTTCTTCACAGTCCAACTGTCACATCCATACATGACCACTGGAAAAACCATAGCCTTGATTAGATGGACCTTTGTTGGCAAAGTAATGTCTCTGCTTTTGAATATGCTATCTAGGTTGGCCGTAACTTTCCTTCCAAGGAGTAAGCGTCTTTTAATTTCATGGCTGCAGTCACCATCTGCAGTGATTTTGGAGCCCCCAAAAATAAAGTCTGACACTGTTTCCACCGTTTCCCCATCTATTTCCCATGAAGTGATGGGACCGGATGCCATGATCTTCGTTTTCTGAATGTTGAGCTTTAAGCCAACATTTTCAATCTCCTCTTTCACTCTCATCAAGAGGCTTTTTAGTTCCTCTTCACTTTCTGCCATAAGGGTGGTGTCATCTGCATATCTGAAGTTATTGATATTTCTCCCGGCAATCTTGATTCCAGCTTGTGCGTCTTCCAGCCCAGCGTTTCTCATGATGTACTCTGCATATAAGTTAAATAAGCAGGGTGACAGTATACAGCCTTGACATACTCCTTTTCCTATTTGGAACCAGTCTGTTGTTCCATGTCCAGTTCTAACTGTTGCTTCCTGGCCTGCATATAGGTTTCTCAAGAGGCAGGTCAGGTGGTCTGGTATTCCCATCTCTTTCAGAATTTTCCACAGTTTATTGTGATCCACACAGTCAAAGGCTTTGGCACAGTCAATAAAGCAGAAATAGATGTTTTTTCTGGAACTCCTTTGCTTTTTCCATGATCCAGCAGATGTTGGCAATTTGATGTCTGGTTCCTCTGCCTTTTCTAAAACCAGCTTGAACATCTGGAAGTTCACGGTTCACGTATTGCTGAAGCCTGGCTTGGAGAATTTTGAGCATTGCTTTACTAGCATGTGAGATGAGTGCAATTGTGCAGTCGTTTGAGCATTCTTTGGCATTGCCTTTCTTTGGGATTGGAATGAAAACTGACCTTTTCCAGTCCTGTGGCCACTGCTGAGTTTTCCAAATTTGCTGGCATATTGAGTGCAGCACTTTCACAGCATCATCTTTCAGGATTTGAAATAGCTCAACTGGAATTCCATCCCCTCAACTAGCTTTGTTCGTAATGATGCTTTCTAAGGCCCACTTGACTTCACATTCCAGGATGTCTGGCTCTTGGTCAGTGATCATACCATCATGATTATCTTGGTCGTGAAGATCTTTTTTGTTCAGTTCTTCTGTGTATTCTTGCCACCTCTTCTTAATATCTTCTGCTTCTGTTAGGTCCATACCATTTCTGTCCTTTATCGAGCCCATCTTTGCATGAAATGTTCCCTTGGTGTCTCTGATTTTCTTGAAGAGATCCCTAGTCTTTCCCATTCTGTTGTTTTCCTCTATTTCTTTGCATTGATTGCTGAGGAAGGCTTTCTTATCTCTTCTTGCTATTCTTTGGAACTCTGCATTCAGATGCTTCTGTCTTTCCTTTTCTCCTTTGCTTTTCACTTCTCGTCTTTTCACAGCTATTTATAAGGCCTCCCCAGACAGCCGTTTTGCTGTTTTGCATTTCTTTTCCATGGGGATGGTCTTGATCCCTGTCTCCTGTACAGTGTCACAAACCTCAGTCCATAGTTCATCAGGCACTCTATCAGATCTAGTCCCTTAAATCTATTTCTCACTTCCACTGTATAATCATAAGGGATTTGATTTAGGTCATACCTGATTGTCTAGTGGTTTTCCCTACTTTCTTCAATTTAAGTCTGAATTTGGTAATAAGGAGTTCATGATCTGAGCCACAGTCAACTCCTGGTCTTGTTTTTGTTGACTGTATAGAGCTTCTCCATCTTTGGCTGCAAAGAATATAATCAATCTGATTTTGGTGTTTACCATCTGGTGATGTCCATTTGTAGAGTCTTCTCTTGTGTTGTTGGAAGAGGGTGTTTTCTATGACCAGTGCGTTCTCTTGGCAAAACTCTATTAATCTTTGCCCTGCCTCATTCCGTATTCCAAGGTCAAATTTGCCTGTTACTCCAGGTGTTCTTGACTTCCTACTTTTGCATTCCAGTCCCCTATAATGAAAAGGACATCTTTTTTGGGTGTTAGTTCTAAAAGGTCTTGTAGGTCTTCATAGAACTGTTCAACTTCAGCTTCTTCAGCATTACTAGTTGGGGCATAGACTTGGATTACTGTGATATTGAATGGTTTTCCTTGGAAACGAACAGAGATCATTCTGTTGTTTTTGAGATTGCATCCAAGTACTGCATTTTGGACTCTTTTGTTGACCATGATGGCTACTCCATTTCTTCTAAGGGATTCCTGCCCGCAGTAATAGATATAATGGTCTTCTGAGTTAAATTCACCCATTCCAGTCCGTTTTAGTTCGCTGATTCCTAGAACGTTGACGTTCACTCTTGTCATCTCCTGTTTGACCACTTCCAATTTGCCTTGATTCATGGACCTGACATTCCAGGTTCCTATACAATATTGCTCTTTACAGCATCAGACCTTCCTTTTATCACCAGTCACATCCACAACTGGGTATTGTTTTTGCTTTGGCTCCCTTCCTTCATTCTTTCTGGAGTTATTTGTCCATTGATCTCCAATAGCATATTGGGTACCTACCGACCTGGGGAGTTCCTCTTTCAGTATCCTATCATTTTGCCTTTTCATATCATTTTCCTTTCATTTTGCCTTTGATGGTTATAAAAGCATATTCTTGTATGTACTTTCTGTATTTCCTAAAATTTTTATAATCATATAAAACTTTAATAAAGCTTATAAAGTTTTAGGATAAGAGTCTTGAAAGTTGGTAGTAACTGTTAAATTTCTAGAGCAGTTATTTAACAGTGCCAATCAGGGAATTCCCTGGCGGTCCAGTGTTTGGGACTTGGCACTGTCACAGCTGAGGACCCAGGTTCAATCCCTAGGGTTGGGAAACGAAGATCCTGCAAGCTGTGCTGTGCAGCTGAAAATAATAGGAATAATAACAGTGCTAATCCCAGGAGTAATCAAAAGTTGGCTAAATAAAAGGATATCATTTGCTAAGTGTAGAAGAGATTCTTATTGATAAAGCACATAATAGTTTTAATAGTTTGTAGTTCACATGCATTACAACATTCATTCTTCCATTTTAAGAAAGAGGACACTGGTCATTAGAGAGGTGAAGTCATTTTTGCTGCCCTTGAACCTACATTAGCCAAAAGGAGGAGAGTGTTGTCAGGAGCGGATGGCAGAAGAGAGGCAGCCTGATGACACACCTGGTGCGGAGGGTCTGCCGCTGCCGGCTGGGCTGTGAGCTGATAGCGTGGGCGTGGAGAGCCTTCTGATTCTGGGCTCTGGGTCCCAGTGGTTTGCTGGGCCCCAGCACCACACTTAGAAATAACTGGAATGTTGAGGGACAGGGCCTGAGAAGAGACTTTATAGTTAAAACTGGAGAGAACAGCCTCACCTAGCTCTTCTTGCACTTACCCCTCAGTCTCTCCAAATTGAAAGGTATAAAGCATAAAGAAAATTATCTGTAGAGATCTACACAGCCGTTGAAGTGCCCACTGAGTGCTTTGCGTATGTGGACATTAGAGGCGTTTTTCTGTCTTGACCGTGAGTCTGCGTCGGTGACGGTTAATGGCCTTGCCTCTCTCCTGTCCAGATTGTGTCTGCAGTGCAGTACTGCCACCAGAAGCGCATCGTTCACAGAGACCTCAAGGTGAGCCACGTGCCCTTACTCGTGTACGCTTTCCTTGTGTGTGTTCAGCTCCTGCTGCTCACGACACAAATGAGGGATACATTAGATTGTGTTAGTAAATTTAGAAGGAATCCTAAGGTTTAGTTTCCATTTTAGTTAAAGCAGCTTATTGTTGGTCTCTGGAGAAAAATCACCCACCACCCAACAGCTGAGCACTCCCAGAAATGCACGCTTTCCCCTGGACAGCATGCTGAGTGCTGCCCTCACCCTTTTCTGTCTCCCTAGTCAGCATTCTCTCCTATTAACAGCAGCGGCTATTTGAGACCGACTGCACGGTTCTCCGCCTTTGCCCACATTCCTGGCATAGGCTCAGGTTTCCTACTGCACAGAGAAAATAGAAACAGCAGGCAGAAACTCCCTGTTTCCCAGCAGGCCCTCAGCTTAGCTGCACCTGCATCCACCCTTGACCTTTCAGAGTTTTCCTCTTGTCACAGGACAGCACAGCACTGCTGCTGACCCCTCTGGTGTTCAGGATCTGTGTCCCTCCCTCCCAGGCTGCTTTGCTGTCTCCTCCCACCCCTCCTTCTTCACCTCCTGTCTCTGCTGGCGCCTCAATAGCAGCATGTGTAAAACATGCTTACATCCACACCCTCTTCTACCTAAGAACCTCCCACCCCAGTTCTTCTTCCCAATATACCCTTTTATTCTCTTCACCTTTACAGCCATTTTTCTCTAAACATTGTCTAGATTCTTTGTTAACTTGGTGATCACTTCTTCTCTCTCCTCACATAACTGTTGTTTACTGATTCGCTTGTTCCTCTGTTCACCCACCCTTGCTGCATTCACATTCACTCCATCACCTCTGGTTTGCTAACCCCCAGATCTGTTCCTGCACCCAGAGCTCTCTTCCAGGACTCAGTGTCCAGCTAACAGAAGGACAGCTCCTCAGCAACCCCCAGGCAGCTTGATTTAGCACGTTAGATACCTAAACTCTCCCTTGCTAAACTTAAATTTGTATTTTTCATTGTGGCGACTGATGCACCCCAGGTGCCTCTGTCTCCTTTGCTCTGACGCCACCTCGGTCCTCAGGTCCCTGCTGCTGCTCCCTGCGTGTTCCTGAGTGTGATTTTCTCCGTCCCCAGTGTGATTTTCTCCGTCCCCACTTGCACTGTCCAGTTCTAGTCCCCTTGTGTCCAGGGCCGGATCACTGCACTAGCCTCCTGCCTGGTCCTCCCTGCTTCCAATTTTGCCTCTTTCCTACACTGCAACCAGAATGGTCCTTTAAAAACACAAATAAGATTGTTGTGGGACTTCCCTGGAGGTCCACTGGCTAAGACTCTGGGCCTCCTGCATTCGGTGCCCAGGTTTGATCCCTGGTCAGGGAACTAGATCCCACATGCTACAACTAAGACCCAGCACAGCCAAATAAGTAAATAAATGTTTTTTTAAAAAACCACACACACAAATAAAACTTGTCATTTCCCTGCTTGAATGACTTCTCAGTGGCTTCCCATTGCCCTTAGGATAAAAAGCTAAACTTCCTGAATATAAGTCGCTTCAGTTCAGTTCAGTCACATAGTCGTGTCCAACTCGTTGCAACCCCATGAATCGCAGCATGCCAGGCCTCCTGTCCATCACCAACTCCCAGAGTTCACTCAGACTCAGGTCCATCAAGTCAGTGATGCCATCCAGCCATCTCATCCTCTGTCATCCCCTTCTCCTGTTGACTCATTGGAAAAGACTGTGATGCTGGGGGGGATTGGGGGCCGGCCACCTTCGCATGAGGTGGCCAAAGTACTGGAGTTTCAGCTTTAGCATCATTCCTTCCAAAGAAATCCCAGGGCTGATCTCCTTCAGAATGGACTGGTTGGATCTCCTTGCAGTCCAAGGGACTCTCAAAAGTCTTCTCCAACACCACAGTTCAAAAGCATCAATTCTTTGGTGCTCAGCTTTCTTCACAGTCCAACTGTCACATCCATACATGACCACTGGAAAAACCATAGCCTTGACTAGACGGACCTTTGTTGGCAAAGTAATGTCTCTGCTTTTCAACATGCTATCTAGGTTGGTCATAACTTTGCTTCCAAGGAGTAAGCGTCTTTTAATTTCATGGCTGCAGTCACCATCTGTAGTGATTTTGGAGCCCCAAAAAATAAAGTCTGACACTGTTTCCACTGTTTCCCCATCTATTTCCCATGAAGTGATGGGACCAGATGCCATCATTAGAGGGAACTGGAATGCAAAAGTAGGAAGTCAAGAAACACCTGGAGTAAAAGGCAAATTTGGCCTTGGAATACAGAATGAAGCAGGGCAAAGACTAATAGAGTTTTGCCAAGAAAATGCACTGGTCATAGCAAACACCCTCTTCCAACAACACAAGAGAAGACTCTACACATGGACATCACCAGATGGTCAACACCGAAATCAAATTGATTATATTCTTTGCAGCCAAAGATGGAGAAGCTCTATACAGTCAACAAAAATAATACCAGGGGCTGACTGTGGCTCAGATCATGAACTCCTTACTGCCAAATTCAAGTCGTTTAGCCATTTGTAATTCAGCCATAGCCGTGTCCGCAGCCCTCTCTACCGTACTCTGCCTTTCGGTTTCTTGAGCAAACCATGTTCTGTCTCACCCTCTGGGTTTTCAGACCGTTACTGTGCTTGAAATCCCTCACGTTGACACATCCACTGCCATCACCTAATCCTCGCAGTGGTTCAGTCCATCTGGTTAGGAAGCCAGACCGCACCTCTCAGTGCCGGGCCCACCACTCCCCTCTTCTCGGTCACAGCACTGGGGGCCTGGAGTATAGCTGCAGGTTTTTCCTCCCCTCCCTTTGTAAACTGTGAGCTTTCTGAGGGCAGGACCCTGTCTGTCTGTGCATCCAGACACTAATATAACACCTGGTGTATAATTGCCTAAATGTCTCTCAAGACAAGCAGGCATGACTGTGATCTCTGTCTTAAATGAAGTTTAGGATGCCCCTGTTCTCAGTAATAGCCATTATACACCTTATTTAGCAGTGTTTGTAAAATGTGACTGTCCATTTAAAAGGATACTTAGAAGGATCTGTTTTTTAAAAGCCCCTTATTCTTAGCTGAATAAGCTCTTCCAATATTGTTTTGTCATGAACATTTGCTGTTTAAATTGGTGCTGGAATTGATCTATACAGTTGGGCCCCCATACCCCCAGGTTCTGCATCTGTGGCTTAGGAGGGCTGGCTGGCTGGACCGTTTTATATGATGGTGGAGGATGGTGTCCACGGTGCCCGAGCCAGTGCCCTCAGAAGACCGAGGGACCACTGTACCGTGCACCTCTTGTTGGTGGTTAATGCTAGAACATTAGGTATTCTGAATTATCTTTTTTTTTCTCTCTAGAAAGAATGTTTTCTTATTCATTAGGATATATTAAGTTTATATCATTACAGAAAGGTTTTATGAAATGCCTAATTCTCTCACAGTTCACTATATTTTTTTGTTAAATTTCATTTTTGTCTTGATGTTTTCCCTCTAGGCTGAAAATCTATTGTTAGATGCTGATATGAACATTAAAATAGCTGACTTTGGTTTTAGCAATGAATTTACTGTTGGCAGTAAACTGGATACGTTTTGTGGCAGTCCTCCGTATGCGGCCCCAGAGCTCTTCCAGGGCAAGAAATACGATGGGCCGGAAGTGGACGTGTGGAGCCTCGGCGTCATTCTTTACACTCTAGTCAGCGGGTCGCTCCCCTTTGATGGGCAGAACCTAAAGGTATATGAAGCAGTTTCATCCTAGTTCTTCAAAAAGCTTAAAGGATTTTGTCAAATGATAAGAGTTAACGTGTCAGTGTTGTTTCAGTGGGGGAGTTGGGTTCTTTTTTAACCTAAAAGTTGACTTAGTAGTTTTCTTTCCTCTCTACCTCCCCAAAGGAACTGAGAGAGCGAGTATTAAGAGGGAAATACAGAATCCCTTTCTACATGTCCACAGACTGTGAAAACCTTCTCAAACGTTTCCTGGTGCTAAATCCAATAAAACGAGGCACTCTAGAGGTAATCACATAAGTGGAATAAAGAACAACAGTGGAGAGTCTTTAAACGTATTTTTAGAATTTTGCTTAGTTTGTATGCCATATTGAATACTATCCTGGGTTTTTTGTTTTTTTTTTTAAACAAGATTGAGACATTTTTAAAAAGTTATCGTTTGAACCATAATTGATGAAATGTTGAGAATAAATTTCCCTAAATATTGTGATTATCAGAATGCTTCATTTATACTGCTAACGACCCAGTTCACCTTTCAGCAAATCATGAAGGACAGGTGGATCAACGCAGGGCATGAGGATGATGAGCTGAAACCGTTCGTTGAACCAGAACTGGACATCTCAGACCAGAAAAGAATAGGTAATTACTCTGTGCCTGCATGCTGGTGTATGTGCAAGTAACATACTTTTCCCTTCACTTATATGTGTACACCTAAGACAGGGATGGGCTTCCCTGGTAGCTCAGTCAGTAAACAGTCTGCGTGCAATGCAGGAGACCCAGGTTCAATCCCTGGGTCGGGAAGATCCCCTGGAGAAGGAAATGGCAAATTGCTCCACTGTTCCTGCCTGGAATATCCCGTGGACAGAGGAGCCTGGTGGGCTACAGTCCATGGGATCACAAGAGTGGGACACAACCCACCAAAACAGGGATTATAACTGGGATAAATGTAGGTTACATGAAGCAGCTAATATGTTTTGTCATATTTAGGAAGTTATCTGCAGGCCCTGTAATAGTACTCAGTAACTCAGAAATAAGCCAACTGCCCATTTATGTTAGAACAATGTGTGATCTTTTCAGTCAAATGAAGGAAATTAGTTTACCCTGTAATGTAATGATTTCTTAACCAAAGGAAACCTATAAACTGTATTATGCCCTTCTTTTAGATATTATGGTGGGAATGGGATATACACAAGAAGAAATTCAAGAATCTCTTAGTAAGATGAAATATGATGAAATCACAGCTACATATTTATTGTTGGGGAGAAAATCTTCAGAGGTAAGTATAACCAGATAAAAATGTATAATATCCTTTTTGTGAATTATTAGCTCATGTAATAATTAGTTTTGGGTTTTTTTAGTGTGTATAACATTGATGATATTTTTAAATTCACCTTCAAATGACTTCAAATTACCTTCAGATTTACCTCCTGTGACTATTATGAGCTACTATTTTAGCTTTAAGAGAATAAACTTTAATTAACTTAGCTTTTGTTAAGTTAACCTATGTAGTCAGTGATACTTTTAAAATGGTGTAAAGTATCAGATGAAATAGAGCATTTTTAGTTTTTTGAAAAAGCCTAGAAGGACATAAATATCTATCCTTGTGTGAATTTTTCCAGTAGTCAGAAAAATACTATTGCCTGAGTTTAGGGTGTCTCTTTTGTACACTGTGGTTTTTCTCTCTAAATGAACAATTTGTAAGAGGTTTGTGTGTTATGAGAAGTTTAGTTTCATAATAAACCATTTGGGCTCGTGTTGTGGTTTGCTCTGTTTTTCTCATTTTCTCTTAGCTGGATGCTAGTGATTCCAGTTCTAGCAGCAATCTTTCACTTGCTAAGGTTAGGCCAAGCAGTGACCTCAACAACAGTACTGGCCAGTCTCCTCACCACAAAGTGCAGAGAAGCGTCTCTTCAAGCCAGAAGCAGAGGCGTTACAGTGACCACGGTGCGTAAGTTTGAGATCGTTCCAGCGTGTTCCAGGCCTCCCGTTAACCAAGAGGCCTCCTGACATTGCCAAGCATCCTTTTGCTTATGGCCTCCTGGGGTTAAGGTTGCTTGATTGCCCTTCTTAGCATTTCTTGCAAAGCAGTCCTTCGTACACTCAATGTACCAAGGTACACTCAACTTGGTACACTCCTTGGTACACTTAGTCTTGGGTTGACAAGGCCTGGCTGGGTAGAAACCTGAGCCACATGGGAATTTATCAAGCACTTGAATGGAGAAAGTGATTTTCAGTTTTGTCGAAGTTAAATTTATAAAGCCACATGTGGCCAGTGGCTACCACCATGGACAGCACAGCCCTGGAAAATGTATAGTACACCAGTTTTGCCTTAATTGGTTTAAATTTTTGACTCATGTCATTCTCGACCACACTCTTAACTGTCCACGTGTCTAAACACCCTCACTCTTACATTTTCACCATAGAGTCAATCTTTCGTGAGACTTAGGACCCAAAAGGATGCTTACCACACGTGCCAATTATTCTGCCTTCAAGGCAGTCCCGTTTGTTGGAATCCAGAGACTCTAGCAGATGTGCATTTATTCACGTGTTAATTCCTTTAATTCCAGTGCACAAATTTATGTTGGCCTAGTCCTGACTTTTAAAAATACATCCTCACATGGAATCCTCGTTCATTTCTTTGTTCAGTTCACTTCCCTTCCCTGGGCTTTGTCCTCCTGTGTTCTTCCACCTTGAGAGCTGGCACTTAGAACTGTACAGAGTATTCCAGGTGTCTACAGCTTTGGCTTTGTGCCGAAAGTGATGACTGTTTGCTTGGTTTCCATTTCTCTTCCTGCTGCCAGTGCCTCTGTGTGGTTTAGGCTGAAGCAGCACATTGTACTGCTTACTGATGCTGTCAGTAAGCTGTCTGCACGTCTGCTGTTTTCCAGGCTGAAACTGAGAGCTCAGAGCCTGTCTGATGCCAGAATTTTGCAGATGGCATTTGTAAATCAAGTGTTGATCTGGGTCTCAGTCTTTTGTGTTCATATTCGTTGCTAGCAAGGAGGGGTTTTTCTGTGTACTAGGTACAGAGCAATTAGCGAAATGCCTACGTGTTGCTCTGAATTTAAATAAAGAGAATTGTTCCTAAATCCTGGAAGAAACCTGGTATTAGTTTTCTCACGTCCCTAATGACTGTCTTAGTAAGTTCATTCTTCCTTAAGCAGAATCTGTCTGGATTAGTAATGCCCTTTTCCCAGCTCAGAAGATTGTAGAGCTAAAAAGAGATCACCAAACCCCCCCGTACTGGCAATAAAGAAATAGGTCAAGATTGCTCACCAGGTTTTCTGGGGTTAAATGGAAGTGGAGTGCTCGCAACAGGACCCAGCACTCCTGGCCCTGGCTCGGGCTCAGCCCACTAGCCCACCACTGCCGCTGTCGCGCTGCTTGTGTGGTGATGGTCATCCTGCCTTCTTGGAGCCTTTAATACTAAAAAAATTCACAAAGGAACATATCAGGAAGTTCTGTACACAGATCGCAGACCCGATTCCATATTCTTTTTTACTCTCTTTGGGGATGAAGATAGTGGTCAGCAATAAAAGAAGAATTGATTATGCCTCTGGCACTGTTCATATAAGTGCTAAGAATGGGCTAGGTTCCAAGTACTGGGGTCTCGTAAAGCACATCCAGGTGCGGCAGGCAGCCTGGCCAGTCCAGCTCAGCCTCCCACCCTCATCTCTCCTCTTGTCCTCTAGCTCTCAATGCCACTGACTTATATATGCCTGCTTCTGTAAAATGGTAACAAATTTTCTTTGTGTTTTTCGTTTGGGTCCCCTGTGTGAACACCCCCCCCACCCTGCTGCCACGTGTGTATATTTTTTCCTTGGAAGGGAGCTCTTCATCAGATGTGTAAGGGATTCTTTTATTTAAAAAAAAATGCTGAAGACTCACTATTCTATTAATAAATGGTATTGGGGTAGTTGGTAGTGATCAGAAAAAAAAAAACTGCATCCATTTCTCACATCCTACACAAGGTTGGATTCCAATTGAAATGAAGATGTAAATATATATAAACAGAAACCAGAAAAATGTTAAAAAAAAAATGAGATAATTTCTTTGTAATTTGGACTTGTTAAGGTCTTTTCAACTATGGCCCCAAACACTAAAAGCCACAAAAGAAAAGACTTAAAAAATTTGACTACATAAAAGTCATATTTGGGGGAATTCCCTGGTGGTCCAGTGGTTAGTTAAGACTCTAGGCACTTTCATGGCACAGATTCAGTTCCTGGTTAAGGAACTAAGATCTGGAAAGCTGCGCAGTACACCCCCCTTTGCCCCTAAAAAATTAAAAAGGAACGGTTACTTTTTTGTGTGATATGAAACAACATGGGACACTCCTCAGCAATGAAAAGGAGCAAATTGTTGATAAATACAGCAATTTGGAAGGATCTTGGGGGAGTTACGCTGAGTAGGGGGAAGCAATCTCAGAAGGTTGCATTGACTGTATTCATATAACATTCTTGAAATGAGGAAATTACAGAGGTGAGAACAGATTGGCCAGATTTAGGAAAGGGACTTGTGGAATAGAGGTGGCTCTGAAGGGTTGCCCTCAAAATCCTTGAGACAGAACTGTTCTGTGTCGTGGCAGAGGGTGAACACATGAATCTGTATGTGTGATTAAAGTGTGTAGAACTGAATACACTGCACACAATGCAAGTAAAGCTGGAGTGGTTTGAAGGAATGAGGTCAGTGGGCTGTATCAACAGCCATCTCCACGCACAATCCCAAATCCTAAAATGAAAAGAAATTTTTTTTCTTAATCAAAATAATAGATGTTGAAAACAAATTGATATAGTAACCGTAAAGGTTTAGAATGTCATTGGATGTATCATGATAGTGAGAATAAAAATAAGTTTTAAGGGTAGTATCATCTTACATTTGGCTGATTCTTTGTTTTATATGTTAAAATTGCCAAACTGGGAGCTTAATTGTTCTCTTCCCACAAGTGAAATCAAATCTCTGTTCATTTTTAATTCATTTCCAAATAGATTTACTGTTTATATATTTATTATTTCTTGGTCAAACTGAGTGGCTTGTGGAATCTTAGTTCCCCACCCAGGAATAGAACCCGAGTCCTTGGCAGTGAAAGTGCAGTGTCCTAACCACTGGACTGCCCGGGAATTCTCTAGGTTTACCATTTAGATTTTTGTCCAAGAGGTAGCTTTTCTGTACCCCACTTCATCCTATTTTTTTATTGATTTATTTTTCTATTGAAATATAGTTGATTTGCAATGTTGTGTTAATTTCTGCTGTACAGAATGTATTTATGTATACTCAGTTATATATAAATATACACTCTTTTTTATACTCTTTTCCATTATGGTTTATCTCAAGATATTGACTATAGTTCCCTTTGCTGTACAGTAAGGCCTTGTTGTTTGCCCATCCTGTGTGTATAGTCAGAGGACAGTGACGCAAACTCATAGTCCCTCCCTTCCCCTTCCATCCATTAATAGACCTAAGTATATAAAAATCTTTTCTCAACATAAATGTTGAGCATTTGGTGCTGTGTCTTAAGATTACCACTGGACATTATAATGAACATGCAAATTACCTTGTTCATTTCCAAAATCCTTTGAACGCCAGCTCTCCTGTGTCATCACAGTCTCTGGATGATGTCCCTAAGCACCCTCCTGGGAGCAGGCGCGAGCTGCGGCACCCACACCCCATGCCCTCCCAGTCACTTGCATGAGGAACATGCTTTCCTCTGCTTGTGCTGCCTTTCCTCATCGACTCAAATTCCTGTTTATCTAGATGAGCATGAGTGCTTTAAAAAAGATGCAAGATAAAGTGTCAGAAGAAATGGCCTGTAAATCTGTACTGTCCTTTTCCAAAAGGTGAAGGCATCTCTTGTACAAAAAGGATGAGATTCACTCAGATGTACCAGGTGAAGCAGTTATTCTGCATGATGTGTGTGCATACTTATCTGTCCAGGAACACCCTGTGAAGATGTTTCAGGACAACTATATAAGCTTACTAATTAAAAAAAAGAAACAAAACACTTTTAGAAAGTTGGGGACTAGTAAGTAAAATTTTAAAATTGAATTCATTGCATAGGGAAAGCATACATGAATGGGAATCATCTTAGAAGATTTTACTGTTTTATATTAGATGAATATAAATCTTGGATCATCTTATAAAGTTTATTTTCATAAGATAAAATATAAAACTTTAAAAATATTCAGAAGATAAAATACTCTGAATTTTAAAAAGTGAATTCTTTATTTTAGCTGGACCAGCTATTCCTTCAGTTGTGGCATATCCAAAAAGGAGTCAGACCAGCACTGCAGACAGTGACCTCAAAGAAGACGGAGTTCCCTCCCGGAAACCAGGCGCCAGTGCTGTTGGAGGAAAGGGGATTGCTCCAGCCAGTCCCATGCTTGGGAACGCAAGTAATCCTAACAAGGCGGATATCCCTGAACGGAAGAAGAGCTCCACTGTCCCTAGTGTAAGTGTTGCTGGGCTGTATGACCTGCCTGGGAGTGTAGGACTGAAATGACACGACGTTTTGCTCCTCTGTTCTTCTCTGCCTGCAAAGCCCTGCCCCCTGGGCCCCTGTGTACAGTGTCACCATGTGGGGTCACTAGCTTTGTTGCAGATGTTTCTTGTTGCATGCACGCCACCCCACTGGATGAGATCCTTCATGTCAGGGGCTGTTTATAGTTACTCCAAAAATGTCTGAGAGATGGAAAGACCGCACAGTCTGACAGGAAATCAATAAAAGCAATGGTGACAGTGCAGACAGGTGGTCACAGCTGACGGATTCTGTCCAGGACACTGTGAGGTCTAACTGCAAGGCAGGAACACGGTGTTTGCCCAGCATGTCAAAGGGCTCTATCAATACAGAACATTGACTGAGCCCTAATCTTGTGCCAGGCACCCTGCCGAGTGCTTTTCCATGTGTCAGCTGAATCTTAAGGCAAAGAAATCAAAGAAAAGTTAGGTAATTGTCCAAAATTATACTACTGACCTAAATCCATCTCTTCATTCTTGCACTTAACAAAATCTCCCTAGAGATTAGGTAGTGTTTATTAAATTTAATCTGTTCAGTTTCAGAAACTTTTCATGGATTGAAATGTGTTCTCTGAGCTAAAAAAATAATCACTCTTCTTAGCACTCTACAGAATTTTTTTTACTTGTGATGAGAACTTATGTTTATTCTCTTCAGTTCAGTTCAGTCGCTCAGTCATGTCCGACTCTTTGTGACCCCATGAATCGCAGCACGCCAGGCCTCCCTGTCCATTACTAACTCCCAGAGTTCACTCAGACTCACGTCCATCGAGTCAGTGATGCCATCCAGCCATCTCATCCCCTGTCGTCCCCTTCTCCTCCTGCCCCCTATCCCTCCCAGCATCAGAGTCTTTTCCAATGAGTCACCTCTTCGCATGAGGTGGCCAAAGTACTGGAGTTTCAGCTTTAGCATCATTCCTTCCAAAGAAATCCCAGGGCTGATCTCCTTCAGAATGGACTGGTTGGATCTCCTTGCAGTCCAAGGAACTCTCAAGAGTCTTCTCCAACACCACAGTTCAAAAGCATCAATTCTTTGGCACTCAGCCTTCTTCACAGTCCAACTCTCATATCCATACATGACCACTGGAAAAACCATAGCCTTGACTAGACGGACCTTTGTTGGCAAAGTAATGTCTTTGCTTTTCAGTATGCTATCTGCTGCTGCGTCGCTTCAGTCGTGTCCAACTCTGTGCAACCCCACAGACGGAAGCCCACCAGGCTCCCCCGTCCCTGGGATTCTCCAGGCAAGAACACTGGAATGGGTTGCCATTTCCTTCTCCAATGCATGAAAGTGAAAAGGTGAAAAGTGCATTCCTTCTCCAATGCATGAAAAGTGAAAAAGTCGCTTAGTCGTGTCTGACCCTTAGCGACCCCTTGGACTGCAGCCTACCAGGCTCCTCTGTCCATGGGAGTTTCCAGGCAAGAGAACTGGAGTGGGGTGCCATAGCCTTCTCCTAGGTTGGTCATAAACTTCCAAATATACAATGTAGTATTACTAACTATAGTCACCATGCTGTATATTGCATCCCCATGACTTATTTATTTTAATAGAAGACTCCAAAAGTAATTTTGATAAGAATTTGCAGAGAATGAACAATTTTAAGGATATCCTGTAATCACATTTTCCCTGAAAGTTAACAGTGACACAGCCTTCCTCCAACCCTAAAGAAACCCCAGAGTCAGGATCCCATATTTGTGCAGCTCCCTTGTCCTGTCCTGGGGAGGGGCTCATACAGGAGCCCGGAGAGTCTTGTCTGCTCTGTCCGCTGACCTTGTGCTTCATCGGAATAAACACTGTATGGAAAGGCTTTTTATTTCGACTTCAATCGTCATTCCATAGCCCTGCAGTTTAAATCCAGCCTTAAAGAAACTTGTTCCTTGCCTTCATAACGTCTGTTCCTTTGGCTCTACTCATCAGCACATCCTCTTTTGAAAATATATCCCAAGCATTATTAGCCACTCATATTTATTTATAAAGGAAAAAAGTATGTTGCTTTAATTTTCTCCCATTTGTCTTCAGTTTCCTTATACACGACCTGCTCATGCTGTGGTAAAGGTGGCTCCTTTTAATCTTTTTTTTAAATTATCTAATAAAAGTTGTGCCGTGACTTTTGTTCTCCTTTTTTTTAAAATTTTGAAAGTATTTAACTTTTAAAAATTGATGTGAAGTTCACGTAAAGTTCCCCTACATACAGTTAACCATTTGAAGCATTTATTTGGCACATCTGGTGCACGTTCAGCCTCTGCCTCTCTAGTTCGCAAACACCGCAGAACGCCCTGTGCTCATTGAGGAGTTCCTCCCCAGTCCACCCTCCTCCAGCCCCTGCAGCCACTAACCTCTTTCTCTCCTGGTAGATGTGCCTCTTCTGGACATTTCATATACGTGCACTTACACAAGCCTTTTGTGTCTGACTTCCTTCACTCACCATAATATTGTCAAGTTTCATCCAAGTTGTTGGATGAATTCATTCCTTTTTATATGCCACAGTTTATCTCCTTATCTGTCGATGGACATTGAGTGTGTTCCTACCCTTTGGTTATTATAAATAATGTTGATATAAGCATTTGTGTATAAGTTTGTGTACCACAGCTGCACTTTTTTACGTCCTTACATATTCACGTCCTTGTTTCTCCACATTCTTGCCGTATTTGTTATTTTCTAGTTTGTTTTTTTTTTTGATTGTACCTCTCCTAGTGCATGTGAAGTGGTATCTCATTGTGGATTTGATTTGCATTTCCTAAATGACCAGTGGTATTCAGCATCTTTTCATATGGTTATTGGCTGTTAGTAGGCCTTCGTTGGAAAAATGTCTATTCTCTCCTTTGCCCTGTGTGACATATCTGAATCTCTTGTCAGATCCAAGATCATGCAGATTTATCTGTTTTATTTATTTATTTTAAAAATTTTTTTTCTAATAGTTTTGCAGTGTTAATTCTTATATTTTTAAATTTTTGTTTCATTTGTATATTTACCTTATAATCTGTGCTTTTTAATGTTTTAATTTGAAATTATTACCTTTTAAAAAGTGAATTTCTCTACCTTCCTTCTTCATTTCTCTACCTTCCTTCTTCATTTTAAATAATCCATGAGTTATTACTCTGTAGATTATTGTAGCCAGCTTTTCAAAGTCACTTTTCCATAGCCATTTTTCATTATTGCAGAAGTACTGGAAGGTAGGAAAGAGGGTAGAGGTTGCTGCCTTTGTCTTCTCTTCTGATCTAGTGCCTAGTGCTGTTAATACTTTGTTGTTGTTTAGTTGCTAAGTCTTGTCTGACTCTTTTGTGACCCCTTGGACTGTAGCCCTTTGGGCTCCTCTGTCCATGGGATTTCCCTAGCAAGAATACTGGAGTGGGTTGCCATTTCCTTCTCCAGGGGACCTTCTCAAACCTGCATCTCCTGCATTGGCATGTGGATTCTTTACCACTGAGCCACCTGGGAAGCCCATTAATAATTCAGGTTTATTTAAAGACTAAGTACTTATGTTTATTTAAATAGGACTTTTTTCCCCTGTTGTATTATACTTAATAAATCGTTTAAAACCAAAATGCCCTTTTTTTTAAATAGAGTAATACGGCATCTGGTGGAATGACGCGACGGAATACTTACGTTTGCAGTGAAAGAACTACAGCTGATAGACATTCAGTAATCCAGAATGGCAAAGAAAACAGGTATGGAATTTGACCTGTTTGCAAGAAAATGTGTTTTTCCCAAGAGAAATGGAAGGATGGTATTTACTTCTTAGTTTTTATAATCAAAATTCAAATAATAGTGGTAAGTATTCTCTAATGGTAAGTTAAATTTAAATGCAGTTCTAGTGAGATCCTAGAATTCCAAATTCCTCTCCTGGTCCAGAGCCTATTCTCGGGGGGCTGGGTATGATGATTGGAAGGGTTGAGTTAAACCAGGGAGCTTTCCCAGGTGAAATAGGTGGTAAGCTGTGCTTTAATTGTAGAACTATGAACAGGGAAATGGAGTTTGCTTTGTGCACGTGAATATCTTGAACCAAGACTGGAAGCGGGGAAGGATGATGACCTGAGACAGGGAGCCACGCCTCAGGGGCATGGAGCACCAGATGGGGTGGGTGAGCCATCTGTTATAGGTCAGCAGTGTGCCAGAAGGGCCGGGTAGACAAGTAACACTGTAAAGGTAGTCTTCACCTTAAAAGAGACACACTTGAATATCCAGAGAAATGGAGAGTTCAGTCTTCTCAATGATTTTAATCTGGTAGAGAGGCAGTCTTAGATTGAATAAGCATGATTTTAAAATACTAACAGTAATATATCAGTAAGGAATCAGATCATACAGACCCCTTTCTAGGGGTTTCAAAATAAGAAAAGTAGGATTAAGTAGATCCAGCAACCATGCAGTAGAGTTCAGTTTGGGTGGAGAGAAAAGAGAGGAGAACGTTGGCTTGGCAGAGCGGCTAAATATATTCGGTATAGAAAAGATTTCTCAAATGGGTATGGTTTTCCTTCTTCTGTTTTGGAAGAGTAGTATAAAACTAAATTCAGAATGATGAGATAAAGTGAGTAGAAAAGTTCTGAAATAGAAATCCATAAAATAAATTCACATCATCGTTCATTGTCCCCTGGCCTCTCAGCTTGAACATTATTTGGTCATAGCACATTCTCATGTGTAGCATCAAAATTGTTCTTCTTCTTTTTCTGACATTTACTTTCTGAAATTGCACTGTAAAGTTTCTGTCCTTAGATCTCACTAGTCAAATGAAATGTTTGATCACTAACTTCTATAACAACCTATCTATCATTTTTATCCTTAAAACCAGACTATTTTGTCATTCCCCTCTTGCACAGACCACTTATGTTTGAATTGACATGAGGGGAAAAGCTTGTTCTGTGAAATTACATTCATTCATTTTTTCAGTGACTTTTTAGAAATATTTACATCTTGGTATTCTGTCTTTGAGTCCTGTCTATGCTTGTTCTCTCCTAATAACTTGAGTAGAGCCACTGGGCTAGATAACTTACAGATTAATGATTGGTATGTTTATTTTTTTAATAGTCTGTTCTTCAGTAAATTTTCTTTTATTACAGTTGCTTTCTCAAATCTATCAAATTGCTTGTAGATTAGGGGACTGAGTAGGGGATACCAATAGAAGACTTAATTAGACAGAAGTTTCTTTCTTTTTCTTTTGGCTCCACAGGAGCCACGATTGATCCTGGGTCCCTGCAGTGAAAGCGCCAAGGCCTAACCCTTGGATCATCGGGGAGTTCCCAGACATTTCTGTTACGAATTTTAATCTGTAGAACTAGAAGAATGTTGTTTCATGACTATTGTTTTTTAAAAATTCTTCTAAATTGTTGAACTGCTCTCTCAGATTCCTCTTGAACTTTAGAATATACAGCTCTCTGAGGTAGAGTCAGACTTTGCTTTAAAAGGCTGTTATGACCGCAATCTCTCTGCTCCCTCGACTTGGGTTTGTGCACATGGCTCCTCTGATTCTCCTCTCGTGCAGCTACACAGTTCACTCCTTGGAGACAGTTTTAAGAATACTCTTGATTTCTTTGGAGTCATTACCTGGTTTCTACCTGCAGATACCTTCCTCAGTGGGGCTGCCCCCTCCTTATCCAAACCTGGGCCTTGTTGCTCTGTTGGCGTCAGTTATTTAAGTGCTCTCCTTCTGAAAGTGTTGTCTTTATCTTAGTAAACAGCCTCCTGCCACACAAAACGGGGCACATAATTTTAATAATACCTGGATTTTGTTTTTGTATCTTATAAATGAATTGAAAAATTAATGGAAAAATATTGGAGGTTTGAGTTCCAAACTAGTGGTCATATTTTTTTTTTACTTTCAGTTAAGGAAGACATTAAGTGTGACAATTTTTCCACCCTTAAAATAGATGCTTGAGTCATAAATTATTCACAGAGCCTTCTCTGTGCACAGATGACTTCTTTGGAAGATTGTTGCTTTTTCCTCTCCTATAGATACACACACACACACACACACACACACACACACATCTTATTCCTTGACTAAAATACTAGTGAGGTACAGGATGCCTGGATCTATGTTAACTTCTGGAAGAAAGACATGAATTCCTGTTTTAGCCTTTAGTATGTTTGACTTTTTTCTTAAATACGTGAGTGTTGTTACAGAATTCCAACATAAGAATGACCACGGCTAATAAAAAGTAGATGAGCAAAGAAGGTTTTATCACAGTTAACACATGTATCTTTGGATTTTATTTTTAATTCTGCTTTTGCCCAATCACTGAGTATGCTTTGCATAAAGCATCCAAAATGTTTCATATTGGAATATTTCAATATGGAATAAAAGTCATATTAGACATATTTAGATATAAAGTCAAAAGATCAATAGGAACTTCACACAATTTGAATTTTAAGAACTAGTGCTATTTCTTTAAATAATGATTTTTTTTTCCTTGGACCCAGAACTGCTAAAAATATGATGCAACTACTGTTTTGTTTGTGTAAATTTTTGTGGGATAGTCTGTGGAACATAACCAGCCTTTTTGCCACATTTCTGAGGAAAAAATTTTGTCCAGCTTTTTCACAACAACCAACTTGATGCAGCCCATTGTGAGTTGGGGTTGTTTGTTGTAAATAGAACTTTTGTGAATTTGTACAAACATGAAATTCCACAAACATTTCTTGAGTTTACTGATTCCTAATTTGAAGTCCTAGGCCTGCTTTGAGAGTTCAAAAAAAAATCTGTTTTGTTGTTTGCTTTGTGGAGCTTGTGATATGACATGATTAAATTTCTAAAGAAATAATTCGTTTCATTGCTTTTAAGATTATGCCAAAAATTGAATAATTTATAGTTGAATATATCAATTTGCACTTCCTTTTTAAGAAGGTCTCTGACTCTAAGGAAGGTCAGTTTTTTGCTGCAGAGTACTTGTTCACGTAATCTTGCCTGCACTCTCCAGCCAGGGGGATAGCTCAGGGCGAATAGACTGAGCCTCTCCCTGTTCGGGATTCTGACTAAAGCCAATTTCCTCGTCTGAGTCTTTGGGACCATTTATATATTCTCCAGAGAACATGCCAGGTAACCCCTACCACCTCTTCTGCTGCTTTTTTTAGTGCACTTACTGATCCTAGGTCCTAATTTGGGCAAGAGAATGTCAGCTGCTGGGCAGGGGAATAAAGCATGTTGACCCTTGAGCTGCTCTGAACAGATAATAGAGCACAAAGGACAGTTGCATTTATCTGTAGGACTTCCTGGTGGCCCAGCTGGTAAAGTTATTTATCTGTAACTTAGTAAAGTAAACGTGTATGTATCTCTGTGTGCGTATGTCTATATGTGCATATTGGAAACAACAAAACATTTCTTCACATAGTTGAATCACTTAAGACTCTTACGTTGAGGTGGCAGAAACTCAGTCCAAATTTAATTTAAATTAAAGGGCATCTATGAATTCTTGTAAGTGAAAAAGTCCAGGGATAGAGTCAGGGTTTGTCTCCTAGTTTTGCTGCTTCTGCAGGAGTTCCTTGGTGGGCTCAGCAACATCCGCCTTGATGTTGTCCCACACTCAGCTCTGCTCAAGCAGAAGCCCTGGGGCAGTGTTGGTTTGGCTGTGGCCTGCCCATCTCTAAATCTGTCACTGGCCAGGATAGCAGGAAAATCCAGCAGGGAGTCAGCGACATGGGGAGACGGAGACCAAGAACCTATTTCTCCCAAAACAGAATTCAGGTGCCAAAGGGAAAAAAGTGTCAGAGACAAAAAAGCGAATCCGTGTTTATCTTTTATAAGGTGTTTGTACAGTTCTGTGACTGTATTCATGTCACACCCAAGTCAGAGGGCAGGGTTGTCAAAGACACAGGGCAAGCAGATCTTCTTGAGTAGTTTGTTGCACAGACCTGTCTCCTCCATTATTGGGACTGCTGGAATTCCAGTGGCTCACCTCACTAATGTTCCTTCTCAGTTATTGAATATTCTTGAGCACCTGCTCTATCTGAGGCATACTGCTGACTGCAGAGCACCTGTCCACATGGTCTTGCACATACAATGTGGGGTCACACTGAGGCTGCAGGCCGTGTTTCCAGAGCACACAAGAGACGAGTCACTGCAGTGCAGTGGGGTGTGCACAGCAGGTGCTGTCACTGAATACACAGAGGGAAAGGGGTAACTCCTGGTGAGAGAGGGCACTGGTGCAGCCTTCGTGGAGGGATAACTTCGGAGGTGAAATCTGATGAAAAGAGAAACATGTCAGCTTTCCAGACACAGAGACTAGCTCCTGCAAAAGTTCTTTGACCTGATGCATGACCAAGAGACGGCAGGTCATCTGATGTGCCAGAAAGTCAAATTCTGGGAAGTAACAGTGGAAGGTCAAGCCCAGAGAGGTGGCAGGGTCGCAGCCAGACGGGTGCCTGAGGATGCGGCTCAGGGCCAGGGTGAGGAGTCTGAACTTTATCCTGAAGAGGCCGTGTGCTTTTCCAAGGTTAAAAGCAGATAAGCGACAAGGACGAGGTCAGGTGTGTGTTTTAGGAAGTTCACAGCTGTATGGTGGACAGACGGGAAAGTGTGAGATTGGAGAGCAGTGAAGACAGGTGGCTGAGGTCTGGGCCTGGGAGAGAGACGAAGCTCTGCGCAGGGACCCTCAGGTGGGGAGGCGCGAGCCCAGTGAAGTGCTGTGAGGGGCTGACACCAACAGGAAGATCCAGCTGCTCTGTATGTCGGGTGTGAGGGGAAAACCTGATGTTTTCTAGGTTTCAGGCTTTGAGAGGATTTCTGCAGAGAGGCACTGAAAGAGTATGGTCAGAATTCTAAATCCCTGATTATCCTTAACTGCTCCCTTTGAAATTGCACGGACGTGATGGCTGTGCTGGCGTTAAGAGCGAGAGAAGCCCTGGGTCGCTGTGTCCTGTAGCTGTGCCTGGTGGGACTGCTGGTGTGTGGTCGCTTGTGTCGCTCTTTCTCTGTCTGTAAACAGTTAATTTGCTCTTATTAGTTTTCCCACCTTGAAAAAATGGGGCTTTGTTGACCTCTTAAGAATTGTGAGTGTTTTTTATAAAGAAGTCAGTGTGCTTTGAGTAGGAATGGTTTGATAACATAGGATACTTTGATAAGTACAACTAGTTACTACCATAGCCGTAATTTTTCCAGTCCATTTAATGTATGACAGTGTGCTTGGGAACAGGTTGAGAGCACAGTGTACGTATTACAGATTCGCTTTGATTTGAATGGAGATATCTTTTAAGATAAGCTTTATTTTACGCATAGCTCGGAGATCATCATCACTCACATAAATATTCAGACATGTACAGTGTTACTTTCTTTTCTTTAAAACTAATAAACTTTTAAAAATTACTGGTTTTTAAAAAGCAGATACAGATTAGCAATTGCTCCAGAATCCCCAAAACGAGTTTAAGAGATTTTTGTTGTTTGACAGAAATGAGATGGTTTGGGGAGGAAGGTAATGTGCTTTGAACAACAGGTTGCTCTTTTTGTCACTGGTCCATCATACTGTTGTTTCTGCCTCTGCCTGAACCCAAACCCCCTCCCAGCCTGACAGAAATGTTCGCTTACGCAGCTAGCCCTGCCTCTGTTTGTAAGACATCTTCCACCTGTCGGCTGAGACATCAGAAGTCGATGTCCATGTCAGCCTCTGGGCACCCCAAGATGATGTTACCTCCAATAGACAGTGAAGGAGATAACTTCAAGGCTATGTAAGAAAAATGCACATTCCTTGTGAAACTAATGTGTACCCACTGCTTCTTAATTTTGTGCTGTGGATATTACAGTCTAAGGTTTTGTTCCAGTTGTCCACAAAGTGTCCTTCCTGTGTGTGGTTTTAGTTACGCACATCCTGTCTCATGGTGTCCCTGGTCATCTTTGTATTTTCATGCCTCTTCATACTATAAAGGATGTAAGACATTCCCCTTTTTCTCCAAGTTGCTTTCAGCATGTGGGATTTTACAATACTTACGCCATTTTTGTGCTTCCGAAACTTTTTAGTTGCCTGTTCTTCAGTTTCACCTGCATAGCCTTTGTTTCTTTTGTATTGGCAGGGTTCTCTGCATGTAAGCAATTTGAGAGGGAAGCAAAGGAAAAGAAGCTTGAGTTAGCTGTTCTTTGTTCTAGAATTTCCCTGCATTAATCTTGTCCTTGAAAATATGTACGTATTGTCCCCTTCAACTCCATAAGGTGTTGTTTCACTGTGTACTATTCCTTTGGTACCCTTGGCCATTTAACTTACCTTTTGCTCTTAAGTCCTATAAAATACCCGTTGGATCTGGATTTATATACTGGTTATTTCTACTCTATATCAAAGGTATATTATGACTATAAATGTTTGTGTGCCCTGTTTGCTACAAAGCCAGGATTTTGTGAACAGGGATCTAAGAATCTGTCATTTGCTGGTCTTCTAGCACTATTCCTGACCAGAGAGCTCCGGTCGCTTCAACACACAGTATTAGCAGCAGCACCACCCCAGATCGAACCCGGTTCCCAAGAGGCACTGCCAGTCGTAGCACTTTCCACGGTCAGCCCCGGGAGCGGCGCACAGCCACGTACAATGGCCCACCTGCCTCGCCCAGCCTGTCCCATGAAGCCACACCGTTGTCGCAGACTCGAAGCCGAGGCTCCACTAATCTTTTTAGTAAATTAACTTCCAAACTCACAAGGAGGTAAGTGCCAGGTGGTACTGGTTGGTTGGAGCAAACACAAGGGCAAAAGGAGAAATGTTTTCCCCTCCATTATGTGAAGCCACTGCCCAGATGCTTTTCATTCTGCCTTTAGCTCACATTTTTCTGGTTTGTATATCTAACTCTGTACTTCTAAAACCTTTTAAAAGAGAAATTATAGAGCCCCGAGTCCTTTCACAACACTGAAAGTTCTCTAGCGCTTGGGAAATTGTTGTTCCTTAATTACCATTTCTGTTAATCATACACCTCTCCACATGGCGCGTGCACTGCAATTTAGCAAAACCCCAGATCTGCTGTCGTCCAGCGGCTGGTGCCCTGCAAGCTGCCACTGAGGAAAACTGTGTGGTCTGACCCCCTGTAGACACAGAGGGGAGACACAGTGCCTCTTTTCTCATTTCATCCCAGTGTCATGGAGGAGCACTAAGTTCCTGGGAACTTAGATCTGGACATTGCTCTCTGTTGGCCTCAGGCATAACGAGAACAAAGCCGCATTCTTCTGTTGTGTAGTTTTGGAGATAAAATCCCTGCTTTATCCCCAGGAAGAACTATTATCTGGTCATGTATGAAATCTTTTGTTTGTCCAGTTGACTGTCAGCTGGGGCCTTGGGAGACCTCTAAGGCGCTTTCCTTGCAGAAGCTAGTCTAGAGGTTGCTAAGCCTGGAAACATTGGCCGCTACGAGAGGACAGAGAGAAGACAGCATGGCGCACTGCGCTCAAGAAAGCGAGGGCACCTTAAGCCAGGGCCACTCGCAGGGAGCCTCCACCCCCTGCAGTTCCCGTATACCTGGAGGAAATCCTTTGTACTGGAGCCTCTCTGTGCAGTAGTCTCTTCTCCAGGTGTTCTGCAGATTTGCCTGTTAGAGACCCTCACAGGACAGTGGTGGGGCCTTCCCAGCGTCTGGAATGATAGATGCCCTCCTCATTCCGCACTTCTCTGCATTCCCTGTGGTGCATTATCCTGCTGATGTGTTCCATTCCATCTTTGTTACTTAACTGTAAGCTGGATATCACTTGGCAGTCTCCTTAATGCCTCCAGTAATGTTATTTTAAATCAGCCATCTAAAACTTAGACAAAATGGGACTTTCCTGGCAGTCTAGTGATTAACACTTCACCTTCCAATGCAGGGGGTGAGGATTCAATCCCTGGTTGGGGACCTAAGACCCCACATGCTCAGGGCCAAAAAGACAAATTGTGAGACAAAAACATAGTAACAAATTCAGTAAAGACTTTAAAAATGGTCCACATCAAAAATAAAAAATAATTCAGACAAATCACATTAAGCTGTCTTTCCCTAGATTATCTGTTCATTGTCAGGATGTTGAATACCAGATTAAGGAGGACTTCAGATACCCACTGGCAACTGACTAGAGGTCAGAGGAATAAAAAGTTTCTGGCCTACTCTCTCATTCTCTTCGTAGCCCTTTTGCTGAGACCTCCCATTCCAGGATGGGCTAAAGAGCAGAGTGGTCCAAGGGGCCTTGCCAGATTCGAGGCACCCATTTGTGAGCAGCAGGAGAGACAATGAGTTCAACCCAAGGAGAGTCTGATGGCCCCAGAATAATGCATTGCTTCCTTTCAGGGTCATTCCAGGGGCTCTCCCAAGCCTCCCTGTGCCTTAGCTCCTTCCTCAGAGACTAGGCTGCTTAGTATCAACTGGTATTTTGCCTTCTGGTGCCCCAGCGCAAAGAGGGGGTGTGGCAGTCAGGTACACTGTCTAAGCTCCGGTCGCAGGATGATCAGCTTTGTGTCCTTAGGTTTTGGTCTCAGATGGGCTCTTTAAATAAAGCCTTGCACATCATTAAAATCCTTGTATTTATTTGTCTCCTTTGTGTTCTTTTTCTTTTGTCTTGAATTCTATCATTGATAAAAGCAATATCAGCCACAGTACATCAAATAACTTATTATGTGCTAACAAATAGATGTCTGTACATTTATCGATATGGAGATACTTGTTTTATATACCTGTGTATGTGCGTATACACACATACATTCTCTCGCACACATTTAATCTCCACAGTCTACCCCGTGGAGTACACATTACTCCAGTTTTATAGAAGAAACTGGAGGTAAGATTCAGAGAGACTAAGGCACGTGTTCAAGATCCCACGGTAGAAGAATGCTGAGTCAGGTCCATGCTTCCAGGAGAGGCCCTTGATCCCCACCACATAGTGTCCCTGGGAGGGAACAGTGAAGGGCTGTTGTGGATGTGAGTCCTTTTCCCTCATTTTCTAATTGTTTATTTTATGTATTTGAATTGAAATTGAAGGCTGGGGCCCCTTGTTAAAAATATTCTAGAGAGGGTCATCTAACTATGATTTCCACCCCCAAGTTTTTTCAGAAAGTCTTGTTCATTAGTTTGCAGGCAGACTTGGAGCCTCCCGCGGTGCTGTACTTCTGTTGTAGTCAGTTAATTCTTAAAAGCAGCCAGCGTCCTTGCTGCTGCAGCAGCATCTTATCCGCCCCTAATAATTGAGCTGATCAAAGTGCTAATGCCTGAAAGGCTCAGGTGTGGGCACACGAATGCCTCAGGGGAGACCTGCCGGGATGTGGCAGAACAGGGCCTGGTGTCCGAGCTCGCCCTCTGCCCCCGGCTGCGCACTGGACAGTGTGAGTGCTTTAGAGAGTCCGTTCCCTGCAGGCGGGACAGCCCGGGTGCACGCGCGGGGCCCTGTGCCCCCGAGACTTCCTCCTCTTTAATCCCTCAAGGGTTTGTGAGAGGACAAGTTAAAATAAGTCCTATGACTCCTGAGCAGTCCCCTTGACTTTTCTCAGGTAGAAAAATTGGAAATGAAAATAGGTCTTAAAGACCTTTTAATCAGTTTTCACAGGCATCTTTCCTACTGTGTGTAATCCAAAGTGTACTACTGTTGATGTGAGCATGGAGTAGATGCTGGTTATCTCCAGTGGTTACGTACTTTTCAAATTGGTAGGTATCTGAAGCAGCGCCAAAGTCATCCCAAATTAGAGAAAAATAAAACAACAAAAAGAAAACTATTAATTCAGTCACAGCAAAATACTTATGGGTACTTCCTGTGCTGCCACAGATCTGAGATTTAGAAATATCAGTAGTTTTACAAGCCCAGGACGCATTCACCCAGGAATGCTTATCGTGTGATCATACAGGCCTGAGCCACAGCTGGAAGTTTTCCTTGGTCAAATTCAGTTCAGTACAACCTAAACATCTCCTTAAATTTTTTAACAAGCAGAGTCAGTTCTTTTAAATACAGCTCTTTCAGTTGTATTACTTAAAAATGAAACTCCCAATGTTGTCATTTAATTTTCTATCATTTTGGTATAAAAGCTTTAAAAAGTCTACTTCATTTTAAACTCCCAGAAGCTTATTACAGTGCTGTATGTCAATTATATCAAAACTGGAAGGGAAAAAAAAAAATCTCCGATGACTTTTTTTTTCCTCTCCTTAAAAAGTGATTTATATCGAGTCACTGTGATACGTATTGATTCTCTTCATGAATAAACATTTTATAATGACATTTTTAATGTTTCTGAATAAGGTGATATTTTTTGTTCAAAGATATTTTGAAGAAAATTGAGAAATGTTATTTTATTTCTAGTACATTGAAAATAGCTTTTCTTTAATACAAGATGTTGAATTTTATTATCTTAAGGTGTACCCATCTGAAGAACCTTAAGAAATGTTAATTGTAGATACTGTCAATATTTACTGCTAGGTTTTTTCTTATTATTTTTTTGTATTTTTTTATATTTAAAAGACAGTTGTTTGTGATAATTTTACTTTTTCATCAGATGTCATTGTTTTCATTGTTCATTGGGCAAGAGAGGAGCCCTGTTTTACTTGCTGGTTTTATTCTATCTGTAATTAACTATTTAACTTGTGCAAGTCATTTTTGTTAATTTTTTTTTTTTTGGCTTAATTTCTTTTAGAAACATGTCATTCAGGTTTATCAAAAGGTAGGATTTATATATACACATTTTTTTTTCAATCCTCACCCCAAAATGGCTCCTGCAATTAACATCAGGTTTGGCTTTGTAGCCCTGTTTTTTTCCTTGAAAACTAAACTTTCTGCTGAGAACTAAATACTTATTTCTTTGAAAGGAAATTGGAGAGAAAGAGATTAACTCTGTCAGGCATCTTAAAAGGGACTGTTGCACCCATGTAACAAGAGGCCTACGCATGCTCTGTGCATTTTCTTCCTTTGGTAGAATTGTTTAGCACCCAAATAATTCTGTCTTCATACTAATAACACTTAGCATGCTTCTGTTGGAAGAATGAGATGTTCAGTAACAATATGCAATTAATGATTAGCCCCAGGCATGCAAAAGGTAAGTGGTAATTGTGTTGATTTTTTAATTTTTTTTTAATTTCATGGAGGATTGCATTAGGGAAAAGCTAAGAGTTGTAAATAGTTTTGTATCTAAAAGGCACTTTCCACCAACCTCTGGAGAAAGTATGTCTTATTCTAGTAAATGTTACTCTTATTAGGTGGATATTTTGTGATGTGACAGTCAAGAGACCAGGGGCATTGCTCACACTCTCAGGACACACGCCCTTCAGGGGAAAGTGGCCATTGCAGCCTTGTTGTGCCCGCGCCTCTCAGCTCCCCAGAGGCCAGGCCATGGGTTTACCTGAGATGCCACAAGTGGGTCACAGAGAGGCTTTATTCACGGGAGTTCTTTGTCAGAAACCACAGGAAGAGTGCTTTCTTCCTTCCTTCTTTCCACTCTGACGATGTAATTGGAAACGCACTGTACTTTGGGGCTGGAGATGGAAATGGCAACCCACTCCAGTATTCTTGCCTGGAGAATCCCATGGACAGAGGAGCCTGGTGGGCTCCTGTTCATAGGGTCACAAAGAGTCGGACACGACTGAGTGACTAAGCACATACTTTGGGGAGTGATTAAAAAGTCAGAATAACTCCACTAGAAAGCCATGCATGTGCAGAGATTCCAGAACTGGGCAGGAATACCTGTTGTGTATATGAAGCAGATGTGCAGCCTGCCTCCTGCACAGCCTTTGTGGGCACACAGATGGTTTTTGGCTGAGTCACACCTACGAGAGTAAGAATTGTAATGAGCTCAGCAGGTGACCAAAAAGTACTTCGGGTTCGTTTTATAATGTCTGTGTTTATATTGGGGTTGGTCGTGTTCTGGTGTGTAAGATTTCTTTTCTCTTTCCCACTTCTCTGTGCTTCTGCCTTCTATTCATTGAGGCTTCCAACTGAATATGAGAGGAACGGGAGATATGAGGGCTCCAGGTGAGGGAAATGATTTTTACTTAAAATATTTTATAGGTATTTACTTCATTTCTGTGGTGGAGGCAACACTTTTCGAACGTTCTGCGTCATATCCTTGCTCCACGTGGGGTTGCTTAGGGCGGGCAGCAGTCTGTGGTCAGGAAGCGTGTGTGCTGGTGCCTGGCGGCCACGCGAGGGCGCTGCGGTGCCGCCGCCTGCACGCCGCCCAGCCCCGTCGGGTTCACGCTAGTGTTTAGGTGTTAAGGTGCCATTCCTCCTGCCTGCGCGCCCCTGAGGCCCGGGAGTCTGTGGCAGCACTGTCGACATGTGAATACTCCTGGCCTAGTTCTGGTCTCGAGGAAGGAAAGCAGAATATTCAGGAGAATGTTCTTCTTTTTTTTTTTTTTTTGGCCTTGCAACGTGGCTTGTGGGATCTTAGTTCCCAGAACAGGGATTGAACTCCAACCGTGGCCCCAGCAGTAAAAACACTGAGTCCTAACCACTCGAATATGTATATATATAATAACTATGTGGGGCATTCCCAGGAGGTCCAGTGGTTAGGACCCTGAACTTTCACTGCCAACAGCCTGAATTCATTCCCTGTTCGGGGAACTAAGATCCCACAAGCCATGCAGTACAGCCAAAAAAATGAAAAAAGAATGATTATGTGGTTGAGTGGGTTTTGCTTTTAAGTTTTGTTTAGCTGTCAGTGCATGGATTTGGCTGCAGAGAGAGTGACCAGATGGACTCAGGACTCTAGATTTCTTCCACTTGGGCCCTTTTTTATACCGGTCACCACCGTGCTGTTTGAGGTCCTTGTTAGCTTTCTTCCTGAGGCACAACTCTGGTCATATGACTTCCCTGAATGGAAGCCTGCGGTGGCCCCATCGCCTGATCGAGCGTGTCCACACGAGGCCCTGTGTGGCCTCAGCAGCTTCAGTTTCCCCCACACACAACCTCCTCAGCTGAGCAGAAGTCTGGGGTGAGAGCCAGGCAGCACCCCCAGCCTGCCCTGGAGCAGGTCTAGCTGCCTTGAGTTTGTTTCTAGCCCCGGGGTAGGGGCAGGACAGACCCTTGTTCCTGATGTGCTGAGGATCAGGGGCTCGGGACGCATTCTGTGCCTCCATACCTCCTTGCCTGCCTTAGATTGCCTCTGCTCAGCAGGCAGGCTTAAACCACCTCCATCTTGTTGTTGAAAGTCCCCAGGCTCTTCATAGCTCTCCTCAGACGCTGCTCCCCACCCCTGCCCTTCCTGTCCCTTTTCTCAGTCCTCCCGCGAGGCGGGCTCTGCCTCTCTGCGACTCTAGCAGACTGCCCGCTCCTCACCTGTGCTGCGGCTGTGTCCCTGACCCCAGCTCTGAGTGCTTTTGCTTTTTTTTTTATAACCTATGTCATATTTAACAGCACTTTATACTTAAGAAGCTTTCAAACAGTTTTGGTAGATGTGAACCAAACTGCATATTCTCCTAGCAGGTGGATGACAGGGAGGGCTACGTACACAGTAAAACCCATAGCCCACCCTTAGCGCTGATGAATTTGCCAAAGGATTGAGTGTATTAACACATACACTGGGAGGTTTTAATGATCGAGAGTGATAGGTATTCACCATCCTAATTGAGACCTCCAGAAACACACAGGAGAACGTAAGTAGCGGTTCCCGGCAGTAATGATTAAATGCTGCGGAGCAGACCTGGTAGGCGCCTGTTGGAGTTCCTCAGAGAGCCGTGCCTGGGGCCGCAGCCTGCACTTTGTGAGTCTGTAGGGTTTGCATTTAGACCAGTCATTTTAGTGCTCAGCAGCAAATTAGTCTCAACATGTCACTTTCCTGTTTCAGTAGTAAGAATTATTTAACTGTGATGTATTAGAAGTTTAAATGAACAGAATAGAAGGAAAAATGCTGAGGTTTTTGTAGGGGTCTGAGAGAATGGCCCACCTGCCACCCAGCTCTGTTTAGCAACTGGGGCCATTTACAGGGAAAGTGATTTTAAACTCTCTTGTCACTGATTGTCCTGAATAACAGTGACAGTGGAGGTTATGATGAGTTGAATTTTTAAAAACTGGTGGGAAAAGCAGCCAGGCGGGGCAGAACTGGAGGCTGGCCTGCTAACGCCACCTCCCCGAGCTGGGCCTGTGACGGGCTGTGATGGGCCTTGCCGCCTGCAGCCAGCCCAGATGACAAGGGCTGGGCTCTTGGAGATGTGCTCAGATCACTGTCTACCTTGCCTGACTCCCAAGGATTCTGTTTAACAAATTATTTTCTTAATTTTCACCAGATGACTGGTGAAGATTTTTCAGCCAGGTAGATTTTTTGTGTCCTGGCTTATGATGGGATGGGAGAATGGATAGATAGATGAATGCTTCTCAGAGAAGGAACTGATTACCAACGGTGAGCCTCTGCAGGAGCCACCCAGGAATCGTTTATCGTGCTGCATTGAGTGAGCTAGAGTAGAGAAGGCGGGGTTTCCTGTGCCGTTAAGAATAAACCTGCCACTGTGCATTTCAGTCGCAACGTGTCTGCCGAGCAAAAGGAGGAAAACAAAGAAGCGAAACCTCGTTCCCTGCGCTTCACCTGGAGCATGAAAACCACTAGTTCCATGGATCCCAATGACATGATGCGGGAAATCCGCAAAGTGCTGGACGCCAATAACTGCGACTATGAGCAGAGAGAGCGCTTCTTACTCTTCTGTGTCCACGGCGATGGGCACGCGGAGAACCTCGTGCAGTGGGAGATGGAGGTGTGCAAGCTGCCAAGACTGTCTCTGAACGGGGTCCGGTTTAAGCGGATATCAGGGACGTCCATAGCTTTCAAAAATATCGCTTCCAAAATTGCCAATGAGCTAAAGCTGTAACCCAGTAATTATGGTGTAAATTAAGTAGCAATTTAAAGTGTTTTCCTGAACACTGATGGAAATGTATAGAATAATATTTAGGCAATAACGTCTGCATCTTCTAAATCATGATATTAAAGTCTAAGGACGAGCGCACGCCTGGGAGCGAAAGCTGGCCTTTTTTCTACGAATGCACTACATTAAAGACGTGTGACACGCGTGCCCTCTGTCTCCTTTCCATTGCCTGAAGTCAGCGTGTGACACCCGTCTCCACGGGCCTCCTGTCTGTGCGGGTGTGAGAGTGGACGGTGTGCGTGTGTGTAGTGCTACAGAAGCATCTCCTTACACTGGCAACCAGAGTTTTTATGAGTACCTCTGTGGGAGATTATTTGGTGCTAAAACATTAAAATTGCCAAGGAGGAAAATATTGAGTTACTACTAAGAATTAACTTTAAGACTAGTTGATAATTAATACAGGTTTACAGTTCATGCCTGTGGTTTTGTGTTTGATGTTTTGTGTTTTTTTTTTTTTTTTTTTAGTGCAAAAGGTTTAAATTTATAGTTGTGAACATTGCTTGTGTGTTTTTCTAAGTAGATTCACAAGATAATTAAAAATTCACTTTTTCTCAGTAAAATCTTGCTTTGTCTCCTGATGCTGTATTTAAGACTCAGATTAAGGCAGTGACTAAAAGTATGTGTTTTTGCCTCCACCACCACCTTGAACAAAAGCAAATGGAAAGCATGTGAAGGCCAGGCCACTTTTTCCTTATTGTGGATCCTAATATTTTGTCATTTCTAGCATCTTCTTTCCCCAAAGGCACTGAAGGGAGAAGACGGCCCACATGGCGACCAGAGCTGGATGGGAGTGGGGCGTGGCTGTCTGCCTTACCCTCGGGAGTCACGTGTGCCCCTGCGTGGAGAAACGCCAGGCCTTGGCTGTTCTGGGTCTGTTCTCCAAGAAGTATGTAATTTTCCTCTCTTGTTCATTGTGATTCAGGACATGAATTAGACCCACAGCCTTTTCCCAGCTGCTGCATGATTACGCAGAGAGGATACTGAGGTCATCGGTCAGTTTGACGTCTCGGTCTCGTGGGAATGCTGTGACACTGATGGCTGTGGGTTCTGGGCTTGTCTGTGGTGGTCCAGATGACAGTCTGGACACAAGGTCGTCAGTGCTTTCCATCTACACAGGCAGGGAGGTGGTGTAGGTGTTTGGGATGCATCCCTGACCTCTTAAAGTTTATGTCCTAATAGGGCAGCAGTCAGTAAACAGTGATTAAGTGTCTAGTACAGAACAAAGGGGTCAATGGCACGAGGAAAATCAGCGCAGGGTAAGGATCCAGAGGTCCCGGGGTTTGAGTGGTGCCATGTTAAATGGGTGACGGGTGAGGATGAGGTGCTTTAGCCAAGACGTGGCTGCAAGGGAGGCACCCGAGTCTGTGTCTGGCTGAGGCCAGAGTGCACCGTGGCCTGGAGCAGAGTGGTGGGGGTCAGAATGCCCACCTGGGCCTCAGAGGCCACACCAGTGTGTCTGCTCTGAGACGGGAGATGGGGAGTGGGGTTTCGGATGGAAGAGGAGTGGCCTCAGGCTTTCAGATGCTTGTTTTGGCAGCTGTATTGCAAAAAGGCCAGAAAAGCCATTTGCAGGCTGTCGGCAGTAATGAGGTGAGAGGTGGTGCTGTCCTGGCAAGACAGTGGTTGGATTCTAGGTATGTTTTGAAATAAGAGTCCATTTGCTCCTGATTGCAAGTGGGTGAGAAAGAGCCAGAATGGTTGTCCCTTTTTTTTTTTGGCCAGAGCAGTAGAAAGTACAGGGTTGCTGTCCATGGAATGGAGCAAGTTGTGGGAGAGTTTAGGGGTGAGAGAGCAGGTGTAGACGCAGTTTGAGGTACCTTTAGGTATAGGTAGTGACTGGGGGGAAGACCCCAGAGCCCTCAGCGAGTAAGAGGAGCAGAGGAGAGGACCAGCGCTGAGCCCTGAGACGGTGCTGGGGGAGGCCAGGAGAAGGGGGCCCGGCGGGAGGGCCCTGTGGTCGGGGGAGGCCAGACCGGTGGGCCTGAGTCGGGGCTCAGGGAAGGGTGGTGGGGTGAACGCCCTGTGACCTAACAACAGAGCAGGTCCTTTTCACCTTCCTGGAACTTCATGCTCTAAAGGACAAACGGAATACAGAGTTCTCTTAAAGGAGTTTAATTTCTCTGATTACTCATCTGTCATAAGCTATCTCTGTATTTTAGTATGTTACTGACCCAATGAACAATGCTATCTTTAGCACCAGTGTTCACCTGCAGAAGTCATCTGAACTGGTCATATTTAAAGGGCTCCAACAGTACAGGTTTGATTTTAGTGGCAGCATAGATAGTGTTACCTTTACTGAGGTTAAAATGTGAAATCTCATCCATTACTAAAGGACCCGTGTCCTTCCTTGAGATACTGTACCCTCAGGATAGAGCATTTTTATTCTTCATACAGTGAATTTTGAAAGAGAATATTCTAGAGTACTTGAGTCACTTGAGACAAAGCCATATTTTTTTGAATCCCCAGAAGTGAGATAAGATACCTGGCGGGGCCATGCTACTGTTTTTATTTACCTGACACCCAGAATGTTTTCTTATTCCTGAAAATAAGGCTTATCTCCTAGTTAGGTTGACTTCCCGCTCATCTAGGTCAGGCACATCGGGGGAACCAAGACAGCATTCTTTAATGACAGGCCTTGTCCTCAAACTGTCCTTTTCATTTCCAAAAGTGAAGACCTGTGCAGAAAACTTAAGAAACATGACTGAAACTTTCAGAAGAACAACTGTGAGCGCTTTCACAGCATACTGCTCCAAAAACCTAGAGAAGATGATGCTTAAAAGAAAAATTTCCCTCTGTGCAGAATGAACAAGTTACCATTGCCATGGAAACTGTCCCTGGAACACCCTCTCCCAGCAGTTCTTGCTCAGTGAGTGATGCTTGGTGACCGTGGGATTCATGGACCTCGTGTGGCTCCGTGAGCAACACCAGAGATGCCGGGGGGCACGTCTGTGAAGTGCTGCCTCCTGGTCCGGCTCAGGCAAGACGGGCAGCAGGTATAGGAAGGGCTTGGAGCGCAGGGCCCAGAACTTTGCTCTTCTGGGTTTTGTTGTTGGGATGGGTTTTATTACTAATTGGCCGTGAAATCCTTTAGACAGTTCAGCAGCCCTTTAAGTGGGGAGATAAGTGGTAGCTTTGAAGGGAGTGACGTGAAGAGCGTGGCATGCCTTGCAGGCGTTCTGATGATGCACAGGTGAGTCCAGGTGGCTCTGTCCCCCAGCGCAGAACCCGGCTGTCCCCGCCAGTCCACGAGGAGGCCAGAGGCCAGCAGCTCTGTGAATTGGTCTTGGTTTGCCTCTTGAGAGACCAGAGGCCAGCCAGAGGTGACAGGAAACTGGGCCTCACTGTGTCCCCAGGGGAGGGAGCTCACCGGGTGAGGGGGGCATGTGGAAAATGGGTTTTGCTGGGAGAGTCTGAGACTTTTCTTCAGTTTGGGCCCAACTCTCAGGACACTGAGAGTGCAGCAGTGGCCTTAGGGCCCAGGACAGATAGTAGATGGGCATTTTGAGGAAGGCTATGTGAACTCAAAAGTGAACGTCCTCTGCCGGGAAGGGGGCCTCTGGCCACCGTGGGGCCTCTGCCTGCTCCTTGCCACAGCGGGGTCAGTGCCACCAGAGGGGCCAGGGCGGAGCAGGTAGGGACCAGAGTCCCTCCCCGTGGTCCGCAGAGCCCTGTTCAAACGTGGGTCACGCAGCGTGCCCTCCTGTTGTATGCCCTGCACCTGGGTGGCTTCTTTCCGGATCCCAGCTTCTTAACCTCGGCTTTCCTCCCCAGAAAGTCGCCATGTTTAAGGTGTCTCACGCTGGGATGCTGGCCGGGGCCCCCAGACGGCATGTGCAGAGCAGGGCTCCTGGCAGCCGTCTAGAGGTCAGCAGCTCCCCAGGCACAGGCCCTGTTAGGTGGGAACACGGGCTAGTCCTTGTCTCTCCCCTCCCGGCTTGCCCAGAACACAGAAGTCCCTGAACGGCGTGCTCTGGCGCTCAGGAGGGGACCTGCCCTGCCTGCAGAGACTTCGTGAAGACATTCCACCTGTGTCTGTAGGGTTCTGGGCTCAGAGCCCTCTGTGAGGAAAGTTGACAGGCCCGTGCCAGTGTGCCCAGAGGACAGGGAGAAGCGGTGGGCCAGGTGTGAGCGCCAGGCAGGAAGCTGAGGGCGCCTCACCTTCTCTGGGCTCGAGTCTCCTCCACTGCCGATGCCGGCCACTCCCGGGCCTGCCTGCCCCACTCAGCCCTGAGTGGCCACTGTGCCTGCCCCTGCCGCCCTGACAGCCAACAGCAGTTAACAGGTTTCTCTTTTCTGTATGCTGTTACTAGACTGCAAGCGCATGGGGCAAGGAGCTTGGTCTCTTTTTTTTTCCTTCCTGTAACCCAAGGACCTAGCATGGTGCCTGGTACATACTACAAAAGAGGTATTCATTGGCGACAGTGACGGAGCACAGGCCCGAGGGTCTGGGACACATGAGGCGGCTGTTCTGAGTCTCCCCCGAGCCGCCTCTCCCCCGTCGGCCCGGGCTGAGATAGGCTGACACAGGCTGCAGCTGCAGGGAGTGGTGTTTGGTCCGGACAAGGCCCATCCTGCTTGATCTCCAGCAACTCTGGACCCTTCCTGTGTTGCAGACGAGGCCCAGCGGTGGGGTGAGAATGGAGCCCGTGGTCCCGCTTGGGCCGGTGCTCCTTGCTCTTCACCCGTCTGCCTGTACTGATGCCCGTGCAGTGTCATTCAGTCCAGACCCTGCAGGTTCCTGCAGACGTCGAGGAGGAGGCCACCTGGTGAGGAATCGGCCATGAGATGCGAACCTTCAAATTGAAACGCTTGGCTGAGCACCTTACTCTGGGCCCGGCCATGAAGCGTCACACAGTCAGCGTGGCATTTGGGTTTCAGTCCCTTGAAAGAGTAGCGACCTGAGGCTCACCAGTGTGTGAGGTGTGTTCAATCAGGAGGTTAGTCAGGATTCACTTGGGCATCAACAGCGGCCACCACCATCTCTTCTGTTTAGAGGTGGCCCCCACCGTTAACTCTGATTAGCAGTGGCCACCACCAGTTACCTCTGACTGCTTAGTCACGAGCCGGAGCCTCCCGCAGACCAGGGTCACTCTGGGGTGGAGGTTAGACCAGACCACACTTGCCGAGACGACCCAGTCTCAGGGTGACAGCAGGGGCCACTGGGGCCGGATTGGCGGGTCTGATGCCGTCAGCGTTGGTTTGGTTGCCTTGTGGATTTTTTTGTTGTGGTTTTTTTGTGGCTGTCTATGTGACAGGGCTGAGTGGCTACATGCTCTCGTGCCCTCCCCAGCTCCCTGGTATTCATCCCTGCAGTTTCTGACTGTGGTGACACACAGAGGCCTTCGTGGGGGTGTCACCGAGGGAAGAGCCAGCGGAGCATCCATACCCAGCCCGTGCCATGCCTCCTTCCTGCCCCCTCCACCCACCCTCTTAGAAAGGAAACCTGCAGCTGCTCATCAGGAACTTCTGCTCTGGGGGCCTCCGGTGCCTGGGTCTGCGGGGAGTTCTGGCGGCTGCTGCCTTTTCCTGACGTGTCGCAGCTTCCTACACCGCCCTGGTGCTCTCCTCTCCTCGGCAGCTTTATGCTCAAGGCTCCAGTGTTTGAAGATCAAAATTGTATTCCTTCCCTGAGTTTTATCACTCCAGGTGATTACTGTCCTAGTTCTTTTCAAGTGTTTCAGGACAAGATGGGAAGAGTCTCTCATTGTTTCTACGTTTGTGTGTTCACTTAGCAACACTCACACTAGGAGGTTCAAGGTGGGACAGCTGCTCTCAGAGGGCCCCGTGCTGAGCTCTGAGGATCCAAGAATGAGGTAACAGCCATGTTCTCTTGTAAGTTCCCTCACAGGAAGAGGGACACAAGCACAGCCACGAAGCCTGGCATGGCCAGTGCTGCGTAAAGGAACGCCGGGCTCAGGGCTGAGCAGGAAGCCCAGTCCAGGTGGAGGAGGCAGGTGGAGACGAAGGAACGACCAAACGCCCCAGGTCACACAGTGGGAGGGAGGGACTGAGTAGCCTGTGCCAAGGCAGGCACGGCGGACTCACCGTGTCGCCAAGTTGTGGGGCGAGTGTTGGGGCAGCAGTGGGCTCAGTGCTGCTCTGTTCCGTTGAGGGGACTCGGGTTCAACACTTCTTAGGGAGTGGCAGGCTTTGGGCACAGTGCTGCGTCCAGACCAAATCAGACCCTGCTGCCCTGGGCAGCCAGGTGCTGGGGGCCAGACAGGAGGTATCCAGTGTGGCCCATGTGGTCCTCCCATTCTTTCTGGAGTGAGGGCTGCACTGGCTGCCCGTCCCCCTCTGGAGGGTGCTACCAGCGGGCAGGAGTAGGTGTGAATGCACTCCCACGCAGGCGTGCTCTGCATGGAAGGAAGCCGGGAAGTGGGAGCATATGCAGTCAGTCCTTCATATGGGACCAGGAGAACTTGGTAGAGGGACCCCTGGGGGTCGTGTCCCAGCACCAGAGCTGCAGCCCACTCCACCACCCCAGACGCACCCTGTTCCCTGAAGGACTGTGTGCTGCTCCCTCCTCTGTCGGCCTGTAGCATCCAGCTCCACTGGCATCCGCTGCCTCCTGTCTTTGGTGTCCTCCCCTTTAGCCCAGCTGGCTTCTCTCTGCAGCCCCAATACCCTGGGTCCCTGGGTCCTCTCCTCCCCTTCTCTGAGCTCTGGAGACTCCGCGTGGGCTTATCTCGTGGCTTAGCCTGTGAGTAGAGGGTGGGAGTCATGTTATCCTGAAAGAGCATGCCGGACATCCTCTTGTCTTGACCTCGCTCAGGATGTGGGGTGTGTTTTGAGTTTCCTAGCCTCGCAGTATTAATGAATTGAACCAAAATACTGAAACAGGACTAGAGAGGCAAAGTTGTGTTAGCATGTCTCGTTGATGCTGGAGAATAGAGGAAAGACGTCAGCACCTGCATCCTCTCTAGTCTCGAGGAAGGAGGAGGAGGCAGGACCCTGGCCCCCCCTGCTGAAAGCGTTTCCAGTCTGAGACAGACACTGCACTGGTGCCGTGACTGTTGGTGTTGCCTGCAAGTGGCCCCAGTCAAACAGTCAGCACTTTCAAGTGTGGATGAGTATGGACCACCTTTATTACGGTCTTTTGAAATTGTGATTCTCTTTGAAGTGTTGCGCAGTTGATGGGTCAAATGTATTGACAAAACGAGACTTTTTACTCCATTAGAAACCTGATAGTTTGTTTATTTACTAAATGGTACATTTCTAAAATAACCAGGGCATGTATTAACACAGACCACCTGTACCAGACACAGGAGCAGCCCAGTTTGGGTGGGGTGGGACGAGCGGGGAAAGGCGTAACGCCTGACCCCATAGCCAGTGTGGGATAACGTACACGGAGGAGGATGGCTGAGGGCCTCCTTTTCTGTTTAGTGAGAAAGCAGGTTTATTCAGGGGCATACTATTAAAAAGCAGAGACATCACTTTGCCAACAACAGTCGCTATAGGCAAAGCTGTGGTTTCTCCAGTGTCTCGTAGAATGTGAGCGCCTCCATAAAGAAGGCTGAGCGCTGAAGAATTGATGCTTTCAAATTGTGCTGGAGAAGACTCTTGAGAGTCCCTTGGACAGCAAGGAGATCCAACCAGTCAACCCTAAAGGAAATCAACCCTGTGTATCCACTGGAAGGACTGAAGCTGAAGCTCCAGTAATTTGGCTACCTGATGGGAAGATCTGACTCGTTGGAAAAGACCCAGGTGCTGGGAAAGACTGAAGGCAAGAGAAGGGGGCAACAGGTTGAGATGCTTGGATGGCATCACCGACTCAATGGACATGAGTTTGAGCCAACTCCAGGAGATGGTGAAGGACAGGGAAGCTTAACATGCTGCAGTCCATGAGGTTGCAGAGACTGGTCTCAACTTGGTGTCTGAACAAAACCACTGTGTTCCATAGACAGAGCGTGGGCCGTCTCAGAAGGTGAGAGTGACCCCAAGGTATGAGGATGTCATTTTTATAGGGATGGGTAATTTCATATGCTAATGAGTAGGAGTACTCCAGCTGTTTGGGAGAAGGGGCAGGGATTTCCAGGAATTGGGCCACTGCCCACTTTTTTAACCTTGACTGTCTGCCTTGGCAGTGTGGTGCCTGTGGCTGTGTCACTTAGCTTTCTGACGTGTTGCAGTGAGTGTACACTGAGGCTCAAGGTCTAATGGAAGTCCGCTTGTCCACCGTCTTGGACCCAGATGGTTCTAGTCAGTTTATGGCATGTTCTTGGGCCGTGTCATTCTTCTAAAGGTTGTGCCAGGCCCACTTCCTGACGAATTCACCCCTCAGAGATTTACTCCCCGTTCTTATGGAAAGCAGAGGGACAACAGTCTGTCTTCTGTAGCTGCTTCCGGGCTGAGTAGGGGCATCGACCCTGCCTGTCAGGGAGTGAAAATCTCTGGATGCCTGATCTAAGGGCCCCAGGGGCAGGACAGCTCCTTGTTTTGGGTAGGTATGGCCTGCAGTCCTCACATAGCCATTATCTTGATGTGGAATTGTTATAACTGCTTCCATAGCTTCCTATTTTTGAAGATGAAGCATTTTTGTAACAGCATCAGGGTACGATAACTGTCTATAAACGACAAAAGACTTAAAAGGCACAGTTAAACATCTGATTACAGTGTAATTGATCATCTTAGTTACTGATACGACATACAGCATTTTAAGGTAACAACTAGAGCTCTAGCATTATACCAGGACATGTCCAGATTTTAGAAAGTATGTAATTTTTAGAATTTCTGCATTAATAACATCCATACATTATATTTTTAAGAATTTTTTATTGGGGTAGAGTTGCCTTACAGTGTTGTACAACAAACTGAGTTAGCTGTATGTATACATATATCCCCACCCTCCCACCCCCAGACAGTATGTTTTTAAGTAGGATTATGACTTATGTGATAATGCTTTCCATGTAATTTAACATGCTAAATAATAATAGTAAAATATTTCTCTCTGAGATGCCTCAGGGTCCCTCTGAAGCGTCCCCAAATTAGCTAAAAGTCAAAAGAACTTTTGATTAAAATTTGGGATTTGGAAAGTTTGTCAGAAAGTTTCAAAATAGTTGATCAAATAGGATTTCTCACTGCTGAAACCATTTACCTCAGATTGGGACTTGAACCCGTGTGGCTAGGACTCAAACCCACATGACTGTACTCAGAGTCAGCCAAAACCCACAGTACCTGGTTTGAGGACCTTCTAATGAAGCTCAGGTTCTTGATGTCTCTTCACAAAGAATTCAGTGAGACAAAGTGATAGGTAAGAAGTGGATTTATTCAGATTCAGAGAGAAGCATACTCCACAGACAGTGTAGACCATCACAGAGGGTGAGTTCAGCTGCGAAATGTGATGTGGTTAGTTTGTATAGGCTGGGTAATTTCATATGCTAATGAGTGGGAAGATTATTCCAACTATTTGGGGGAAGGGGCGGAGATTACCAGGATTTGGGCCACCGCCCACTCAGTTCAGTTCAGTTCAGTGGCTCAGTCATGCCTGACTCTGCGACTCCATGGACTGCAGCACACCAGGCCTCCCTGTCCACCAACTCCCAGAGCTTGCTCAAACTCATGTCCATTGAGTCCGTGCTGCACCCAACCATCTCATCCTCTGTCATCCCCTTCTCCCGCCTTCCATCTTTCTCAGCATCAGGGTCTTTTCCAGTGAGTCAGTTCTTTGCATCAGGTGGCCAAAGTATTGGAGTTTCAGCTTCAACATCAGTCTTTTTAATGAATATTCTGGACTGATTTCCTTTAGGATGGACTGGTTTGATCTCCTTGCAGTCCAAGAGACTCTCAAGAGTCTTCTTCAACACCACAGTTCGAAACCATCAATTCTTCCAAACTCAGCTTTCTTTATAGTCCAACTCTCACATCCATACATGACTACTGGAAAAACCAAAGCTTTGACTAGACGGACTTTTGTTGGCAAAGTAATGTCTCTGCTTTTTAGTATGTTGTCTGTTGGTCATAACTTTTCTTCCAAGGAGCAAGCATCTTTTAATTTCATGGCTGCAGTCACCATCTGCAGTGAATTTGGAGCCAGAGAAAATAAAGTCTGTTTCCATTGTTTCCCATCTATTTGCCATGAAGTGATTTGGAACCATTCTGTTCCACATCTGGCTCTAACTGTAGCTTCTTGACCTGCATACAGATTTCTCAGGATGCAGGTAAGATGGTCTGGTATTCCCATCTGTTTAAGAATTTTCCATAGTTTGTTGTGATCCACAAAGTCAAAGACTTTGGCTTAGTCAATAAAGCAGAAGTAGATATTTTTCTGGAACTCTCTTTTCTAGAAATGCCCACTCCTTGGTCTTTTAACAGAAGGGAAAGATGAAATAGTTTGAGTTTCCCTGGTAGCTCAGAGGTTAAAGCATCTGCCCACAATGTGGGAGACCTGGATTCAATCCCTGGGTTGGAAAGATTCCCTGGAGAAGGAAATGGCAACCCACTCCAGTATTCTTGCCTGGAAAAGCCCATGGACAGAGGAGCCTGGTGGGCTACACTCCACAGGGTAGCAAAGAGTCAGACACAACTGAGCGACTTCACTTCACTGGAACTGTCATGGCACCTCTGGGTGTGTCATGTCACCAGTTGATTGAGGATCAAGGTCTAGTCTTGTCTAGTCTTGGTCCCTTTTGATTCTAATCGGTTTATGTTGTGTCCTTGGGCTATGTCATTCTTTCAAAAAGTGTGCCCTGCCCCTTTCCCTCCCATTACACTATTTATTTGCTTCACTGGTGGTTCAGACAGAAAAGAATCTGCTTGCAATTCAAGCAACCTGGGTTCAATCCCTGGGTTGGGAAGATCCCCTGGAGACGGAAGTGGCAACCCACTCCAGTATTCTTGCCTGGAGAATTCCATGGACAGAGGAGCATGGTAGACTACAGTCCATGGGGTCGCAGAGTTGTACAGGACTGAGTGACTAACACTTAAAAGTTATAAGAGATCTCAAAAGCAAATACAGATCACTTACACAATCTGTTATCAGAGGCATTCCAGGACTTCCTGGTGGTCCCGTGGCTACGATTCTGCACTTCCATTGTAGGGGACAAGGATTCTGTCCGTGGTCAGAAGTTAAAAGACATTCCAGGAAGACTCTGTTCCCTTTTAACAGAAAAACCAAATCCAGGTGTTACTTTACCTTACTCCCAACATAGTAAATAATACTAGCTAAATATTTCTCTCTGGGATGCCTCGGGGGCCCTCCCGAAATACCTAACTAAACTCAATCCAATCTTAGAAAATCCTGATTGTACATAACTCTTTTCAGTATTTTTTCATTCCTCACACCTTCTTTTACTGAAAACACATGCTTAAAAGTTTTTCCATGTTATTTTTCTTGCTGATACATTAGCAATAGATATAAGGTCTAGTAAACCATGGTACATAACATTGATGACATCAGTTTAGTACTAAATATTTTCCAGATGATGTGAAACTGAAGTTCATTCTGGCCAGATTATTTTCTGAGTATTTATATAAGCTTAATTTTCTTTAAGTCAATTTTACGAATTAATTTTTGCCAGTACCTTACAAGACACATAAACACAGAGGCCTCATAGTTCCTATTCTAAAATTTAGCCATGAGTCAGGTACAGCAATATAAACCCATTAGTCTGCAAAAGAAGTTGGATTGAAATTGAGTTTCTGGCAGATGGAACAAATCAAGCTTATTTGTCTCACTGGCTAAACCCTTTCTACTAATATTTATGGAAAATGCTTAAGATTTTTATTTGTCCTTGACAAGTTCCAAATTATTAATTTGTAAAAATTTGTCTGTGTGGGTTATTAGTTGCAGCACATGGGATCTTTTGTTGCCATACACAGGCTCTAGTTTTGGTGTGGGGACTTAGTTTTTCCTTGGCATGTCAGATCTTAGTTCCCTGACCAAGGATCAAACCTGCATCCCCTGCTTTGCAAGGCAGATTCTGGACCACTGGACCATCGGTAAAGTCCCTGTTTCAAATTATTTACTCCCTCTTTCAAAATTTGCATTTTATTATTTTTAATGAAACAAAGATGAGTATTTTTAATGATAAAAGATACAATTCAGAGAAGATAGATATCATAAACCATTAGACATATAACAACAAATAAAAATAGATAAAGCAAAAATTGTATCACTCTTATGTCCTACACAAATATATTTAAAATGTTGTATCTCGCTCCTTGTTATTGGATGTCCAAAGGACATTTAGAAAACTTAACCAAAAATAAATAATTAAAAATTACTTATTTTCAAAAAGTAGATTCTTTTTGGTGATTCACTTAAATACATATATTATTTTTGAAGTTATTTTCCATTGTAGGTTATTACGAGATATTGGGGCTTCCCTGGTAGCTCAGCTGGTAAAGAATCTGCCTGCAGTGCAAGAGACCCTGGTTAGATTCCTGGGTTGGGAAGATGCCCTGGAGAAGGGATAGGCTACCAACTCCACTATTCTTGGGCTTCCCTGGTGGCTCAGATGGCAAAGAATCCACCTGCAATGTGGGAGACCTGGGTTCGATCCCTGGGTTAGGAAGATCCCCTGGAAGACAGCATGGCAACCCACTCCAGTGGATTGGGTTGGGTTGGACAATCCCCATGGACAGAGGGGCCTGGCGGGCTACAGTCCATGGGGTCACAAAGAATCGGACATGACTGAGCAACTAAGAACAGAACAAGATGTTGACTATAGTCCCTCGTGCTGTACAGTAAACCTCTGCTGCTTGTGGCATGTCTATTTTTTTAAAATCTGAAAGCGAAAGAGTCGCTCAGTTGTGTCTGACTCTCAGTGACCCCTTGGACTGTAGCCCTAACAAAAATTCTCCAGGCCAGAATACTGGAGTGGGTAGCCTTTCCCTTCTCCAGGCAATCTTCCCAACACAGGGATTGAAGCCAGGTCTCTCCCTTTGCAGGCAGATTCTTTACCAGCTGAGCCACAAGGGCATTCTATTCATACTGAGTCAAACAAGTGATTCCGCTTTTTTGTATTTTAAAAAGATGGCAGAGGTAAGAGTTCCTGGAGAAAACCAGGTAGGACATTTGTATCTCAAAGGCACAGGCACTTCCTCCCAGCCTGACTTTGTTTTCCCTTTCTTTAATCTTAATACTTTTTTTAAGATCAATAGGCAAGGTTTTGGGAGTGGTAAAGGATTGGTGGGTTTTGGATTGCTTTTAGAGCCACACCTCTAGTTCTGTGAAGACTTGTAAAACAGGGACAATTTTTTTTTCTTTTTTAAAAAGAATTAGGTGGCTACCTAACTGCCATTGAGAGACTGACACACCCGTGCTCACCCATGTTGGGATGTTTTACTTTTCCTGATTTAACTTAGCGGGGAATCCCTCACCCAAAATTCCTGTCAGGTACGGCTATTGAGTCAGACCATTGGCCTCCCGTTTTGGTAATCTACAATTTTGTATGGCCCTCAGTCTGGCCTTTGATGTGAGGAGGCTTGTCTACAGCCCCATGGAATCCCATTTTTAAAGGTACTGGGACAGTTTTTTGCCAGACTTGTTTCCATTCGTATCCTGTGGGCACCGTTGGCTTGAGTTTTATAAGCACACAGAGCGGAAGCATTCATGGCATTACAGTGTCTGGGTCTGTCCACTCGAAGGCAAAGAGGTGTTGAGAGTCTGGGTGCAGAAGAAAGCCACCTTTACTTCCAGCACCGTGAACCAGGTCAGCAGCCCATAGTTTGACAACTTGGATGGGGTAGAACGGAGACCTGTCTCTTGGGACTGAGCATGCTCCCCTCCCCACCAGGAGTAACTTTTTCTTGGTGGGTGCCTTTTCTTTGAGGGTCTCCAGACTGTACTGTTGCCTGGGATTTAGTGAGCAAGCAAGGGAGCGGTGCACTCAGGCAGGAGCAGCTCTTGGTCTGGGACTTTCCATCAGTCCCCATTGTCGTACAGGGTTGGGAGGGAGGTCAGAAAGCCCCCGTGTCTGCTAAGAATACTTCTACCAGCCATGTCAAGGCTTACCTGAGGTTTTTCCAGGGAAATGAACCCCAGAGGCTTCTCCAGGTGTTCTTTGGGAGACAGGGAGGCCCTGGGCCCCGTCAGCCTCTGGTCCTCTCATCCATCATTGGTTTGAGAGCCCCAGTATCCCTTCAGGACTGGTGACGGTCATGCTTCCAGTGGCCCTCTTGTCCACACTTAAAACTTGTTTTCTCAGGGAGAGAGTGGCTCTGATCCAGGCTTCCTGGGTCCTGTCCTTAGCATGGGTCTTCGCAAGGGTGCGTGACCCTGAGGTGGTGCTGGGGTTAAGGCTGCTGCCAGTGATTAGGCTTTTTCATATTGTCCCCAAATCCTTTTCGTCTCTTGTCCCCTATAAAGAAAAAGAGAAATAGTCATGTCCAGCTCTTTGCAACCCCATGGACTGTAGCCTGCCAGTCTCCTCTGGCCATAGAATTCTCCAGCAAGAATACTGGAATGGGTTGCCATTCCCTTCTCCAGGGGATCTTCCCACCCAGGGATCGAACCCACATCGGCTTTACAGGCGGATTCTTTACCATCTGAGCCACCAGGGTAGCCCCTTGTACGTTATCTGTACTGTTAAATATCCCAAATACCATATCCATGAGCTTATTGATAGGAGTCTGGGGTCTCCAGCTCCCCAGATGGTACATTAGGGGTAAATGGTCTGGAAAACTGTCACCCCTTCAGAATTGGGATATGTAGGAGCTCCCAATTGTGGACCTCAGGGAAGTTGACTCATAAGGGTATCATCTAAAACATGGGGTTCCTGTGGGGGGACGGGGTGTGAGCCAGCAACGCCAGGCAGTTCTCTAGACTCGGATTTTGGAATAGGGTCTTGCTTCCCTGATAGTAGGTAAAGAATTCCCCTGCACTGCAGGAGACCCCGGTTCAATGCCTGGGTCGGGAAGATCCACTGGAGAAGGGATAGGCTACCCACTCCAGTCTTCTGGCCTGGAGAATTCCATAGACTGTATAGTCCACGGGATCGCAAAGAGTCCAACGTGACTGAGTGACTTTAATTTGAACATTTGGATGAATGGACTCCCCTCCCCATTTGCCTTTTCTTTTACAAAATATGACCAGCTGCAAGATGGTATTGTAATTTAATGACCTAATATTTTTTGCCCTATTGGTCTAAATTTTCCCCAGTTAGCTAATATGCATCCTAGCAGGGAGTCCATCTGGATGCTTACAGTTGCTCCTGTGTTTTATTGGGATGGCTTGACAGGGGGTCTAATGGGTCCTGGCTGGTGGTACTTACTTGTCCTGGTATTCTCCCAGTGTCAACAACGGGGTCCTGTGATCTCCTAAAGTCTGCCAGGTTGGTTAGCCTAAGGAGGTCCGCTGGATCAGTCAAGGAAAGGATCAAGAGCCAGTCAGGAACAAGCAACCAGAGTCAGACCGAGAGGGAGGAGACCTAACTAAACAGTTATCACTGAAACAACAGAAAGAAAGGAGCAGAGCCCAAGGGCAGGGCTGTGGTGCCTTAAGGCAGTGATACCTGCAGGAGACAAGCTCCCCTCTTTAGGGTCCTTGCGAAGGAGGCTGCCTGTCTGCAGAAGTGAGGCAACACCCACCTGCTGGCTGGGCTGGCGAGGAGTCTGGGACCAGTAGACAGTCCAGGATGTCAGGAGAGAAGCCTCAAGTCTCCCACCAACTAGGACACCTTAGAGCGTTTATTTTAAACCACTCAAAGAAATTTGTTTCAGCTATTTATATAAGGAATACATGTTCACTGTAGAAAATCTGGAAAAGAAAGTATAAAGAAGGAAGTCACCTGTTACCCCGCCACCCACAGCCGACTACTGTTCGCCGGGATTTTTCCATCCATGATCTGTGTGGGATCCCACAAGGACAAGCTGTTTTATAACCTGCTTTTACACTTCTGTTTTAAGCGTGTCGCCGGCTCACCAAGTTCTCGCCCGCGTGGCGCCACGTCGAGGGAGGGAGGTGGCCTGGTTTTGTAGCCAGACCTTTATTGTTGGAGTCCTGACCAGCTCGCCCCTGTTCTGAGTGATTGCCTTCTTTGTTATCTCTATGCAGTGATGGTTCTTGAAGGGGCTGAGGGCTATTTGGGCCCCCAGGAGACACTTCGCAGTGCCTAGAGAGAGAGTTTCTTCCCACTGTCCCGAGCAGGGTGAGTGAGACTGCTGGCATCTGGAGGCGGGCGACAGCGAGCATCCGCCTCCTCCCACCTGCTCTTGTTGGCACCACGGTGAGGGGCATCCTGGCCGGGCCCTGGCTGCACTGCAGGTGCGATGGGCTCTGGTGCTCCCGGGTGACTTCCACTCCAGACACCGAATGGGAACCAATGTGTGTTTCCATGTGGCTGGGCATTTCTTAAACTTTCCACGTTTGACCGTAGTTTCAAGGGATGTTAAAATTGCCCCATGTAAAGGTCTCTTGAATCCAGAGGAAAGGCGGGGAGGTTGTAGGGACTCTAGCTGAAGGGTCCATGGACGGCCGAGCAGAAGTGCTCTCACTGGGTGTATCATCAGCTATGTCTTGTTCCAAAAATAGTGCAGTTTACAAGTTTATGTTTAGTAAAAAGTGAGAAAACAAGTGGCCCAGTGAGCAGAAGTGGGTTTGAGTCAGGGTAGCCCTAAGCCTGCAGAAGACACTTCTTACAGGGTCCCAGGGAGCTTGACCTGGTTCCTGAGGGCCCCACCCCAGCTGCGGGCACAGGGGCGAGGCTCCCAGGGTGTTGACTTTACTGTCTGGTAAGGGAGCCCTGCCCACCCGGCCTTCCTGGTGACACGCCCGCACAGGGTGACTTGAAGTTCCAGCTCCTTTGGTGTGATCACTGCTAGTGCGGGGCACATCCCACTCGGACAGCCTAGGTGCTGAAGGCATTGGGCATCTCTTTATCAGGAAGCAATGTGCCTGCCAGGCCAGGCCCCTCAGGTACCCATGCACAGTCATTCCTGAGCCTGCACCCTGACTCAAGTCCCGGGTGGTGAGGGGGGCTGGTCAGGCAGGGGGGACTTCAGCTGGAGGGAGCACACAGGCAAGGGCCTCAGGGTGGACACGGGCAGACAGGCCTGGAACCCTGCCTGCTGGCCACGCAGATGATGGGAACACAGCTACCCTGGCAGCTCCTGGACCAGCAGGGAGGCCTCCCACCCCGCTGCTGACTCCTCTGAGCTGCGCAAGCCCCCTCAGCATGGAGAGGCCTTCCCAGAGGGGTGCACTTCCGTACTTTCTGCTCTGAATCACCAGGCAGTCTACAAAGCCACTGCCTGGCCTGGTCCAACCCCCACTTGCTGGAGGGGGACCATAGCTGAAGAGGAAGCTGAGAAAAGGAGTCCTGCCTATACATGGCCCTGACCTGGAACTTCATGGTGAGAAGGCAAGTGCAGCATTGGCCCGCAGGCTAGTCAGGGACCCCAGGATGGTGCAGAGACCCCTTCTGTGCCAGAGGGCTTGCCCTCTTAGGCCCAGCCTACTCAGGTGTTCACTCACCCAGCCTCTGCCCCCTCCCCCGGCAAAGGCTCTGCCTGCATGAGTCCCTCACACCCGCCTGGCCACCGTGGAGGACGCCAAGGCATGCCAACTCCACAGCTGTCACCCCAACCTCCTTGTCCGGGGCCCCAGGGTCTAGATTGACAAGCTGCCCCTGGGACATGAGAGCCCATGGTTCTTGGTAGGCATGACTGCCAGCCCGGGGTACGCTTCTCCCAGCAGTAGGGTAACCCCAGGAGGGTCAGGTCTTTGCGGCTGACTTTGCAGGGGCAGCCCTGGCCAGCAGAGGGCAGGAGACTGTCGGTGAACTGAGGAGCTGGAGCGGACAAGCCCAGGAGAGGGGCGCGGCTGGCTCATTTTTCCTGCGTAGGGTGCCTGCCCACCCACCCATGGTGAGACTCCCAAGTGAGATGGTGGGTGGGGACTGTAGCAGCCAGGAGACAGACCAAAAGATCTTATCCCGAACAGCCCACCCCCTCCCTGTTTGGGGACCCTGTGAGGCCCAGGAACTGGGGCACGGAGGGTCCTAGAGAGGAGGCTGCAAAGATGGGGGTACAGCGGGGGCCCTGGAGCTCCCTGGGAGGGATGGGAGGGCTAGGCCTGAGGAGGCTAGAAGGGAAGGAAGCAGAGCAGAGAGATTATTTAGGAAATAGAGTAGGTGTTGGGGTGGGAGGGGGAGGCAGCAGGGAGAAGCTGCTTGGAAGAGGAGGAAATGGCTTTCGGGGGCGGAGCTGGAAAAGTACCAAATTTCTGGGCTCCTGCCCTTCCCCCCAGCATCTAGAGCTCCTCCAGGCTACAGTGCCAGTGAAGTGCCAGGCTCCACCCCGCAGGCCCCCGAATAGATCTCTAGATGCTCAGGCTGAGTCTCTGCCAGCAGCCCAACAGTCCTGCAGGGAGGGCCAAGGCAGGAGGGCAGAGGTTCACGGAATAGGACGAGGGGGCGGGGGGCCACAGCAGGGTCCCAGCTGACAGTGAGGTGGATGGGGTAGGCCAAGCCTCAGAACCAGGTGCTGGGCCCTGGGCTGCCCTGGAAAAAGGAGGCACCACTCAGACCTGGGGCAGGCCAAAACCCTAGTTTATTTCAGCATCAGCAACATCTCAGCCATCACAAAAATAAACTCTACCGAGGGCGACGGAAGTCTCTACAGTAAGGTTAAGGGCTCAGCCACCACACAGCGAGCCTCCAGGGCACGTGGTGGGCACGGCCCGGGCAATAAGTTAGGAAGCAGCTGAGGAGCTGGTGGCGGCGGCAGGTGTGGCCAGGGCTTCACTTCTGGGCCGGCATGAGGTCATCGATGGCCTGGCCCTGCTCCAGCCGCTGCTCCATCTCGATGAGCAGCTTCACACCGTCCACCACCATCTGCACCAGCTCCACCTCCGAGAAGCCCAGGCGGTCGGCATTTGAGACGTCGAAGACCCCGCCCACGGCGGCCGTGTCCACACCGCCTGGGGAGACAGCCAGCTCAGCCGGGCTGGGTGGGGGGCGGCCCTGGGAGAGTGGGCAGCTGCCCGGAGCCCCCCTACTCACCTGTGCCTCGCTTCTGAAGCCGCAGCCGCTTGAGCACCTCGGGGAACTTCTCGTGCTTGCCCAGGTGGGGCAGCTTGATGTGCACCCCGGCCCGCAGCCCCGTGCCCAGGTTGGACGGGCAGGTGAGGATGTAGCCCAGGTGAGGGTTCCACATGAACTCGTAGTTCTTAGACTTGAAGAGCGTTTCAATCTGGAAATGGAAAAGGTGTGAAAGGGGAGGCCTGGCTGAGACACCCCTCCCCAGGGGACCAGCTGGGACCTGGGGTGCCCCCTCCCATAGGACCCTGAGGCAACAAAGACCTGGGCTCCCCGGGGGGTTGATGGGGCACCTCCATCTCTGCCTGAACCCTGGGGCCTGGCCCTGACCTGGGTGAGGCCGTTGCAGAAGCGTGTGAACACCTCCTTCATGTTGCCACCCTTTTGCATGGAGATGACCCGCAGATGGTCCTCCTCGTTGATCCACACCAGGAAGGTCTTATTGTCGTTATGCCTGGGGGAGGGGCACAGTCAAGCCTCCTCCCTGGACGAGGGGCTCGGGACACATCCAGGAACAAAACCTCGCGAGGCCCCCAGGGCCGGGGCACTTCCCAAGTCGCTGAGGTGCTAGCTGTGCCTAGGGCCGGGGGGCGGGGGGGGGTTGCTATCACGACTCTAGCCCTATCAACACCCTGGGGGCACACAGGGCACTTCAGAGAGGGCACACGAAGCCCTGAGCTGCTTCCCAGCTAGCCGGTCAGGTACCGTGTGGTCCCCACTTAGGGGGTGAGGGGCAGAGGCAGCTGGCCCAGCCCCGCCCACGGGGGTCGCTTTATCCCGGCGCAGAGGCCCGGTGCCCGGACCGTGCGATCAGATCCGGAGCCTGTGAGCCCTGCTCCCCACCCCCACTCGAGGAAGCGTCTGCGTCATCCCGCACCTGACCGACTCCCCGCGGGCGGCGGGTGGGAAAGGAGAGAGCAAACAAGAGCCGCGGCTCCCGGAGGCGGGGGGAGGGAGGAGAAACGCCGACACGACGGCCCCACCCGCCCGAGGCCCTCCGCACCAGCGAGGTCAAAGTCTCCCGCGAGGAGGCCCGGCGGCACCAAACCCACCTGAGGAGCGCGGGGCCGCCCTCCTCCTCCGGTACGGGGCAGGGGGGGCCGGGGGATACGCACCAGATGCCGCGGGCGTCGGGCCAGTCGCGGGCCATGCCCGAAGCCAGCAGCAGGGGCGACACGGGCTTATCGAAAAGGAAGTGGTCGTCGATAAGCTGCTGTTGCTCCGCCTCAGTCATGCTTTTGAGCGCATAGTACCTCCCCGCCAGGTCACCGTCCAGGCTCGACAGGGCTGCGGAGGAACGCGCTCAGGAGGACGTGTGGGCTCCTGCCCCACCCCGTACCCCCAGGATGCCCGCTCGGCCTGGCTTGGAGCCCAGTTAGTCCTCCAGGTCCGAGCGGCGGGCCGCTCCGGAGCTACACGGCCCAAGCCGACCCTCGGCCGGCCCCAGGGCTCTGTGGGCGCGGGGCTGGCTCGGTCCCTCCGGGAAACCCGAGCCGACGGGGAGATAAGAGCGCGGCAGCTCGGGTGACTGGTAAACAGGCCGGCAGGGCCCGGGGCCGAAGAGCGCCGCTCAGCGGGCCGGACCCTTACCTTCGACGGCGAGCTTCTCGATGGCGCGGCGCTCCCCACGGCTGCAGTGCGGGGGGAGGCAGAAGCCGCGGATGCTGCGGCCCGTGCGCACCCGCGAGCTCAGCACGTAGTTGGGATCCAGGTCGTCGCCGCCCTGGGGGCCGAGCAGGGCTGAGCGCTGGGCAACCCCTCCCCACCCAGCCGGCCCCTCGCCCTGGGCCACCCCGCACCTGCAGGTTGTCGGGGTTGAGGTCGGTCTTGTGCTCGTCGGTGGGCTTATAGCCTCCGTGCCGGTCCTCGATGATGGGGTCAAAGAGCTCTTTGAACACGTCGTACGACTCCTCATCGCCGGCCACACAGCCCACGGTCATGATATAGGGGTGGCCTGGGGGGAGCGCGGAATGGGGACAGTGACGTCACTGCCAGACCCGAGCAAGCCGCCGAGGACCCTGCAGCTGTGCGCGCAAAGAGGGCGCCCGGACCTTGGCCCGGGGGGCGGGGGACGAGGGAGCGGGGGCGCTGGACCCCAGCCGCGGGCTCCTGTCCTGACCTCGGGACTGAGGCGCGCGTACCTGGGTTGTCCACGCCGGTCTGGATGACGTCGTCCACCGTGAAGCCGCTCGGAGTGCTCTTAGCGCGCAGCTCGGCGTACAGCTCGGGGGTCAGCACCTTGGCCATGTGGTTGTTGTGGCCGCTGAGGTCGGGGAACTCATCTTCGGCCGGGAAGCGCAGCTTCAGCGTGTTGTGGCTATTGGAGAAGGGCATGGCGGCGGCGGGCTGCGGGTAGACGCGGGAGTCAGCGGGTCCCGAGGCTCCGGGCCTCCTGGTGACCTGCTAACCACCCAGGGCCCCGGGCTCCGGTCAGCCCGGTCTCGGTCAAGGTCAGCGGGGTCGGCGCTTGCACGCAGGGGGTTACCACAGCGCCCAGGACCCCCGGCCCAGCTGGCGCGCCCACTCCAGGCGGCGGACCCCGGGAGTTCCGGAGCGCGCGACGCCCTGGCCCTCGCCCCCCGCTCCGTGCACAATAACCCCCGCCTCGATGCCCCGCGCCCCCTACCCCCGGCCCCGGGCTCACTCACTGAGCAGTCGGGCAGGGGCGGGGGCTCTAGGTCCGTCTGCAGCTCAGGGCGCGGCGCAGGCGAAGAGCGGCGGCTCCGCGCTCCCGCGGCTCTTAAGGGGCGCGACGCAGGCCGCCCATTGGCCGCTATTTATAGCCCATTCATTCGATTGGGTCGCGCTGCGGGGTGGTGCCGCCGCTTTGTCCGCCACCCTCTGCCCCCGGAGCCCCCCCCACCCCACCCCAAGCAGCCCACCCCGACTATCCCCTGGCCGGGACCCCGCACAGCCTGCCTAACCCCACCTCGCTCCCGCCCAGGATCCCGAAGCCAGAACCTCAGGCCCTCGGACATTCCGGATTCCCCCACACCCACGCCTGCCTCCGAGCGGGAAACCGAGGCAGAAGAGCCTGCAGGCACTTGAGAACGCTCGGCCTGGTCTGCACCCCGGCCCCTGCCTTCCCCCCTCCCGCTAGTCCTCGCGGTGGTCGCAGAGACAGGCCAGGCGGGAGCCGTCCTGGGCTTCCACGGCAGGTACCGCCACCCCCCGCCGCCCAACACCCACCCCCCCCCTCAACCTTCTCCCGCCCAGTCTGAATTGGCGGCGAGCCGCCGACCTTCTTCAAGGTGCCCGCAGGCATCTCCCCGGAGATCTTGGTGCAGAGCGAAGGCACGCCAGAGGCGCAGTCTGGCTTCGGCCCAGCCCGGCGGCACCCTTGGTGCCGTGACCTTGGGCAAGTCCCCGGGCTTTGGGGTCATCTGAGCCAGAGACTCAGCCCCTTCTGGTTGATGAGCGAATACTGACTGCGGCTCTGCTGGGAAGTGCACAGTCTTAGAGCCCCCAGACCCCAGGCCTGGGCTCTCTCTTCCAGGGACAAATCCATCTCCACACCCCACCCCAAAGGTCATCCTCAGAGAATCTCCGCAGGGGCTAGAGGAAATACTCACAAACAGTAAGCACATGTGAGATTTAAAAAACAAAAAAACTCACTGAAAACCAGAATCATGCAAGTGAAAGAAATGACTCTGCCTTCCACTGTCCCCAACGCCCCAGACTGGCACCAGCCAGTGTTGGCTGTGGGCTGGGATGTGGGGAGATAGGCATTCACAGGCGACCTGCAATTGAGGAGTGCTACATCAGTTTTGGAGAGTAATTTGACAGTATTTATTAAAATGTAAAATCTTTGTACTCCATGACCCGGCAATCCCACTTCTAGGAATCCAGCCTATAGTCTCATCTCTGTCTGCACACAGGCCAACCCTCTCTAGTAGGAGAAACAGACACAAACAACCTGTATGTGACCGGATGCCCGTCTCCTGGGGGCTGACCGGGGGTGGGGAGGGCATCACCCCAGTGTGGAATATTATACAGCTATTGAAAAGTGCGACTTAGGGACTTCCCTGGTGGTGCAGTGGATAAGAACCCAGCGACCAATGCAGGGGACAGGGATTCGAGCCCTAGTCCAGGAAGATTCCACCTGCCCAAGGGGCAACTAAGTCCGTGCGCCGTAACTACTGAGCCCTGAGAGCGGAGAAGCCACTGCCAGAAGCAGCCGGCGGGCCACGACACAGAGCAGCCCCTGCTCCCTGCAACTGGGGAAAGCCTGAGCGCAGCAACGAAGACCCAGAGCAGCCAAAAATAAATCAATAAATATTTTTTTAAAGGGTGAACTGGCGCTTTTATGGTTAATGTCCATCATATGGTTGCTTTGTGAACAAAGCAAGGAAGTGGGGAAACACTTATCTATGTGTTTATTCAACAAAATCCCTCCAGGACTGCACAGGACTGCTGCTAGAGGAAGACTGTGAGCTTGGCAGCTGTGAGCAACCAGCCAAGGGAACAAGATATAGTCAAGAACCAGGAGGAGATGGGTGCCTCCGGCGGGGCCAAGCGGCGATCCGTGTGCGGGGGCCTCTGAGGGCGCTGGAGCACAGGGTGAGCACGTCCCTTTGCCTCTGCCTCTGTGCACCGCCTGCGGTTACCATGGAGGACTCCTGACTCTTCCCTTGCTCAGTTTGGCGTGTTTTGACCTGCTCCCAGTCAGCATTTTTTTAGACCCGTAAAGCAAAGCAAGGTAAAAAGACAAATGGCTCTGGACTGGCCAGACAGGTGTTCTTTAAGCCTGAAATTCCTGTGTTCCGTGCCCCCTGCTGCCCCTCTCCCTAATTTTAGGAATATCTGCACCTGCCTTCCCCATCTCCCCGTGAACAAAGGCCTGATGGACTCAAGTTTCTGTTTCTAGAAAATGAGCTCTGGCCCTGGAGGCCTACTTGACTTTCAGACCCCGGGGATTGCAGGCGGAGGCGCTCAGGGCTTCCTTCCTCTTTGTAGCCTCAGCAGCTTCTCAGAAGGTCCCCCCCCCCCGCCGCCGCCCCCCGCACCTTCAGGCCACCAACGGCATGACCCACTTGGGGGGCGGGGGCAGGGAAAGACCCCGGTTCCCCTCTCTCTCCACAAGCGAGGTCCTCACTAGAGAAGCGAAGACCAGAGGCTTGAGGTCTTGCCCAGGGCCTGCTCTGGGGCTCCAGCAGGTCTCAGCCTTCTGAGATGCATGTTTTGTCCTAGTTTTGCAGATGAGCAAAGGGAAGATGAGAAGTGGGTGATGGGGAACTAGGTCCGAGGTCTGGCAATCCCCCTGTGATCCTGCAGTGCCTGGCCCTGTGCTAACCTGACCGAGGGCCCACCCTGCAGACCTCCAGCTGGCCACGCCTAGGCTGGACTCAGACTGACAACACATGTGGTCAGCAACTGTGACGGGGGAAGAGAGGAGGGGTCTTGGAGGCCTTTAGACCCAAAAGTCAGGGTGAGGCCCCTACTGGGCAGTGGCCACTTGGGAGCCTGGGTGGTCTTGAGCAAGGGAACAAGGAGGGGGGCCCAGGAGGGTAGCAGCCTCCACCTCAGCAGAAGAACTCTGCTCCCAGCTAACCGAGCCCTCCCCTGTGGACCCTCCAGTCTCTCCAGGGCCCACAGGAGCCGGTTTGGCAGCGTCTGGGCAAGAAGCTAGGTGACATCATCCGGCCAGTTTATGGTCCAGGTTTCTCAGAAATCACACTTGGTTACACATTAACCACCTGGCCCTGGAGGGGGTGGGGAGCCTCAAAGGAGTCCCTGGCCTTTCATCCATAGGATACGGCCCTGCTCGGCAGGCACAGAGTGGGCCTGGTGGAGGAGGGCCAGGCCCCAAGCAGGGGCTGGGACTTCCTCCTAATGCCCTGTCCCTGAGCTCCACAGAACCCAAAGGGGAAGTTGGTTGGGGTCAGAAAAGGGGCAGGGGCTGCCTTGCGGCCACAGAGTTTGGTGGGGCAGGAGGCTGGGCAGGCCAGGGGAGAGGAGACCTTGGCTCAGAGATCAGAGTAGAACGGCCCTCCCCAGGGGCGTCATCGGCCTCCTGCTCTCCAGGGCCCTGTTCCTGCCTGCTCTCATCTTTCTTCCAATCTGCCTTTGGTTTTCTGAAGCTGAGTTTCCTGGCTTTAAATCCCAATCCCACTTTGGCCACATTAGCTGTGTAATTTTAGGCAAATTACTTGACTTTCCTGAGTTTGTAAAATGGTCCTTCTCTCACAGGATTGTGGGGAAGATTCAAAGTGATGACACTGAACTGGGCTTACACAGCATCAGTTTTTTTTTTTGTTTGTTTGTTTTTTGGGTGGGGGGAGCAATATATACACTCTGTCCTAGGCAAAGTACCCACCTGACCTGGCTAATCAGTTGGTGCTTGAGGACTCAGGCTGAGGGCTGAGCAGACTCACAAAAGACGGACAGCCCTGGGAAGGCTGCCTGGAGGAGGGGGCAATGGAGAAGCTGGCCAACCAGTCTCCCACAGAAAGGCGATGGGAAGTTGGGACCACAGGAAACCACTGCCGAGTCACCGAGTCCTAATTTAGGCTCTTAGAGTGCACTCAGCCTCTGAGTAGCTGAGAGGCTGGGGAAGAGGAACCCCCAAGAAGTGGAAAGTTGCTGTCTACCAGGAGAGCAATTAAGGGATGATTCAGGCCGGTGCAAAGTCATCTGCAACAAAGGTTGGCGAGCTGTAGATGGGAGTTGGGTTGTCCGAGAGGAGGAGGCAAGGCTGTGATGTAGCCACACGGGCAGCTGGTGGCCAGAGCACTGGCCCCACAGAGAATGGGAGGTCACTAAAGGCCCTCACCTTTCTCTCCTGGGGTTCCAAGACCCAGGCCCACTCAGGGAAGGGTCATGGAAGGGCTAAGGCTAGGCACCTGGGTCTCCATCATGGATTCTGCGGTCCGCAGACACCCTCACTAGCCCCGGCCCCAGAGGAGGGAAGAGTTCAGCGCCCCACAAGTTGGCAGGGCTCTGGGAAGGGACTGGTTCCGCAGGGCCTGGCCACTCCCAGATGTCCAGGATGGAGCAGCCTGGGCCTGGGAAGCGTGGCCAAGGGTCATGCTAGCTGGCTCTGAGTTGGGGCTCAGGCCCCAGCCTGGCTGGGTGGACTGGGGTCTCCATCAAATAAGGCCTGGCCCACGGGGACATGCACACTGGAGGAAGACGGTCCCTGCCCCCGTGCCCCTCCCCCGCACACACTCCGCCCAGAGCCTGGCTCTGATTCAGCCCCGCTGAGACACAGCAGGGCTGCAGCTTCCCTGTTTCTGCCGGGCCCTCCATCTGGCCCTCCCCCGCTCAGGCCGCTCTTCCTGTCCTCACTGACCCGGCCCCAAGAGGAGCCCCAGTGCTCAGCGCACCCTGGGTTCCAGGAGGGGACGCAGGGCTCCCTCCGTCCTGGAAGCGGCTTCCGCACTCCGGAGAACGTGCCCGTTTCAGGAGCGCCCAGGCCTGGGTCTAAGGCCGCTCCTGGCCACCGTCCCCTGCTGCTCAGGCTGCCTTCCGCCAAAGCTTTGTGGGACCACCCGTTCCTCTGCAGCTCAATTTTCTGGAGTTTCACCAGTCACGCGCGCGCCCACAGAGGAGACCGCGGCAGCTTGGGGGCGGGCTACCCGGACTCTCGGTGGTCTTGGGCGCGAGCAGACGGCACCCGGACAAGCCGATCGAGAGCGCGCCCCGGACGCGGGGACGGGCGTCGCGCGCTCCCGAGACCCCGCCCCCTCTCCCGGGAAGCCCCGCGCGCGCTGGGGGCGGGGCTCTGTGACGTCATCAGCGGGCGCCGCACCCTAGCCGGAGGCGGAAGTGCTGCCGCGGCGACGCGAAGCCACGTGCGGCGCCTCCAGGAGTCGGAGGCCGACGAGCGTCGCCGGTGAGGCTCGGCGGGGCTACAGTGGCAGAGCGCGGGTAGTGTGGGGGGCGTCTCCCCGGCAGGCCCTACACGTCCCGGCACCCCCCCCATGGCCGCGCCCAGCCCTGTTGCCGGCCTGGCCTGAGCCGCCGTCCCCGGCCTCTACGCAGGCCAGGCCGATGTTGCTGTTTATTGCCTGCTGCACGGCCCCAGCCTCCGCTTGGGGACCCGTGCATTTGCATCGCCCCGTCACCCGTCTGCCCAGGAGCCCGCCACGGGGGAAGGTGAAGAGGGGGCTTTCTGCCTGGCCTGGAGGTGACCTCGCGGGCCCCCCCTGCGTGGTCCCTCTCTTGTCTCACAGCTAGAGAACGGGAGCCAAGCTCCCAGAGAAGGATGCCGAGGGAGAGGGTCAGGCCCTTACTTTGTGGGAATCCTGGGACCCGGCCTCAGTCTCTCCGTCTGAGGTTTGGGCTGATGGCTCTCCTCTTAGGACCAGACCAGGAAGGGCTTTCTCCCTGGATGCCAGGCGCACAGTCCCACCTCCTGGCCCCTTACACGTTCATGCCCACACACCTCCCAGGTCCCCGGCACCTGTGGGACCAGCAGCACCATGAGCTTCGTGGCCTACGAGGAGCTGATCAAAGAGGGTGACACAGCCATCCTGTCCCTGGGCCATGGCGCGATGGTGGCCGTGCGCGTGCAGCGGGGGGCCCAGACCCAAACCCGGCACGGCGTGCTGCGGCACTCAGTAGACCTCATCGGCCGCCCCTTCGGCTCCAAGGTGACCTGCGGACGAGGCGGCTGGGTGTATGTGCTGCACCCCACGCCGGAGCTCTGGACACTGAACCTGCCGCACCGCACCCAGATCCTCTACTCCACCGACATCGCCCTGCTCACCATGATGCTGGAGCTTCGGCCTGGCTCCGTGGTCTGTGAATCCGGTGAGTTCCGCAGGCTGTCTCTGTTGATGAAGGCGGAGGTTAGACCCAGTGTCCAGGCAGCCTCAGCCTGCCCTTCCCAGGCAGAGGCACAGTTACTCACCATCTGTCTCTACAGGGTCTTTCTGGGGGGGCTCACTGCAGCGAGGTGGGGGGACAAACATAGGGAAGCTGGTTAGGAGACTGGTGCTGTCCTCTGGTGAGACTTGATGGGATCTGACCAAGGACAGCCTGCAGGAGGAACAGGCGCCCAGGGGGAAGCCTGCCTGTCTGAGGTGGGGAGGGGGTGGTGAGCGCTGCCTGGCGCTGACCAAGGTGCTGACAGAAGGGCAGGGGTGCCTGGCCTAGGAGTCCCTCACTGCCGCGAATGGGAGCCGAGGCCCAGGGCTGAGAATCGCCTCTTTCTGGAGGGAGGCCAGGGCTGCTCCAGGGTGCTCACTGTGGGGCAAGAGCCTGCCTTGTGCTCCTCCCAGGCCATCGCCTTCATCACTGAGGCCAGGCCTGGGGCGCAGATGAAAGTACCCGAAAGCCAGATATTCCCAGACTCTGCATGTGTGCATGCACACATGCGTGCGTGCACACACACACGTACTGGGGACCGAAGCTTGCAGCCTGGCCAAGAGAAGGTGTGCCTGGATTTCCAGAATGTTCTGCACGCCCCGGGCCCCTGTGCTCCAGGCTCATGAAGAGTTCCCAGCAGCACTGCTGCCAGCTTTTGGAGGCTTCAGGCCGTCTCCTCCATCTTTGGGCCTTGGTTTCTCCATGCGGACAATGGGATGGTTGCTTTTGCCTAGCCGATCACTTTGAAATGGAGAGAGTCAGATGCAGAATCTGAACAGTGAGTAGATTCAGAGAGTGGGTTAGGGGCTGGGCAGGGGCTGGCTGCTCAGCACCAGGGGAGCTGGGGGTGGACAGGATTCAGGGCCAGTTCATCCCCTGGTGCCTCCCACACCCACCCCTGGCCACAAGGCATCCACGGCCAGGACCTGGCTCCACTCAGCTGAAAAGCGCGGTCAGTGAGCGGGCTTCTGGGCTCCTCTGAGGTGCCAGCTCCCCTTCTGGGAACCGTGGTAGAGCTGCGACAAGTCAGGCTGGGTTTCTGCTTCTCGAAGGGGACAGACAGTGGGCTCAGCATGACTGTCTCAGTATTACTGTGGACTGCGCATTTGAGGGTGACTGAGAGGAGTCCCTCCGGCTGGGTGGTCATGGAGGACCTGATGGGGAGCCGTGAATAGCCACAGGGGAGGGTCACCCTGAGGGAGAGCCTCGCAGAGACCCTGCATGGGGGACTGTCGAGGAGGCCAGGATGGCAGGAGCAGGAATGAGGTCAGGGAGGAAGTGCATGCCTCCGGGGGTCACAATGAGTCCGACTCGGCCATGGAGCAGAGGCCTGGTCTGACGGAGGCTGCAGAGAACCACCGGCGGCTGTGGAGGCAGGCCTGAGGGCAGGGCTCGGGGGCTGTAACAGAGGCGGGGCGGGGGGGGCCCAGGTGGGCGCTGCGGGCAGCTGGGGAGAAGCACCTCCTAGAGAGATGGGGGAGGAGGTACCAGTGGGGGCGGGGGCGGCTCCATGGCGTCTGGCTGGGCAGTCACCGCCCTGGTCACTGGGTACAGAGGCTTGGCAGGGAGTTGCCTGGGCCTGGATCACTCCAGCTCTGCACTCGTAAATGCCGGGCTCTGTTTGCAGTCACGGGGGAGGTGGTCAGTGTGTAGTGGACACAGAGTATCTCCATCAAGCTTGGCATCTGGAGCCATGAGGGCTGGGGAGGTCGTGGGGGTGACCAGGGACTAGGGGGGCCCCCCCCCCGGCACTGCAGGACAAGATAGCAAGCAGAGGGGTAGCCTGAGGCTGGAGGAAAACAGGGATGATGACGTGGGTGCACGTTGGTCACTGTGTCACGGTGCCATGCGCTCACGCAGGGTGAGGGCAGAGCTGCACCGTGTGGCGGCAGCAGACTGGGGGCAGGAAGGTGGACGGACCTGCATCCCTTGGGCCCGGCCACATGGGGCGAGGCCAGCCTCCGCTCTGCACAGACCCTGCAGGGCCCTGGGGCAGTCTGGCCCCTCTCAGGACCCCTGTTGGAGCCCCCAGTCGGGGCAGCAGGGTTTGCTCCAGAGCTGGGGTGGGCAGGGCTGCCCCCTCCCCCAGCAGGACCTGCACCAGATCAATAGGCAGCTCCCCCACCCCCACCTGGGACAGTCCCTGTGTCCCAGGACCCCACAGGGAGCTCTGGACTGGTGCCTGCTGATAACCCGGGCTGGGCTGGCCTCGTGGGCCCTGGTGGGTCTCCCCAGGGTGAGGGTGCACTCGTTTCCCACCTGACTCCTGCCCCACCCGGCCAGGCACCGGCAGCGGCTCCGTGTCCCATGCCATCATCCGCACCATCGCGCCCACGGGCCACCTGCACACGGTGGAGTTCCACCAGCAGCGGGCGGAGAGGGCGCGGGAGGAGTTCCAGGAGCACCGTGTGGGCCGCTGGGTGACCGTGCTGAACCAGGACGTGTGCCGTAGCGGCTTCGGCGTGAGCCATGTGGCGGACGCCGTCTTCCTGGACATCCCCTCGCCTTGGGAGGCTGTGGGGCATGCCTGGGATGCCCTCAAGGTCGAAGGTGAGCCGGGCTTCTGGGAATGAAAGGGTCAGGGTGGGTCAGAGTGGCCCAGAGAGGTTGGAGGGTGGTTGGAGAAGTCAGGACTGGGGAATGCGGGGCTCAGCTGGGCCCCTGCCCCTTGGCTTGGCCCACTCCCACCCCAAGGTGGGTGATATCTGAGGTCTCTGGGGAATGTCCTCGCAGCCCTGCCTGAGTGAGAGGCAGGGCATGCCAGAAGTCAGAGGTCAGCCCCTGACCCCAGCCAGTCCCTGCAGAGTCTCCCCTCCCCACCAGCCGCAAGCCGGGCGAATGCACCCCTTTTAGGGAAGATGTTGGGTGCAGAGGCGGGGAGGTCGGCTCTGAGCCAGGAGGCGCTGGCGAGGCCTTGGGTTTTTCCCTTTTCTGGAGAAGTTGCTGGCTCTGGCAGCCAGGCCCCCCTGCCTCCTCCCTGCTGAGCAGAGCAGCGGGAGGGGGAAGCCTGGAACCCCCGGGGATGGCCCGCCCCTCTGAACGCCGATGCTTGGCCAGTGGGTCCCAGTGGGTCCCCTGCCCGCTGGCCTTGGACTCCCGTGTCCCCGGTCTGTGCCAGGGTGGCCAGGGAGCACCAGCTCCCTTGTCCCCGCCCCTTCGGCTTGGCCCCCGACGCCCGCAGATCCCTCCTGCCCCGGGGACCCCAGCGGGCCCTGGCCTGGGAGCCCTGTGTGTTTTGTCCTGTCCCCTCCGCCCCACTGAGCCCCGCTCTCTGCATCTGCTTGTTCTGGCCCAGAGGCTCCAGACTCCCTCGTGGTCTGGCGGTTCTCCAGGGCTCTCCTGCCTGCGTGAGCCCGGCGCCGGCTCAGTTCAGCCCCCGGGGATCGGCCCTGTCCGGTGGGGCCGCCTCGACTGTGCACACAGGGGCTGGGCTCCCCGAGGTGACCCTGTGCCCTCCAGCTTGACCTCAACTCTGGCTCCGAGCCCAGGCCTCCCTGGCGGGCTGAGATGACCAGGCCTCGGGGACCTTTGAGGGCTGTCCCCGGGCACCTCCCCTCCCCAACCTCTCCCCTCCCCCAGCCTGGCTTCCCCGCCCCTGCCCTGCAGGGGGGATCTGGGAGGGGCCTGGGCCGGTGCCCGTCTGGGGGCGGTGGCAGGCAGGAAGGGGCTCCCGCCCCCGCCCGTCATCCCTGAGCCTAGGGCTGGCTCCGGAGGCGCCTCCAGTTGCAGAAGCCTCTAATTTTCTTTGACAGCAGCCCCCGCCCCAGGCCGCTCCTTGTGGCTGGAGCTGTTCTGGGCTCAGCGCTCCAGCAGCTGCCGTGCGGAGACTCCACCCTGGCCCCAGCCCTCGGCCGCCAGTGGGGGTCGGGGTGGCTGTGCCCGCTGGCGGCCCAGGGGGTGAGGTGGTGGACTTGGTGCAGGCGGCCCCTTCCTCGTGGGCCCTGCCAGCTCCTCCACTCTGAGGCCTCAGCTCCTCGTGGCCGGAGGGCTTGGCCGTCCTCGGAGCCCAGAGCCGGGGTCTGGGCGTCCACGCCTCGCACACCGGGGTGTCTCCCAACACCCACTCCTGAAGGGGCCAGGCTGCATTGCCTCTGCGCTGTGGTCCCGCCACAGAGCCCTGGGCAGAGGGACGCCGGCGGCGGGGGGCTGGGCTCTGGGGTGGCCGGGGGCGGGGCTTGGCGCCCGCCCTCTGACCCGGCCTCTTGCTTCCCACCCCCACCCCCACGCAGGTGGGCGCTTCTGCTCCTTCTCACCCTGCATTGAGCAGGTGCAGCGCACATGCCAGGCGCTGGCGGCCTGCGGCTTCTCGGAGCTGAGCACCCTGGAGGTGCTGCCGCAGGTCTACAATGTGCGCACCGTCAGCCTGCCCGTGCCCGACCTGGGGGCCCGCCCCGGCCCCGACGCCGCCCCCTTCCGCAGCGGCACGCCCATGAAGGAGACCGTGGGTCACACCGGCTACCTGACCTTCGCCACCAAGACTCCGGGCTAGGGAGCCGCGCCCGGGAGCCCCGGGGGCTGGGAGGCGAGCCTCGGCCTGAGACTGCCTTGTATGGTCAGCGGCCGCCTGCCAGGGCTGGTGTTTAGAAATGGACCTGCAGCGGGGAGGCTGGGGCGAGGGTGCCTCCCCGGACGGCTGGCGGGGTGACGGGTGGGGGGCTGCCGCCGTGTGCAGCGTCATGGCCCTGGCAGGGAGCGCTCCTGCCTGCGGCCCCCCGGGGTCAGTGTGCCCGTCCTGCCGGCTCGTGGCCTCGCAGTCTTCACTTCCACGGGCTCCTCCGGGTGGGCACATGGCCCCAAACAGGGAGGGTGGAGGAGGAGGCCCGGGACGGTGGCCTTGGGCCCAGGACCCCCACCGCCCAGCTGCCAGCAGAGAGGTGGCTTCAGGCCCGACACCCCCACTGGGCGCTGCACCGGCCGTGTGCCCAGGTTCCCTCCTGGCAGGCCCCATCCGCCACCTGGCTTCTCCACCCAGGAAGCGCCTCCTCCGAGGCCCCGGCCCCGCCAAAGCCTCAGGTGCGGATCACGTGGCGGAGAGCAGAGCCGGGCGTGGGCCTGCCTCCTGGCGGCTGGCGGCGCTAGAGCTGGTCTGTGTGCCTGCCCGGAGGGGACCCGGGGTCCTGGACTGAGCTCCGCGCCGCGCCGCACCGCCTCGCCCGGCCTCCGGTTCCGTGTGGCCTCCCCCAGCACCCTGTTTCACAAAGGGCTGGGGTGCCTGCTCTGGTCTCAGGCCGCCCGCAGGAGCCTCAGTGACCCCTTGTTGGCACGAGAGCAGCTGGTCTGGGGCTGCTGCCCAACCACCCCCGGCGGAGAAATAAACGCTGTTGCCCCCACGCAATGACTGGTCCCCTGGTGCCTCGAGCCTGGTCCTCCGCTCCCTGCAGCACCACCCAGCTGGACCTCACCACATGGCCACCCGGCCCCTGCTTCTTCCTCTCCCAGGGCCACTGCCACGGGGCTGTGGACTCCAGGACAATGGCCTGGGACATGGTGGACAAAGGGGCCAGTGTGAAGCCACCCCCACCCGGCTGCAGAGAGGGCTGCTTGTTCCTGGAGTGGGGGTGGGAGAGGGGAGAGAGCTCCAGCTGTGTGTGTGTGTGTGTGTGTGTGTGTGATTTCCGTCCATGTCTGGCTTGCGGGGGTGTGTGCATCCGTCCATGCATGTCCGGCTGGGCCCAACCTTCCAGGCCTGCTGTTCTGGCCCCAGCCCACCTCCCAGGTTTTGGGGGTCCTTGGGGTTGTGCCAAATGAGGTGAACCTCCAAGAGGACCAGTCTCCTGTTTCATCACAGGGCAGGGTGGCGGGGGGTGGACACCCTGTCTCCTAGGAAGACCTGTGTCCCCTGTGAGACCCTAGGGTCCCCTGAACCCCTTGCTCTGCTCCAGGGGTCATGTCTGCCTTCAAGGACCTGTGCTGACCTCTGACGACAAGTCTAATGTGGGGACAGGAAGGGCCTGGGCTCTCCTTGGCCTTTGGGAAAGGCCCATGGGGTGTACGTGTAGGGGGCAGGCCCTGTGCTGCCTGGGGGGAGGTTCTGGGGCCTGCACCAGGGTCCCCGTGAGCCGGAAGGGAGGCCAGCCCAGGACGGATGACGGGCGTAGGGCCACCAGGTTCGGGGTCAGGATTCCTGGCCTCCTGTCCACGTATGTGGTTATACTTGGCACAGAGCTGCTCTTTTACGTATGGATGGTCCTCCAGCCCCTCGACTGGGCCCACACACGAGCCCCCAGAGCTCCACCAGACCTCGATCCCATCCCAGGGGCTTTAGCCTGGAGCCCCACCTGGCCCTGAGCCAGCAGTGAGCTCCCGCGCACCCTTCAAAGCCCCTCAAGCGTCCTGGTGCCTCTCACCCCTGCCCCCAGGTAGTCTCCCACTCAACGCTTCGCTGCGCCCCGGCACCCCAGCTAGCGATCCCCTGCAGACAGATGGCCAGAAGCCAGGTGGTTCCCTTAAATCCTTCAAATGGGGAGTGTGCCACCCAGGGCCCCTGGTGAGCGAGTGACCGATGAGCAGGTCACTTGGTCACCCCCTCGAGGCAGCAGCCTGGGGCTGGTCACCGGACAAGGATTCACCGGGAAAGTCCCGTCCAGCCCCAGACACGCACCCCTGGCCTTCAGTTTTTCCTCGGGAAGTCCTGCACCCACGTGGCCCCGGCCCGAAGGGTGTGACGCATCCCCCCGCTCCTGGGCCCAAGCCCCCGAGACAGCTGGCCTGGCTGTGAGACTCACCTGCCCGAGGGCCCCAGGTTGGGATCAGAGCCCACTTCTGTGGGGGCTGCCTCCAGCCAGCTCCCCTGGAAGACCCCAGGCCCTGCCCTTCAGCCCCAGGGTGGGCTGCCCCTGGTCCCCCGAGCCCCCCTCACTCCATCGCCTATCAGAGGGGCTCATGCTCTATGCCCAACCTGGGGCGGTGCGGGTAGGGACCCTGGAGGCAGTACTGGCCTCGCAGGGTGTGGTCAGGGTGGGGGTGGGCTTCCCATCCCTGCCCCGCTCCCCATCCCCTTCTCTCTGCCTCCGTGGCCTCTGTTCTCCCAGGAATGTATGGCTTTCGGGCGTCTAGCCTGTGTGGGAGACAGGTGGGCTGTTTGGGATCCTGGCCCGGGATTGGAGCTGGGGATGGTGCGGCTCCTACCCCATTCCAGCCCAATGCGTGGGGGGAGAAACAGGCCTGTGTTGCAGAGGTGAGACTGAGATCCGGCCCATCCCATCCACCCGGGACCTCCCACATCTGACGCACTGCCCCACTATGTGGTTGTTGGGTGTGACCACAGAAGCCAAAGAAGAGAGATGGCTGTTGTAATCCTAGAAGGCTCCTTGGAAGAGGTGACAGTCCTGCATGTGGAAGAGCAGATGGGACTTAGAGGCAGGTGAACAGGTGGCCTCCCCAGGCAGGACATCTTCCCATGACCCGGGAGAGTGAGTGGAAAGCGCCAGGAACAGCTGCTTTGGAGCAAAGTTGGATCAGAAGGCAGCCTCTGGCTGGAAACTGCCAGCCACGTTTGCAAGGCTTCTGAGCCCACGCAGATTGCAGGACCAGTGCTCTGCTCTGCCCAGGGGCTGCCGGGCTCCCGTGCCAGCCAGGGTGGTGGTGGTGGGGGTGCCCCTTCCTTCCAGCGGCGCCTCAGGTGAGAGGGTCTCGGGTCGGGGGGTTGGCCCTGCCAGAGGTCTTGGCTCCCAGTGCCCCCAAGAGGGAGCAAGCAAGACCACGGCAACTTTCATCAGCCTCGGACGCCCTCACCCAGCAAACAGGCTGAGCACCCTGGGGCGCTGAGCACCCGGGCCTCCAGGGCAGCCTGTCCTGTCCTCAAGGGCTCAGGGGAACCAGGCACAGACAGTGCAGGCGAGAAGTGCCTGCTCTCAGCAAAGCAAGCAGTGGGGGCAGGGAGGAACAAGAAGGCCTTGCCAGGATGTGGCCTCCGCAGTCACAGGGGAACAAGGACTTTGGATGGGGCCCTGCAGGCCTCCTGTCCCCAGCAGGGATGGCCAGACCCCACGCTGCCCTCCCGAGGATGCGCTTAAGGGCTCAGGCTTCCAGAATCACATCCCCCCTCCCTCCTGCCTGCCTAGGGGGTGCAGGGGAGGGATGGCTGCCAGGAGATGAAGCATCACATGGATGTGTGGACAGTCTGTGTCCAGTGTCTCGCTGATGGTCCGCACCCGTGGGAGCCACCACTGCCTCCAGGAAGACCTGTGATCTTGCTTTTGCCAAGGCCAGAATCTGAGGACGGCTTCTGAATCCGTCTGGGACGTGGCCTCTGCACTTCGCAGCACTCGGATAGCTTTTTGCACCTTCAGGGACACTTGCATGTTTATCAGAAGACTTGACACTGAGCCTGTTCTGGAAAATCCGGGTCATCCAGTCCCTGTGCCTATAGCTAGTCGTGTAACTAAACCAGAAACAGGCTGCTGGACCACGCACGGGCAGGCAGCACAGCTGACCCGCCCCCCCCCCAGGTTCAGAAGTAGGTGTATTAGTTAGCTGTCCCCACAAACATGCTGCATAACAAATAATCACCCCACCCCCCCACCCCCGCTCCCAAAAAAGCATTCGGGCTTAACGCCGCAGCCAGCTGCTCCGGGCCTGTGGCTTGGCGGCACTCGGCCGACCAGACCCGGCTCTTCCCCGTGTGGGGCCCGAGCTTATGTAAACTGCCCCTCCCCTTCCTCCTGGGGCCGGCTCCTCGCGGCCAGCGGCCCAGGCGCGGTAGGGGCGAGCCCGGTCATGCAGGCGCTTTTCAGGCCTTTGGTCACATGGTCTAACCTCGGGTCCCAGTGGAAGGAGACCCTGTGATTTTAGGGGAGGAGCTGCAGGGCCGGGGCCGGGGGGCACGCGGGGCCTCGCCCTCCCCCCGTGTGTGCGCACGTGTGCGTGTGTGTGTCTCCGGCCGGCCTCGGGACGAGGGCATTTCAAAGTCAGGCTGCCTGGGAAGCGGCAGCGCCGGTGGGAGGGAAGCAGTCGCTCCCACCAGGCTGAGAATAGCGCGGAATTGGGTCACGCTCCCGGGAGCTCGGCACAGCCTCCAGCCCCGGACGATAATCAGCTTTCTACCCGACAGCTGTCCCTTCAAAGAGCAGGGCAGGCCGGCTGCTGGCATGTGTTTAGAAGCCGAGGGGGTCGAGACAGACGGAGTGGGGAGCGTCCGCTGACCTGCCCCCGCTTCCTTTGCCGTCCCGCCTGGCTGGCCGCCTCCCTCCTTCCTGCTCGCCCCGCTGCTCCCCGACTCCTCAGGGCTCGGGCACTCCAGGGGCATGCCACGCCCCAGAGGGTGCCCCCCACAGCCTCCCGCCCGGATTCCTTGCAGGATGAAGGTGTCGGTGGGCAGCGGGAGGCCCCACCCCTCCGAGAACGCAGGAGGCTCAGGTCTCTCCAGGCCCTGAGGCCTGGACGTCGCCCCGGGGGCACCCACAGTCCCACCAAGCCGCGTGTGCCCACCCCTCACCTGGCACCGGCAGGCCTCAGGCCCCGCCCTCCGCTCCCTCCCTGGGCGGAGCCCCTCCCTCCCGCACAGCCAGGTGTGGGCGCGTCTCTCTGTGTCTGCACACAGCGTGCCTCTCGGGGGAGGCGACAGGCTTGCGTGGCCTCGCCTTTGGCCGGATCCAAAGCTCCGCCCGCCCTCCACGTCCTGTCTTGGTCGGTCCTCCCCAGGACGAATCCTGCCCCACTGCCCTCCCTACCCCCGGGAGGCAGAAGTGTCCTCCCATCGCCTGGCCTTTGGTTCTATCTCTGCTGGCCACCCGCCCTGCCGACTGCTGAAGCGTCCAGACGTGACCCTGCTGGAGAGGCGGAGGTTGTGGGGCTGCTGCTGGGTGGGGGGCAGCCTCAGACCGCCCTCGCCTGCTGCCCTGCACAGGGCTGAGTCCTGCTCCCCCCACACTCTTCCCCCCAGGGACACCGAGTTGTCCCCGGGATGCAGTCTGTGGGCAGCTGCCCCTGCGTGTCTGGTGGGGGTGGGCACAGGACTCGGTAAGAATCTCAAGCTTGGCCTCAATCCCAAGCCTTGATAAGAATCTCAAGGTGTGTTCTGAACAGATGCCCCAGGTGGTTCCTTGAGAAACACTAGTCTAGCAAATCTTGTTCCCTCTGCTTCAGCCACTAGGAAGCTCAGGGCCGAGTCTGCGGTCCATCTGGCAGATGTGGAGAGAACTTCACCTCTTTCATCTTATTTCCCACCCAGCTTTTCCTGATGTCCCCCTCTCTTCCTCCCACAGTAGCCTTGACAGGACTGAGGAGGATGATGACGCAGGTTCTCCGAGCCCATGTTCCCTTTGGCTCCTGGGTGCCCTGCCACCAAGTGGCACATTAAAATGCCAAACCCCTCCTTGTAGCCATTCGGTAAGTCCCTCTGGCCCGCACGCAGTTACTTCAGTCATGTCTGACTCTTTGTGACCCCATGGACTGTAGCCACAGGCTCTTCTGTCTGTGGGATTTCCCAGGCCAGAATCCTGGAGTGGGTTGCCATTTCCTCCTCCAGGCGATCTTCCCAACCCAGGGATCAAGCCTGTGTCTCCTGCATCTCCTGCATTGCAGGCAGATTCTTTTACCACTGAGCCATTGGGTAAGCCCCAGGTACCCCTGACCGAGATAGATATAGATATGATCCCCTGGAGGAGGACACGGCAACCCACTCCAGTATTCTTGCCTAGCAAATCCCAGGGACGGAGGAGCCTGGCCGTCCATCGGGTCACAGAGAGACGTGACTGGGCGGCTAACACTACAACTATACGTGTATCGTATCTTTCTGCTGTGGACGTTTTCGCCACTGTTCTTGGTTCTTTAATCGTTACAAAGGCACCAGGCAGTCATCACGTTTCAGGTGACAGATCCTGAATGTTGGCTGCGGGTGTGTTCAGGAAACGTTGGAGCTGCTACGGAGCGGGGTGGGGCCTGGATCAGCTGCCTCTGCGTCACCTGGGAACTCGGGGAAGTGCAGATTCCCAGGCCCACACCTGACCACCTGCACCTGGAGCTGGGGGGGGGGCGGAGGGCCCAGTGACCCCCAGCAGAGGAACTGGGACCTCTCACACTGCTCTTTTCTTTCTTAAACAAAACCTTGACGTTCATCAAACTTTGACGTGGTCACAACTCGGGGAGCTTCCAGGGCCATCCACCTGGCTCTTTCCAAGGCCGTGCTGTTGTCAGCGAGAGGTTAATTTTGTCTCCTTTGGTTGGAATGTTTGTACACAGGCCCCAGGCCCCTCTGGGATCATCGTGTCTCCCAGCGGCTTCATCACACTAGGCCCCTGAGATCCCGGAGTGAGAGCAGCAGGGACCTCTTTTGGTTCTGATTTGAACAAACCAAATGTTTTATTTTACAAAATAAGACAGCTGGAACATTGGAAACCCGAGTGGATGTCTCGAGGGTTTGGGAACGACTTTTAGGCGTGCTACTGATACTGTGAAATGACAGGGTGGCTGCAGTCTGCCTCAAAATAACCTAGGTGGGGGAGGGGGGAGCTGAAATCCAGGTCCCCCGAGACCTGGCAGCCTCTGGGATTCTCTCTGCTTCTGCATTTCTTTGATATTTTCCATAGTAAAACGTTTGTTTTTGGCTTTTTTTTTTTTTTAAGAAGCAGTGCTCCAGGCAACCATTAAGAGGCCAGCAAGGTCAATGCCCAGGGTCACCAGACTCCTCCTAAGTCAAAGGTAGTGGCATGTCCCGGGCGTCGCCAGCGCTGGGGCAGGGAGCCATGGGTCACGCACTGTTTGCCACGAGAGACACACGGGCTGGTGCCGGCCGGGCACACGGTGAGCCACGCACTCTGCTCCTCCCAGCGCGGGTCCAGTGGCCGCTGACCCGGGAGCCCACTTGGGGATGGGGACGGTGGACCTCAGGAGCCACCCCCTGCCTAGGAGGGCGGGACGGGCAGGGCTGCAGGGACCCCTCACTGCCCCCTCCAAGCTCCGAGGCGGCCCCTGTCCTGGCCCATCCGACTCCAGACACCTGCCCTGTTCCTCCTTCCAGACCTTCCCGCCACCCTGGCCCCCTGGTCCCCTGCTGCCACCAAGGCCTGACCTCATCCCTGGCCCCCAGAAAGTAGCTGAGGCCTGCACCCTCTTGCAGTGAGATCTGCATGCAAGGACAGCCCAGCTGGGGGAGTCCTGGGCCCACACACGCACCCCCGGGCCCCCGGCCCTCCCTGGTCTGTCTCCTCCACGCCTGCCCCCGATGCCACTTGTCTGTCCTGTTCCTGTCACTGCATTTGCTGAGAAGGTGAATCTGGGGGGTGAGGGGGGCGGGGGGAGGGCATGAACCAGGGGATGAGGCATCACGGGCACCCACAGGGCCAGCAGCGGGCCAATGGCTGCCCAGGACCCAGGATACGCCGATGGGAAGGCTCAGGGCCACTGGACACGCTTGGTGAGCACGGCCTGGGCCCGCGGGGGCGAGTGCCTGGCTGAGGAATGCGGGTGGCTGGCCCTGGGGTGGAGGCGCAGGGCCCTCCGAGGCCTGTTGCTAAGCTACAGGCACAATGAACATTCCGGGCCCAGGGTGACGGACGGGCCGGAGACCTTCCTGGGCGAGAGGAGAGGGGACCCAGGCTGCCCCACCCCCGCTCCCCTGGCCCCCAGGACACCTGAGACAGCCAGGGCTGAGCTGGGCACCCAGTGGGAGGGTGGTGGGCCCGGGCTCCCGCGGCTCAGGCTGCCCCAGCCTCCTGGCCGGCCGCCCCCGCTGGGCCTCTGCCTCCGCAGACCAGGCTTCCTTGATGGTCCTTCCAGGTCCAAGCACAGGGCTCTCACCGGGTTACGAGCAGGGCTTAGAGGCCTCAGTAGGACCCTATCCTCTGCCCCAACCCGTCCCCAGCCTGGAGGCTTGGCACCCCACCTGGCCACGGCCGGCTCTGCCAACGGCCACGCCTGGCAGGGCCCCAGACCCCCAGTGGCTGGCCCGGCATCCAGCGCGCAGCTTTTGTCTGGGACAAGACAAGGGGCCATGTTGGCTCCCTTCCGGCTCTGCTTCCTCCCTCCGTGGAGAGACTGCTAAGGAGCTCTGGGCCGGCCGCCACCAGCTGGCGCCTGGGGCAGGGGCTGGCAGCCCCCGCCCCGCCGACAGTCCCTGAGCTCCTGGTCCAGCCCAGCCCTCACCCTCACAGCTCTGCCTCCACCTGGGCAGCCGAGACCCCCGTGTCCCCCCGCGGCCCCCAGAGATGGGTGTCCAGGACCCCGCCTAGCCTGCCTTCTCCCTCTCGGTGGTGCCCGGGCTCTGCTTGAACTGGGCGGTCCTCGTGGGCCCGGAGGCAGCAGCTCCAAGTCCACAGGACCGGCGCTGGCCCTGCCCTTTCTCAGCTTTTGTCCCTCTTCTCTGCTGAGCCCCCCAGCCCCCCCGCCAGGTCTCTGCCCGAGGAGGTGCCCAGTGCTGTCTGGAGGGGGGCCCTCACTGTGGACGGTTGGCAGGAGCGTGGGGGTTTCTCTAGTCCCACCGCCCCTGGCGGCTGGGCAGTTTTGGACAAAGGCCTGCAAGCCCCTCACCCCAGCTCACATATGTACACACACATGCACACACGTACACACACGCAGAGATGAGTGCACAGGTGCACATGCCAGGAGTCATGGGATCCGGGGAGGTAACGGATTCAGAGCCCCCCCCGCCGACGCCTGCCAGTCCTGGGGACCCAGACAGACAGCTGGACCCCCACCCCACCAGGCCGAGACCCCCCCCCGGCTGCTGCCCAGCAAAGTATCCGCATGTGTCTGCACCTCAGCAGGTGCTGTCCCTGATCAGGAGCAAGGCGGTGGGGGCGCGGGGGGAGGGAGAGGCTGCTCCTGTCCCTCCCCGCCCACCCCACCCCACACTTCCCAGAGACCAGCCTGGGGCCTCCAAGGCCGAGCAGGGGCCCCTCGGGGTCTCTTCTCGGCTGAGAGTTGAACACAAAGAGGCAGCTGCCAGAGGGGCGGGTTGGGGGGCAGTGGCCTTTGTGAGCACAGCCCCTCCTGGTGACCTCACCGCCGGCCAGAGAAGGGCCCTTTCTTCCCAAAGGCAGCCGGCCGTTGGGAATCTGCCTGGGGACAAAGCTGCCGCCCTGCGGGGGGCCAGCGAGTAGGGGAGCACGGGGGCCTCGTGGAATAAATTAGGGGGGGCAGGGGTGGGGAGGGGAGGGCAGCTGTAGCTGGCGCCTGGACTAGGACACGCACGCCCTCATGTGCAGACAAACCCCCCACACACACACACGGGAGGGCGACCTGCCCCTTCAGGGCCTCACTCATTCATTCCCCTCTGCACCTTCACTCATTCCCAGCTGGGCACTGGCCCTGGGACGCAGGAGGGCATCTGGTGGATGAAGGAGTGAGTGGACAGGTGGGGTGGGGCTCCCAGTCTGCAGGGGGAATTGGGACAGCGGGTCACAGTGCCCCTGGGCTCTGGAGCTGGGCAGGGATCTGCCGCCCTGAAGTGGGCGCTTGTGCCTGTGGGGAAGCTGAGGCCCGCCCGGAGAGGGCCCAGGCCTGAGGCCACGGAGCAGGCGCCCGCAGGCTCCGCACGCAGGGGAGGGCCGGAGAGCACCTGGTTTTCTTTTCTTTTTTTTTTTTTTTAGCACCTGGTTTTCAATGCGAAGACACACCTGGTGGGTGTCAGGTGACAGCCACCTTCTGTGGGGCCAAGGGCTTCCTGTCCCCAGGGACCCCCACTCCAGAACCCCCTCCCTCTTCAGGGCACCTCCTGTGCCCCAGAGATGATGCCTACATGAGGCCCTGCTGGGTGGGTTAGCCCGAGAAGGCCAGTGGTGTGGGCCACGTGGACGTCACAGGCATGCCCCATGGACGCCCCAGATCTCCTCTGCGGCTTGCTGAGTCTCCCTGAGCACTGGAGACACTTGTCTGCAGCCCCGAGGCTCTGAGTGCACCAGGCGGAGGCAACCAGGGGGATGGCCCTGAATGTCAGGCTGGTCCAGGAGGCAGGCCCAGGAGGCCTGGTACTGTCAGCAGGGCTGATGTCCAGCCCTAGGGCTCTCCTTCAAAGAGTGACAGCCCTTCACACATCCCACCTGCTGTGCGCAGAATCTGGCCCCTGCGTCCTGTCCGCACCGAGGCCAGAGGCCACAAGGGGGTCTGAGCAGGCAGAGGCACAAGCTCAGGACTCCATCCCCAGGGCTCCTGGCTGCCCCTCCCATCCAGACCCTGTCCTGACTTGGGGGCCTTGGCCCCAGTTGTTTGGTTGGGGTCAGAGAACTTCAGGGCTTGCGGTCACTCCAGCAGCACAGAGAGCTCAGAAATTTCTGGGCTGGAAACTTCCAAAGCCCTTTTGCAACCACTGGGGCCCAGCCCCAGGAGATGGGAGGAGCCTTAGGGGGCTGAGCACCATCGGGTGCAGGACAGTTCTGTCCTATCACCCTGCCTGTGGATGAGCAGGCATGGGACTTCCAGGGCACTGAGCCCCAAAGGCCGGGGCGCATCCTGGGAGCCGTGCACCCCTCCCTGGGGCGGGCGCTAGCGGGCGGGGGCGGGGTGTAAGTAGGCCAGCGCTCCGTGCCGCGTTGCTATGGCGCCGCCATTGCTGCTGTGCAGGCTTCCTCCCGGGCCCTGTTCCCAGGACACCTCGAGCTGGCTGCCAGGCGTCTCTCCCCGGCCCGGCCCGGCCCCACTCAGGGGCGGTTCCCGGTCTCGGAGCCCTCCTCTACCCCAGGCCCCTCGAACACTCGCAGGCTTCTGGGGGTTCTGTGGCGGACTGTTTCACACACAGCACTCATGTTCACACACACACATGCACGCACAGCACACACGAATACACAAGTCACATGTATGCACGCACATAGCACTCACATGCACACGCAGAGCACACATATGCATGTGCACACAGCACTCACGTGAATGCACACAGTGCACACACGGTACACACATGTACACACATGCACACGCAGCACACACGCGCGCACACCACACAAGCACACAGCACACAGAGCACACACATGCACACACAGCACACATACAGCACACACGCATGAACACACAGCACCACACACCTGTTCATACGCTCGCAGCACACACATGCGGGCACACGAGGCGCTCTGCCTGACCCCAGCAGGAGTGAGGGAGGCAGGCTGCAGTGCAGAGCTTCGGCTCCGAGATGCCCCCGGACCCTGAGGGGCTCCAATGCCCAGGGCTGGATCCCAGGGGCCTTGGCAAGGGGCTGCCTCACAGCCTCAAGGCCGGAGGCCCTGCTGAAGGCGGGAGGGGAGGAGTTCTTCGGGCCTGAAGGGCAGACTGAGCGGGACCACAGCGGTTCACTTGGGGCTGCCCCGGGTCCCTGGGGGCTCCAACACCGTGGGCTTCTGCCACGCCCGCCCTGGCCTCAACCCCAAGGTGAAGTGGCACTCACTACCCGCTTCACAGACAGTGGCCCGTGGAGGCCTGTGGGCAGCTGCCTCGGCGGGGCCTCTGGCGGTGTCCGGGGCCTCAGGGAGCTCACAGAGGCCCTGCATCCCTGGGCGGCCCAGCCTGACATCAGCTGACGTCAAAGCCTCAGTGAGGGAGCTGACCCCGGGGCCCCTAAGGCCTGCCGGCCAGGACCCCGGCAAGGGGAGGCGGGAGGGCGGGTCCCCTGGGGCAGTGCCGGGCAGGAGGGGCTGCCAGACTCCCAGGCCCCCTTTCAGGGTCACAGCCGGGCTCACAGAGCCCCCGCCCATGTCCGACAGCAGGCCTGGCCCGGGGTCCCCGCTTCCCCCGTCTGTGGGTGTGCTGGCTCCTCCCCCATGGGGGGCTGCATCCTTCCGAGGTACTTCCTGCGGTGCTCCCCTCCCCCGGGAGCACCTCCATCCTGGGGGTGAGCTCTGCGCCCGTTAGAATCCCGAGGGCCAGGGAAAGGCCTGAGCTCTTGGCAGTGGCAGGCTTCCGTGTAAAGGCCTGAGGGCCCAGGAGGCTGAGGCTTGTTCGTGGGGGTCTTACCTCTGAGCCCCTCGCGGCCTCCCCAGTCCACGAAGCCTCTTTGGGTCACTCAAGACCCCCTCTCCCCGCACGGTTCACTTGGGGCCACCCTGGGCCCCACTGGCCTCCAGCAGTGCGGCTTCTGTGGAGGAGCGGCAAGAGGGGCCCGGGACGGGGCGCTGGAAGGGCAGGTGGGCCTGGGGCAGGCTGAGCGGGTCTTAGGGCCCCCACCCCATGCTTCCTTGGGCAGGAGCCTGCTGGAGCGGTGGCAGAGGGAGGGGGTTTCATGGAGGGGCGGGTGGTGGGCTCGAGGTGGGATCGAGCGTCCCAGGTTCTCAGTGGGTAGGGCAAGGCGGGAGCTGCCCGTCAGCACAGGGGCAGTGGAGAGGGCTTTGCTCCTGGTGCTGAGCTGGCAGTGTCACCAAGACCTGCCCTGGGCACAGGTCAGTGCCACCCTGAGGCCAGGCTGGGGGCCAGGAGTTAAGGAACCCCTGTGCCCTGGGCCACCACCAGAGCCCGGGGCAGGGTGGGTGAGGCGGTTGGAGCAGGGGCCTCTGCCCCCACACCCGCAGGCAGCACGAGGCGAGAGGCCTGCCTCCCAGGGTGCAGGACCTTGGCCTGGCGCACTGTCGCCCGAGCTGCTATGGTTGCTGTGGACACAGCCCGGGGAGGCCTGCAGCGGGGAGTGGGGCCCGTAGCAGAACAGGCCTCCTTGGGCACCAGGAACACGGGGGGGACACCCGGGCATGGTGAGGACCAGCCTCCCCTCCCCAGTGCCCAGAGCAGCCTCTCCAGACCCCAAGGGCCCAGGCCCCCAGCCTGCGCTCGCCCACCTGCTGCTGGTCTTCCAGCTCCTGGGCCCTCCTGCCCTAGACCTCAAAATACAAGAGCCCCAGGGGGGACCAGAGAACAGACGGGGATCACCCGGCTTGGGGTGGGGGTGGCTGTCTGTCCGTGGCCAGAGCATCTGGGAGCCCTGAGGGCCAGCACACCAGGCAGGGGTGGTACTTGCCGGAAGTGGCGTTTGGCTTGGGCTTGAAGGTTGTCCTCAACTGCCCAGGAGGGAGGACCAGCTTGCATGGAGATAGATGCAGGCAGAGGGCGAGGCTGCCCTGCCTGCCAGGCCTCCCGGCTCCACCTGACGGCATGGTGCCACGTAAGCCGTGGGTCGGGGGACTGACCCCGGCTGGGGATGGTCCTGCTGAGTACTCAGCTCTGAGGGGCAGGTCAGAGGAACGTGCGAGAGGCCCCGGCCTCCGCAAGGATTCGGCAGAGCGCAAGGTCGCAGTGAGACAGGTCATGGAACCCGCAGGAGCAGCGCGGCCAGCTCGCGGGCAGAAGCCGCAGCCACGCGGCGCCGCGGCCGTCTGTCCAGCATCCCGAGGGCAGGTGGGCCCGGCGGGGCCCCGGCCCGACAGCTGCGCGGCCGGCTACTCCCCCGACCCAGCCCGAGCGGGTCCAGGGCTTCGCGATCCCGGGCCGCGGGCGCCGCGTGGCGGCCGCACAGAGAACAACAAGCGGACGCGGCGCGGAGCTGGGGCGCGCCAGGCTCGGGAGGCCGCGCTCCAAGGGCCGGCCGCGCGGCAGCAGGTGCCCCGAGGTGCGGGCCCGGCTCTGTGGGGACCCCGGCCGTGGGGCGGGTCGTTCTAGGTCATCCCTTTCCACCTGCCCCGGAAGGCGTCCCGCAGTGGGGCTCACACAGGCGTCCAGGGGTTCATCTGGGGGGACCCCCAGCCCCAACACCCAGGGGCAGACAGCTGGCCCACACTGGCCCGAGCACACTCTGGCCCCTAAACAGCCGTCCAGGACAAAAGTCCCCGGGCTGCGGGCTGGGCCTGGCGGGTCTCCCACTCCAGAGGCACCGGGTCCCAGTGGCGCCTGAAGGTGGCTCTCTGTTGTGGGGTGGGGGGGGGACTCTGGTCTAGGATGGAGTTGGGCCCCTCCAGGTGCCCTTAGCTCCCTAAGCCAGCGAGGCCCCGAGGGTCCAGTCTGTGGCCTCCCCCGCTGCGCCTCTGGGCCCGGGCACTAGCTGTCGGTTGGCCGGCAGCCTCTTCCCCAGACCCACCGCGCTGGCCCGCTTCCAGGACCACCCCTAGCACACCTGAGGTCGGGGGTGAGGGCTAGATGCCTTTTTCTGGAAAGATGTAACCTGGGCCTCACAGAGAAGACAAGGCCCCTGAGCACGGCCTGCGCATGAGGAGGCTGCAGACAGCGCCAACAAGACCTCAGGCCCAGGAGCCAGAAACCGGGTCTTCACTACCCTAGGACAGGGCTGGCTTCTGGGCCTGTTAGATTCTTTTTTTTTTTTTGGCCACACTGTGCACCTTGGGGGATCTTAGTTCCCGGACGAGGGACCCAGTGCAGGCTCTCAGCCCTGACTGCACGGAGTTCGAACCACAGGACCACCAGGCAATTCCCTCTTTGCACCTTTAATACCAGCCCACTTGGTTACTCAGCTTGACCCAGGGGTCCCTGCACTGCTTATGTGACGCTGTCCCCTTGAGGAGACCCTCCTGCTGTTAGGCCAGGACCCTGGGAGCCCCAGCCCCTGGCGCCACCTTCACCACCCCTGTGAACCCTCCCCTGGCTCCCTCACTCTGCCTGCTTCTCTAGCTGCCCCTTCCTGCGGGCCCCTGCCCTGGCTCACTGCTCCCAGTTCACCCCTTCTTTGCCACTGGGGCGAGCATTCAACAAAGCTCCTAGTCTTCAGAGACTCGAATCCTCCCGTGGCTCACCAGCCCCACCCCCGCCCAGCCCCCTGCTCCCAGCTGAGGTTTTCCCAGGCCTCCCGTTATGCCCGGCTCCAGACTCGGGGCCCCTGCACCGATGCTGCCTCGAGGTCCCCCACTCTGGGAGTCTCAGTGTGAAGGGTGGACCCCCAGCGCAGGGGCCCAGGGCATAAGCACACCCTCCCTACCGGGGCCCCTCACATGGGGGCTGCCGTGTGCCTTTGGCGTCTCACCCAGCTGGGCGGGTGCTCAGAGGCAAGACTGTTACATGCCAACCTGGCCGGCCTTCCTGCCATGCCAGCGTTGGTGGCAAGGTGGGCATGAGGCAATTTCCTGCCAGTGATACCAGGGTTTCAGCTGCAGGCGCAGGAGACCAAGGGTTTTGGAATCCTGATGAGCAAAAAAGGGTCGTTGATTTGATTTGGTTTGTGGCCACACCATGCAGCTTGCAGGATCTTAGTTCCCTGACCAGGGGTTGAACCGGGCCCTTGATAGTGAAAGTGCCAGATCCTAACGACTGGACCGCCAGGGAATTCCCGATTTTAAACAGTTCATGAAGCAATGTAAAGATCTGAGACTTTCCATTTTCTTTATCAGCAAGTGTTTTGAGGGACGTGTATATGTGCCAGGAGCCAAGGACACTTTCTAAAGAGGAGTGCATCCAAAGGAGACCGGAGCGCCTCCCCCTGCCAGGGCCCGAGGCAGCAAGAAGGACGGAGAGACGGCTCTGCTGGGGAGGGCGCCGCCTGGCCGGGGACTGATGGGCAGTGGGCCCTGGTGGGGGGCAGGTACCTGGCCATGCCCACTGGATGGGCAGGAGGCCGCAGAACCCACAGATGGCCCGCCCTGGCACCCTTCCCTCCGTGTCCTGAGTCCCCTGGAGGACGAGGTGGCACGCTCACATGGGCGTGAGGACCAGTAAGCTGGAGGCTACGGGGAAAAGGCACAGGAGTTTGAAGGATTATTATACAGAAGCAGCCTTCTGCTGTGACCCAGGAGTGAAGACAGGGTGTGGCGTTGTTTCTCAAACAGGGAGTTGTGGGACCCGAGGTCTCAGAAGGTCTGTGACTCCCCGGGGGGATGTGCACAAGTTGCTGGGTCCTGACCCTCAGTGCCCCCGGCCCCTTGCTGTCCAGCTGGCCCTCGTGGATGACATCAGAGCCTGGGGTGCGCCCCTCCGGCTGGGCCCTGTGCTTGCATGGGCTGCGGGCTGCCCTCCCGGTTCACCGTGAGGCCTTGGGCAAGTGAAATACATTTAGTACCAAAACTCGCCTCAAGGGTTCCCAGAGTTTAACACGCATGTCAGCTCTTTCTCACAGGGCCCGGCAGATGGAAAGGTTCATTCAGTGATGGCTTGAAGGATGCAATGATAGCAGAGGCCCCGGCAGACACAGACGGCCGGGTCTCCCCCACACCTGCACCTGCTCCCCACGGGCCCACAGCTGGTGCTTCTGCACCCAGAAGCCAGAGCCCGGCTCGGCTGTGCTGAGTCCCTCGGCCCCTGTGCAACACCGCCGCCCAGCCTGCTCTGGGGTCTCCACTGTCTCGCTCCTGACCAACCTCGGGTGTCCCTGAGCCCTGAACCTCAGCCTCCCTGGCCTCTGGCGCCCACGTTCTCTCTCAATGCACCTGCCCAGTTCCGACATCCAGGTGTTTCTGCCTGAGACAGAGGCGGGACGGCTGTCACCGAGTTCCCCACCACCTCCGCATCTGGTTGAGACAGCGTGCTCAGTCGCTCTCTTGTGTCTGGCCCTTTGCCCTTTGCCACCCCATGGACTGTAGCCCAGAGGCTCCTCTGTCCACGGGATTTTTCAGAAAGGCATAGTGGAGTGGGTTGCCATTTCCTCCTTCAGGGGATCTTCCTGACCCAGGGATTGAACCCATCTCCCATGTCTCTGGCACTGCAGGCGGAGTCTTTACCCGCTGAGCCAACAGGAAGCCCACAGGGCCGAGTGCATGTTTCTCACGTGTTGGTAACCCATGCCTGATGGGAAGAGCACAGCTTGGTGGGTGGCAGGGGACTGAAGATGTCAAATCTCCCCCAAGTGTCTCTTCTGAACCTCTATGACTCGTTTGTCCCGGCCCTGGCCTTGCACAGGTCACACGTCCGTGGGGCAGGACTGGACGCACAGCTTCTCCGCTTGAATCACTGGAAGGAACATGAAGACAGAGGAGGGCTTGCAGGGAGAGGCCAAACCAGCTGCTGCCCCCGTGTAATGAGCAAGGGCGACAGGTTCTCGGGGAGGCAAAGCTGGGAGGTGGACGAGGGGGCAACCACCTGAGCGTTTTGGAAACGCTGGAAGGACTCCCTGGTCAAAAGTGCAGCTGCCCAGCTGGCTGGGCTGGTGGAGCAGGAGACACTTACATGGTCAAAAGTAGGTCTCCATTAATGAGTCTCCACAGCACACTAACTCAAACCTTTTCTCCGGGGAGCCATTCTTTCCAGAATGCTCCCAGAGCTTTCCCTCTTACATGTTGGGGCAGCTGCCGTGCGCAGCGGCCAGAGGGCACCCTCCCCAGGAAAGCAGGGCTGAGGCCACGGCTGCTCCGGTTCTCTGGCCCTCACACCTCCTGGGTTGTTTGAACGGGAACGGTTACCCTTTACCCACCCCCTCAACCCTGGTCTGGGCTCAGGGCAGCTGCCTCCGTGTGTCACTGCCCCCAGCTCGAGTGAAGGCGCCGCCGACCCCTGCCCGGCCCAGGATACACCCAAGTCAGACAGGACCCGAAGGTGACAGCATGGGAACAGAACTCACACCTCAGACTCAGCCTTTCTCCACTGCAAAGGTAAGCTAAGAGATTGTTTGTTTATTTCATCAATAATTAAGGGTATACTAGTATGTATATCTCAAAATAATACTTAGTTATTTCAGACATGGTATTACAATAGTCACACGGTTGATGGAGGGGGATGGAAACCACACACTGGAATGACACCTTTATTACACATTGACATCAATGGCAAATATTTCTCCAATGATTCTCAAGAAAAATACTATGAGTTAAAAGCTAAAGAGCTTTGTTTAGAAAAACCTGTATGTACAGGATAAACTTAAGAGCCTCAAAAAAACATTAAAAACTGGCCAAGTAAAATAAATGACAAAAATACTGGTTAAACCTTTCAAATATACTAAATCACGTCAAATATCAATATATTATACCAAGGCAATTCAGCAAAATAGAGCACTAAATTGTATTTAGTAGACACATTGGTTACATTTATCCTCGTGACTACTTCATCACAGGCTGATCAGTCCACCTGGAGGAAGAATGACCTGAAAGCCGTGCTGAGGGGAAGGTAAAGAAAGCAAACATTGCCAGCCGTTTTTTTTGCATGAACACGTATGATACAGTTTAATGCAGACCCAAGGCCAAACACTTTGAGGGGGCAGGTAGTAGGTTTTACTTCTAGTACAGATTCTCTTCACGTAAGATCATAAGATACAATGCGGTGAGCCCAACTTAAATTACATGCAGCAGCCCGTGGTCACATGACACCTCCCAACAAGGGACAAGGAAAGCTAAACCCAGGGGTGCGAGGGCTCACTGAGGGAAGAGGGCCATCAGGTACGAGGAGCTAGAGCAGACTGAAGTCAGGAAACGTCACTCCTCAGCAGTCACTCAAGGCTGATCTGATTATCTCAGGGACCAAAATAATCCACGTGAGAAATCCGAGATGACTGGACGGCTCAGTATCCTGTACTCACCCCGACGCTCAGAGCTGAGCCATCCGACCCGTCTCTGCGAGCCACGGGAAACTGCTGGAGATGAACGCGAGGGGAAGATGGACTTCCAGATAATGGTGGGCACTCAAAGCAAGTGCTGACAGTGAACTTTCAAATCTGAAGTTAACGTGGGCAGGAGGCCTGGTGCAGGATGTGGGTACGTCTGAAGTGAGGTTACTGCTTGATCACCCACTGATATAGCTCAAACTGTGCTTGAATTTAACAACTCTTCAAGATTTCATTTGGTTGGAATGAGCTACCAATAAGGGGCACCGAGAGCCCACTGGATGTGCAGACGGGAGGTTCATCACCCAAAGACCTCCAACCGCCCTTTGACCCCACTATCCTATGAATCTAGGATATTTCTAGCAGGAAGGACACGTCAAGGCTTTTCATTATTGGGCAGTACTGAGGCAAAGTGAAAATTCCTTAGGGCTACACATTTAATCTTTTAGGTATTTAGGGCTATTCCTTTATGCACCTTATTTTTTAGCTGTTTACAAACAAATTAATATCTGAAAGAAAACAATGAGTTACTTCAGAATTCAAAAGATGTACTCTGATAGGACTGTTTCGTGAGGGTGACTACGAGCAGTTTGTTGTTATGATGCTGGGGCAGCAGGTTAGCAAGGCACTTCAGAACTTTGGGAAATTCTTTTGTTCACATCAATAGGCAACTGTAAAACTGGTTCCTCAAAATATACAGAAATATGTATACCCTTTAGTGGAAGAAGAAAAATTTCACACAGTGATAGACCTTATTGGCCCTTTCAGGCACTAGAGAAACATCCATGTGCCAGGAACATGAGCTAAGGAGCACAGCAGGGGCCAGGAGCTTAACAGGCTGGGAGACCTGGCCCCGAGCAGCTACTGACGGCCTCTGCTCTCACACGCATCAGGAACGTGGAGCAAGGTGGTCCGTTTCGAGGAAGCCCATCATGCTACATGCAGACTTTTTTGTTTATTTTAGCATAACCTGATAATTGCTAACTGATTTCCATTTTTCACTATCTTACTATGGGTGTGGGTGTTTTATCTTTTTTTAAAAAAGTTCATTAGCTTCATTTAAATGTTCTTATCCTTACTGATTTCTAAGGGAAATTTTAAGTTTAGAGCTTATAAACAAAAACAACTTGAAGGTATCAGCTTGTGCTTCATCCCTTCTTTGCTGCAGTCTCAAAGGTGTTTTTGCTACTAATTTTCATAATTTTCTTATATTGCTCACAAAAATATGACTCCCCCCCAAAGGCAGGGTACAGGGGAACATACAGACACTGTATTTCAAACAAAAGCATGTTTATCAAAGAACCAACCATCTAGAAAAAAAAACTCCCACCCTATTAAATTGGGTGGGACCACTGGGTTTTATGAGTGAAAAAAAATCCTGCTTTATTTAGCATAATAACAAAACATACCATTGTGCTGTGTTTGTGCTTGGACCTTACTTCTATTCAACCAAAAATTTCCCCCTTCTTCATAATTGTCTTAGTATTTATCACATATTTCTAGATTCTGAAATAGCTGTATTTTAATGCTTGAACAACCATTAAAAATGTTTTAAAAGCTAAAAAAAAAAAAAAAGGTTTAAAACCTGCCCCATTTCATTTTCTGATTTTTTAAAAAACCCAAAAAATCACACCACAACATAAGGATAGCGATCCAAATGCAAAAGTTAATACGCTATAATATTTGTTTTGCAACATCAAAAGCAGCAGATACTGAATATAATTTGCTTAAATCATTAAATACTGAGATTGATATATGCATGTATAAATCACATTTAGGCTCAATGAACTGAAAGCTCTCTATAGATACAAAGATGTGTGCATAAAGTGCAAAACCAGAATCAGGAGCCGCAGGCTCTCTGGCTGTTCAGTACTCCCACTCGTCCGACTTCAGGTCCAGATAGCTGAGGATGTTCTGCGCCAGCTTCACGGCCTGTTTCCGGGCGGCCTTACACTTCTCCTCGCCCTGTGGGTCCACCGCGTCCAGGGCGAGTAGCTGCTTGGTGAGCAGCTCTTCCAGGCGGATGTAGTTCTTGTCGGTTCGATTGCCGTCGAAGGAGAGCACTTCGCCCTGGATCTCCGACAGGTTTCCTAGCACGTCCCAGACCGCCTTGTGTGAGGGGTGCTCCTCACAAGCCAACAGCTTTCTTTTCTCCAGGGCTTCCTTCAAGTCAATGTAGGTGATGAGGGTCTGCACTTCAATCACTGCTCTTCTCCGGGCTTCCCGGATGCAGGGGTTTTTTTCAAGACTCACCTCGTCCAACTGTCCGATCAAACCCTGTAGTTCTGTTTTGGCGCTCAGGTACAGTTCAGGAGGATTCTGTGCTTGGAGAAGTTCAGTTTTGATTTCTCTCATTCTCTTGAGGACCTTTTCTATTTTCAGAATGGAATGGTTCTGTCCTAGGTCAAATGCATGCGTGGTGTCTGCTTCCTCTTCTAAGTCCAAGTATCTCAGTAACTGGTTGATATCTTCCACGACCTCCTTCCGATAGTTTCTGATTTCTGTGTGGCCGCACACATCAAGAGCATCCAGGTCAGCCATCAGCCCCGAGAGCACACAAGACAAGTGCCTGCACGTCTCCTTGTTGTTTACTCCCATCAGAAGGGCAATCAGTGTGCCTCTGGTCTTGTTCACTTCACACATCACAGAGTTGATCTTGGCAACAGAGGGGTGTGCGTCCTCAGAGAGCGGCAGGGAAGGCTGCTTCTTCATGCAGTTCTCAATAATCTCCTGCACGGCACAGATTTTGGTTAAGGTGTGATACCGTGCTTTTCGCAGGGAGACCTTGCCTCCGGTCTTGACATGTGTCAGCCTCAAAATGACATCCTGGATGCCTTCCTCAAACTCATCAGTTACACAGTTGCCTCCATTATAAAACGGCACGACCTTCTCTTTCACCAGGGCCTGCGCTTCTTGAAAAATGTTCTGTATTTCAAGCCGGTGTGGGTGGTTTGCATTCTGCTCCAACTCTTTGAGAAGACGCTCTGTCTCTTGTGCCGCCCTCTTCCTGGCTTGCTGAATATCTCCTTTTCCTTCAGTATCTACAGAGTCTATTTCGAAAAGCTGTTTTGTGAGAATCCTCTCCAGTTTCTTGTAATTCTTGTCATCTGACAGACCACTGAAACCAAGTACTTGCTGTTCTATGCTTTTCACCTCCTTTTGAATTTCCTGCAGCCTACTAATAGAAGGGTGTTGGTTTCCCATCTCCATACTTTTGTTGTGTTCAGTTTCACAAGCACTAAAAGATGACAAAAATAACTTGTTACACCACAAAGCCTGAAGAATGGTACTTGTGTATTATCTCATTCTAAAAAGATATGCTTACGAAAGGGCCTGTTGTCACTGCAATCCAAAGACCACACTTCAGCACAGAAATCAGTCTATCAACCCCTCTCCTGCAAGCAACCTCCACATGGCAGTGATTGAGACTGGGTTATTGCAGTGTGGAAGATAAGCTGGAGCGCTGGGCCCGGGAACCTCAATTTTCCTCAGTTGTAAAAGAGAACAGCGTATGCCTACATAAGTATGGCATGAGGTTGAGCTGTCAGCTTGGAAAAAGCACAAGCACCTCAGGTCGTCACAGTGGAAGCTGCTTCCTGGCAAGAGCAGGGCACCTTTGTGGAAAGTAAACCAGTAGCTCTTCTAACCTTCCAGGCCTTTTGGGGGCATCTAAGCACTCCCACCCGGCCTGCTGCTGCTAAGTCGCTTCAGTCGTGTCCGACTCTGTGCGACCCCAAAGACGACAGCCCACCAGACTCCCACGTCCCTGGGGTTCTCCAGGCAAGAACACTAGAGTGGGTTGCCATTTCCTTCTCCACCCACCCGGCCTAGCTTCCTGTAAAAGGAACTGAGCCGCTGAAACAAACAATGGGGTTCGCAGGCCCTCGCGGAAGTCCCCGTTTCTACATGCCTCTCCACCCGTTAAACACTTCCAGAAAGACGCCCTGTTTCTCGCCCCACCCTTTTTGTACCTCATAAACCTTTCCTGCAGAGGCCTGAAATTCCACAGGGAAGGCGCCTGGCATTATGATAAAGGCACCAGCTTGGGCTTTGGAGGCCTGGTACCCTCTAGGCCCTGTTTATGCTCCCCCCGTCCAAAACACACACCAAGACAATGAGACAACGATGACTAACTCATTCATCAGCCTCCCATTAAGGCTCCAGAGTGGCTTAACGCATTTTTTCCCCCCCACGTTCTTGGGTTTCTATCAAACGCTGGGGATGGATGCTCAATCGAAACTAATCCCCTGCGGGTGTCCCAGCCAAGAACGCGCCTCCGGAGAGGCCCCGGAGCGGCGGGCTGCCTCGGTTCTTTCCTCCCCTCTCGCCCTGTCCTCCCGGCACTTTACCCAGACGCGGTCTAAGCGGGCTTGGTCTTGGCGTCCCGCGGGTGAAGTGGCCAGGTGGTAGGTCAGCCCTTTACGGGGTGCGGCACCGGAGCCGGGCCCCAAGCTGCATCCCTCTCAGCCCTCCCGGCTAGGTCTGGACGGGGCAGCCGGTGAAGGGGCCGGCGGTGGCGGCGGCAGCTACTGGCCGCGGCGGCCGCTCCGGGCGTCTCGCCCGGACCCCACGACGCGCCCGGCAGCCTGACCTCACAATGGCCCGCGCGGGAGGGGGCGGGCGCGCTCGGCCGGGCCGGGCCGGGCGAGCCGACGGGGAGGGAGGGGACTCGGGCCCGGCCGGCTCCGGGACCAGGCCCGGCCGCGTCGGACCCGGGGCGGGGACGGCGTCGACTCCGGCAGGGCCGGACCCGGGAGACGGGGATCGTCCGGGGACCGCCCGCGCCGAGGGAGAGCGGCCGCCCTCGCTCACCTGTGCCGCCCGCGCCATGGCGCGCCTCATCGCCGACGCCCCGCGACTCCGCAGCTCCCGCCGTCGCCCCGGGCCCGGCCGAACACCCGCCCCCCCCGCCTTGGGAAAAACGTCCTTCGGCGTCCGCGCCGCACCTCTCCCGTGGCCGAGCCTGCCGCTGGCCGCCCAGCGCAGAAGCCGCCAAGAATGGCAGCTCCCGAGGAGCTGACGCGCCGTCAGTCCAACCCCTCAGCCTGTCAGACGCCGGGCGAGCGCACGGTCGCCCGCGCCGAGCCCTCCCGCGGACTTTGCGACGGTGCCGTAAGGTAGCGACGTCGCGACTCTGCCGTGCGACGCGAGAGTCGGCGGAGGGCGGCTATGGCGCCCCGGCGGCCCGCGAAGAGGCTCGTCACCGCTCTCTGCCGCGCCTTCTCGGGCCGTGGCTGTCAGCTCGCCCCCAAGCGCGGCGCCGAACGCAGGGATGCGGCGCCGAGCCGGGTGAGTGAGGTTCCTGGAGAGGCCGGGCCGCGCCCCCCAGGGACGCCTGTCGTAGCGTCCCCCGCGTCGGCGGAGCTCCCCAGGAGCGGGGTCGCTGAGCCGTCGCGAGCCGGGCGCCCGGTGGTCCGCCGCGCGGACACAGGCGGCGGGAGAGTGGGGCAGTCCCGAGCCTCCGAGGCTCCTGCGTCGCCGCCACCCTGGGGCTCTTGACAGAACTTCTGTCAAGTCGGGGCAGAGTCCGCTAGCAAGTTGATTTGTACCGTATTTCTTGTCGAGGATAACTAGTCTCTATGGTTAAAGAGCTCTTGATATGCATAGTGTGTGTGCGCGCCAGCGCGTTTGACTTCGTTGAGATTATTAGTGCTTTTCTTCAAGTGGTGGCAAACTTTACTATCGTATTTCGTAGGACCATTCAACACGTTGAACGGTTCTAGTTTGGAAACGGTGTGTGCATATATGCCTGTTCCTGACCAAAGGTCCCCAAAGATGAATATCTGCAGCGGCAAGGACTGGCAAGCAGTTTTTAGAAGTTGCCCGGCTCTGGGGAAGAATGTTTTTGTTTGAGGGAACCCTAGACCTTCATTCCAGCTGTCATATGAAAATATGGACTAACGGCGTGGAATTGGCTGCAGATAGAAAGTTTAAACCAAGTTAAATCCAAATACTAACAGTTCATTTGCCAACAGGCTAAGGAGGGAGGCTGGAAAGCATCCTTTAAACCATCCTTGCTGCTGCTGCTGCCGCTGCTAAGTCGTTTCAGTCGTGTCCGACTCTGTGCGACCCCATAGACGGCAGCCCACCAGGCTCGCCGGTCCTTGGGATTCTCCAGGCAAGAACACTGGAGTGGTTTGCCATTTCCTTCTCCAGTTCATGAAAGTGAAAAGTGAAAGTGAAGTCACTCAGTCGTGTCTGACTCCTAGCAACCCCATGGCCTGAGGTCCACCAGGCTCCATGGGATTTTCCAGGCAAGAGTGCCGGAGTGGGGTGCCATTGGATTAAAAAGAGCCTGTTAATTCCAAAGCGTGCCTGCCTGTTAGCAGGGCAGCTGGTCACTGGGACCCCAAGCCTCTGGCTCAGTTCCCTGATTCAGTGGCCACACCCCTCACTTCTATTCCTAGAACATAAAATGCACCCAGCATCCCACTCTTTGGACAGAGAGATACTCAACAGGTATCTGAAAATGCTCTGGGAGGGCAGACAGCTGCCCGCAGGGCGAGGACTTAGCCCAGCTTATTTTGTGAACAAGTGCTGGAAAAAAGAAGAGCGCCCAAACGGGTTTCTCCACTGGCTCCCAACCTTTTGTTAAAGTAGTCTTCCCGTGGGTCTGCTCCTAGAGACGCGCTCTGCCTTGCGTCCGGGTGGCAGCTGGTGCACACCTGTCAGACTGCTGCACCTGTGAAAGCGATGGTGCTGAAAGGGGAGCAGCTGACCCATGAGTCACACCTTCCCAGTTCTAGCCTTCTGACTTGTGTTTTTCTTGGGATGTGTTCCCCATTATGCGAGGTATTGGCTGGGACATTAAAGAACAGTTCCTTCCTCAGGGAAATGTGTAATTCCTGTGTGTTTGGCCTCATCTTTCTATGCTTCCTGAGCACACGGCCAGTTCTCTGGGTAATTCAGTTCCTGCAGCCCAGAGAGATTGTTGATTTTAAATATGAGGTCTTCTTAGAAGTCACACGCTGTAAATCTTTTTTTTTTTTTTTAATCTAAAGAGATATATTTTAATCCTGTATTTCTACTTCATTCTATGTATTTTTTTATTCTTTGTTCTTCACTTGAGTTAAGGAGGTCTGCTTTTAGAACCTACACGATTTATTTACCTCTCTAATCTCTAGCTACCAGTTTGTTTGTTTGTTATTAATTGACTAATGTGTTTGACTGCATCAGGTCCTAGCGGCTTAGTTGCTCCATGGCCTGTGGGGTTTTAGTTCCCTGACTGGGGACTGAACCTGTGTTCCCTGCATTGCAAGGTGGATTCTTAGTCACTGGACCACCAGGGAAGTCCCTGGATTTTTTGTTTTGTTTTTAAATTGCGTTTCCTTATTGGCTGTGCCGCGTCTTGTTGCAGTGCGGGCTTTGCTCTAGTTGCAGCAAGCGGAGGATACTCTCTAGGTGGCAGGGCTGCTCACTGCCGAGGCTTCTCTTGATGCGGAGCGTGGCCTCCAGAGCACGGGCTCAATGGTTGTGGCCCACGGGTGTGGTTCCACGGCACGTGGGATCTTCCCAGATCAGGGATGGAACCCATCTCGCCTGCGTTGGCAGGAGGATTCTTGAGCACTGAGCCACCAGGAAAGCCCCAGACTACCAGCTTTTTAAAAATTATCATTATTATTATTTTTTGGCTGCACAGCACATCTGGTGAGATATCCGTTACCTGGACAGGGATTAAACCTGGGGCCTCAGTAGTGAAAACGTAGAGTCCTAACCATTGGACTGCCAGGGAATTCTCTACCAGATTTTCGTAGAAAAACATTATAGAACTTAGTGTTAAGCACCACTTGTCCTTCCAAATCCAACTTAAACTCAGTTGTCAGGTCACATGTTCTCTAGCTGTGTCATACTTGCTTATTCTTTATCTTTGTTGTTTATATCATTGTTTTACACCTTTGCCTGCATGTTTGGAATCATCTGGAAGACTAAAAAGTACTGGGACCCTTCCCCGGAGAGTCTCATGTGGTTGGTCTGGGATGCAGCCTGGGCATCAGGATATTTACTTATTTTCCCCATTTCTCTAGTTGTTCCCCCCCAGTTTTGTTAAGATAGAGCATCAGGATTCTTTTTTAAATTTTAATTTGTTTTTTAATTGGAGGAGAATTGCTTTACAACGTTGTGTTGCTTTCTGCCAAACGACGTGAACCAGCCATAAGTATTCATACACTCCCTCCCTCCCGAGCCTCCCTCCCCTCTCCGTTTCCCACCCCTCTAGATTATCATGGAGCGCCAGGCTGGGCTCCCTTAAAACATCAGGATTCTTGGGTTCAAATCTAATAAGTTCACAAGTTAGAGAACCACGGCTACATGTTATATGCAGTAGTATTTGCTTATAGTCTGAATTTCATTGACATTTATACTTACAGTTAACATTTCTCAAGGATTTGCATGCACTGTTCTGAAAGCTTTGCATATTTTAATTAAACCTCACAATTCTGTTCAGTAGGTTCTTTGATCATCCCTATTTACAGATGAGATTGAATAATTCAGTTCAGTTTAGTTGTTCAGTCGTGTCTGACTCTTTGCGACCCCATGGACTGCAGCATTGCAGGTCTCCCTGTCCATCACCAACTCCCAGAGTTTACTCAAACTCATGTCCATCAAGTCGGTGATGCCATCCAACCATCTCATCCTCTGTCGTCCCCTTCTCCTGCCTTCAATCTTTGCCAACATCAGGGTCTTTTCAGATGAGTCAGTTCTTCACATCAGGTGGCCAAAGTATTGGAGTTTCAGCTTCAGCATGAAATTCATGTTCCAATGAATATTCAGGACTGATTTCTTTTAGGATGGACTGGTAGGATCTCCTTGCAATCCAAGAGACTCTTAAGAGTCTTCTCCAACACCAAAGTTCAAAAGCATCAATTCTTCGGCGCTCAGCTTTCTTTACAGTCCAACTCTCACCTTCATAGATGACTACTGGAAAAACCATAGCTTTGACTAGATGGACCTTTGTTGGCAAAGTAATGTCTCTGCTTTTTAATATGCTGTCTAGGTTGGTCACAGCTTTTCTTCCAAGGAGCAAGCATCTTTTAATTTCATGGGTGCAGTCACTATCTACAGTGATTTTGGAGCCCAAAAATAAAGTCTGACACTGTTTCCACTGTTTCCCCATCTATTTGCCATGAAGTGATGGGACCAGATTCCATGATCTTAGTTTTCTGAATGTTGAGTTTTCAGCCAGTTTTTCACTCTCCTCTTTCACTTTCATCAAGAGGCTCTTTAGTTCTTCTTCGCTTTCTGCCATAAGTTTGGTGTCATCTGCATATCTGAGGTTATTGATATTTCTCCCGGCAGTTTTTATTCCAGCTTGTGCTTCATCCAGCCCAGCGTTTCTCATGATGTACTCTGCATATAAGTTAAATATTGAGTAATTACTTTTCAGTAATTACTTACTTTTACAGTAAGATTGAATAATTTTTTCAAGATCATAATGCTTGCACATAGGAATATGTATGTTTTAGTTCCTTTATTTAAAGGAAGATGAATTAAAATATTTCTTGTAGTAGTTTTTAGATGAACAAGAGCAAAGAAGCAGGCCCCCAGCAGAGAGAGGTATGCTTACCGATGACAGGGAGTGGGAACTGCCGATGTCACACTTTGTGATCCGTTTTCGTCAAGGAGACTGGTCCCCAGGACTTCCCTGGTGGTCCAGTGGTTAAGAATCTGCCTGCCAGTTCAGAGGATGTGGGTTCCATCCCTGGTTCAGGAGGACCCCAGATGCCGAGCCCGTGCCCAGAGCCCGTGCCCCGAAACTAGAGAGTGGCCTCCTCTTGCTGCAGCTGGAGAAAGCCCAGGTGTGGCAGCGAAGACCCAGTGCAGCCAAAAACAAAGCAGACGGAGCTCCAAACTTCCCAAGGTTAGATTTGGAGTAAACTTCATGGGAAGAAGGTGAAACTTGGGATACATGGGGAACTGGTGAGAAAGCAAGTCATTGACTATTAAGGTTAACGTGGATATTTCTAGTATTTAAAAGACTTTCAATAAATAGTTGGAAAACAAAGCTGAGGTGGGAGGACTTTCAAAACCACATAGTTTAACTCTCTTACCATGAAGGTGAGAAGATTGGGATCTGGAGAGGTAAAGTGACTTGCCTGGTATCACAGAGTCAGGACTGAAGCCAAGGCTGGCCCACTCTTACTCCAGGGTTCTAATGTTTCCAAATGCTTTTTCCTCACCTGTTGATATGATCATGTGAGTTCCCCTTGTTCTGTTAATGCAGAAAATTATGTTGATTTGTTGGGTTTCTCTTTTTTTTGTTACTAATGGGAAATTTAAAATGTGCAAAGATAGAAGAATATGCATCTTCTCTGGTGGCTCAGTGGTAAAGAATCTGCCTGCAGTGCAGGAGACCTGGTTTTGATTCCTGGTGAGAAGGGATCAGAGATCAGGGATCCCTTGAGAAGATCCCCTGGTGGAGGGCAACCCACTCTAGTATTCTGGCCTGGAGAATCCCATGGACGGAGGAGCCTGGCAGATGGCAGTCCATAGGGTTGCACAGAGTCGGACATGACTGAAGTGATTAAGCAGCAGCAGCAGCAGAATATGAAGAATTGCTCTGTATCCAGTACCTTGCTTCTGCAGTTATCCAGTCATGGCTGTTTATTTCATCCTTACCCCCATCCAGTCCCCACTTCCAGATAATTTTATGGCAAATAGCAGACATCATATTTCATTTGTAAGTACTTCAGTATATATCATTAAAAGATATGAATATATATAAAACTTAATACCATTGTCACACCTAAAACATTACAATAATTCCTAATCCCAGCAAATTTTGAATGTTCAAGTTTGTCTTAGAAATATCAGAAATGTTTCCTTTTACAGTTTGCTTGTGTCAGGATCCAAATTAGGTCTACACACTATGATTGGTTAATATCCTTTTAGCTGTCTTTTAATCTGTAGGGTTTGCCTCTATGCCCTTCCATTAACAGTTTTTTTTTTAAATTATTTATTTGGCTGCTCCAGGTCTTAGTTGCTGCATGTGAACTCCTAGTTGAGGCATGTGGGATGTAGTTCCCTGACCAGGGATTGAACCCGAGTCCCCTGCATTGGGAGCTCGGAGTCTCAGCCACTGGACCACCAGAGAGGTCCTCCCTTTCCTTTTTCCAAGCAGTTTATCTGAGGGGCTCAGGGGAGTGTATCCTTTGGATTTTGCCGACTGCCTTCCCACGGTGTAATAAACTGTGTGTCTCTTTTAAAGAGACGTCTGTTCCAGAGCCGTGACTTCGTGCAGGTTTGACCTCTTTATTTTCAGAAGGCTACTTCATCGGTGACTGATTTTCTGATATTAGACCCGCCTTGCGCCCCCAGCGTAAACCCAGCTTGGTTGCTGTGCGCTGGCCCTTCTGTGTACTGCTGAATTTGGAGTGCTGATTCGTCTAGCTTCCATCTGCAGTGGAAGGCTCCAACCCTCTAAAAGGTTTTCAGTTCCCACCCAGAGGAGTGAGGACTCCAGGCCAGGAAACACAGGAAGGCACACTGAATCTCGCCAGTGTGTGTTCCTTTCAGTATTGCCTGTTGATGTCCCCAGTGGCTGGCTGTGAAATACTAACTCCGAGAAGCTTTGTGTTGTGTGCAGGCACTTCTGGGAAGGAGGGCGCCCTGCTCCAAGTCCCGGCTTCTAGAAGGCGAGGTCCGGGGTAGGAGTGTGCTGGCCAAGCTCAGGAGCCTGCTGTGATGCAGAGGGGTGGAGAGCCAGGCTGCGCCCGCAGAGCTGGACAAGACGACGCCGGCGTGGGGCTGCTGGGCTTGGCAGTTTACGACTAGAGAAAAAGCTGGAAGGTTCACCTCCACCCCACCCCCCACTCATGAGAGCGCCGTGTGACCAGTCAGAACAGGTGGGTCTGGCGGTTCTCGCACGCCTTCCCACGCACACCCCTGCCACCCCGAGCCTCAGGAAGCTGGGCATTGTGTGCTTTTGCTGTGAGAACCGTAAATTACGGTAATTATTCAAACCTCAAAGGGATTCTTTGTTTTTCTCCCCGAAGCTGCTCCGTCTCCTCCCTTTTAAATAGCAGTTCTTGGGGGAACAAAGACAGAATGGATGTTTATAGGGGAGAGCAGAGGAACTACTTCCACCATAATTGAAGATACGATCTCTCAAATTATAATGGAAAACTGAGAATGCTTGAAGGAGTCGGTTCACAGAGTTCACATATAAACTGTAAAGCAGTTTATCAGCAATAACTCAGAGATGCCTAGGGACGGTCACCGACACGCCCGCACCTCTGTGACCTGCTTCATCACGTGTGGGCAGCTTGGGCTGGCTTCTTGAACATTTCTTCATAGGGAACCTGTCGGGACAGGTGGGGTACGGTTCTGCAAGGTAACTGTGAACCGTTAGGGTGGAACCTGCGCCCTGCCCGCCCCGCCACCCCCTGCGCCCCCGCCCCCGTCTGCCTGCCGCTGGCAGGGCTGGCTCCTCCCAGGGCTGCTCTGCAGCCTCCCCGGGCTGCTTGAGGGGGAAGGGAGCCCCCAGCCTGCGGGGGTAGTTCACAGCGCGGGGCCCAGGTCTGGCTCTGCCTCCGCTCACTGGGCCCCTTTGTGGGAATTGCCCTCAGTTTCTGAGAACACCTGAGTATCACAGATGCAAAAGCTGTGTGGGAAAAGTCCAGAAATACTTGCATAAAAATAGTTTTGCTTTTTTTTTTTTAAAGGGCTTTTTTAAAAGGAAAGGAAAATGTAACCATATATTGTTCTTAGAATAACGAATAAACCATTAGAGATCTGCACTGCAGTCCCGCCTTTGCTGAAAAGGGCTCTTAAGACAGTCTCGCATCAAGTCGGGGTGTTTCGCCCCTGCTGGTGGGGCACACAGTCTCCGTCTGAGGGGCAGATGCGGATGCCTTTCTGCCTGTCGGGGGCCCTGTTCCTTCCACACACGAAGAATGAGTTCAGTGCCTTCATGGGGACTGGCTGGGCCTTCATGTGAAACTCTCCCCTCTGGCTGTGCCTCTTTATGGCTCAGCTTTGCTTCCCAGTGACACCAAGAGAAGAACCAAACGAAAGAAAGAATGGTCACAGGTAAAGACGTCTTGAGTCTGCAAGAACAAATGAACGCAGAGTGAAACAGCCTTGCCGAGCTAGTCTGGTGTGGCGTGCGCACTGGCCGCGCGGAGGTGACGGCTTGTGCCTAGACGTGCCCCATCTCCCTCTGCCCCTTGCCAGCAGTGGTCAGCCTGGCTTTCCCCTCCCCGCAGCTCTGACCTGCCCACCAGCGCCTGGGCCGCCCCAGACCTCCACCTTGCCTAAGCTGTCCTCCAGAGCACACAGCCGGTCCATGCTTCTGCGTTTGCGCTGTGCAGCCTGGGGAGTGCCCCGGAGAACCCGCAGTTGTGTAAGGAGCAGCCTGGTGGCGGCGGCTTCCGGCTGGCTCAGCTGCTCACCGCCTGGGGCTCCTCACCGGGGACCGCCGGGCCTAGTTACATTGGTTGGATGTCTCTCCACCGGGCCTTTATACAAATCAGGCTTTTTGAAGGTGAAAGGGTTTCTCTGCGTTAAGCGTAGAGCAAAGGAACAGAAAAGATTTTTAGCAGCTGGGAAGAGCATCCCTCCACACGTACCTGTGCCTCCAGAGGATGCAGTTCCTGCCTCCGTGGGCTTGCTGTCCAGTGGGAGAGGGCTGTTTCCTCACCTCCCGGGGCCTCAAGACACACTAGGGATGCACCCCAGAACGGACCCTGAGGCCTGTGGAGGGCGGAGGTCCGAAGTCGGCCCTGTGATCATGAAAGGAAGTTCCGTTCGGAGCGGAGGAAGGATAGGTGGGCAGGCCTGGCTGCTAGACCCGGCTGAGGATTTTAGACTTCGTCCTGACGGGGGTGAGGGGGTCACTGAAGGATTTGAAAGGAAGGGCTGGCTCAGGTAGGGTGGGTGCTGCGGAGAGGTTGCTCTGGCTGCAGTCTGGAGAGTTGGTGGCTGTGGGGACCTGCAGCCTGGAGGTAGTTGGCGCTGCTCACGCTGCTGGCTGAGCTCGGAGCTGGAGCTGTCTGCCTGTGCCCTGGGCCTGGAGCCACCGCCGCGGGAGGAAGTTGGTGCAGCTGCAACTGTTTCAGTCCCCACCGGGCCTGGTGTGAGGATGCCAGAGTTAAGTGTTGCTTGAGCCTGGATTTCATAAGCTTATTCCCTGAGCCACAAAGAAGGAGGCTTCTCCAAAGATAGCGTTTGACTCCATTTAACTTTCATCCACTTCAGGCTCTTACTGCTTCTGCAGCTGTGAGAAAAACTCATCTTAATAAAAATGTTTGCATCAATCATGAAATCAGCATGAAATGGGTAGAAGGTTTTAGTTCTAGCAGCTTCATTCTCCAAAAATCTGAAGATGATTAAAAAAAAAAGTATCGGAGGTGTTAGAACCTGCTAAGATTTAATATTCATTGCTCAGAAATGAGGCTAATGGGACAGAATTATTCATTGTATTTTTATTTATTTATTTGGCCATGCCATGGGGCATGTGGGATCCTAGTTCCCCATCAGTGATTGAACCCGGGCCCCCTGCACTGGCAGCGTGGCGTCTTAGCCACTGAACCGCCAGGAACGTCTTAAGCTCCATTACTTCTGGGTCAATTTTGGTGAATTTTAGGCAGTATTCCACTTGTCATCAAATCTTTAATTTGTTACTCAATAATATCTTCTTTTCAGTGATTGAACATTTTCTGTCAATCTTTTTTCCCCATTCAAAAGCTATTTTTTTTAACCTAAAATGGCTGTCTGGGGAGGCCTTACAAATAGCTGTGAAAAGAAGAGAAGCGAAAAGCAAAGGAGAAAAGGAAAGATATAAACATCTGAATGCAGAATTCCGAAGAATAACAAGAAGAGATAAGAAAGCCTTCTTCAGCGATCAGTGCAAAGAAATAGAGGAAAACAACAGAATGGGAAAGACTAGGGATATCTTCAAGAAAATCAGAGATACCAAAGGAACATCTCATGCAAAGATGAGCTCTATAAAGGACAGAAATGGTATGGACCTAACAGAAGCAGAAGATATTAAGAAGAGATGGCAAGAATACACAGAAGAACTGTACAAAAAAAGATCTTCACGACCCAGATAATCATGATGGCGTGATCACTGACCAAGAGCCAGACATCCTGGAATGTGAAGTCAAGTGGGCCTTAGAAAGCATCACTATGAACAAAGCTAGTGGAGGTGATGGAATTCCAGTTGAGCTATTCCAAATCCTGAAAGATGATGCTGTGAAAGTGCTGCACTCAATATGCCAGCAAATGTGGAAAACTCAGCAGTGGCCACAGGACTGGAAAAAGTCAGTTTTCACTCCAATCCCAAAGAAAGGCAATGCCAAAGAATGCTCAAACTACCGCACAATTGCACTCATCTCACACGCTAGTAAAGTAATGCTCAAAATTCTCCAAGCCAGGCTTCAGCAGTATGTGAACCGTGAACTTCCTGATGTTCAAGCTGGTTTTAGAAAAGGCAGAGGAACCAGATATCAAATTGCCAACATCTGCTGGATCATGGAAAAAGCAAGAGAGTTCCAGAAAAACATCTATTTCTGCTTTATTGACTATGCCAAAGCCTTTGACTGTGTGGATCACAATAAACTGGAAAATTCTGAAAGAGATGGGAATACCAGACCACCTGATCTACCTCTTGAGAAATTTGTATGCAGGTCAGGAAGCAACAGTTAGAACTGGACATGGAACAACAGACTGGTTCCAATTAGGAAAAGGAGTTCGTCAAGGCTGTATATTGTCACCCTGTTTATTTAACTTATATGCAGAGTACATCATGAGAAACGCTGGACTGGAAGAAACACAAACTGGAATCAAGATTGCCGGGAGAAATATCAATAACCTCAGATATGCAGATGACACCACCCTTATGGCAGAAAGTGAAGAGGAACTAAAAAGCCTCTTGATGAACGTGAAAGTGGAGAGTGAAAAAGTTGGCTTAAAGCTCAACATTCAGAAAACGAAGATCATGGCATCCGGTCCCACCACTTCATGGGAAATAGATGGGGAAACATTGGAAACATTGTCAGACTTTATTTTTCTGGGCTCCGAAATCACTGCAGATGGTGACTGCAGCCATGAAATTAAAAGACGCTTACTCCTTGGAAGAAAAGTTATGACCAACCTAGATAGCATGTTCAAAAGCAGAGACATTACTTTGCCAACAAAGGTCCGTCTAGTCAAGGCTATGGTTTTTCCTGTGGTCATGTATGGATGTGAGAGTTGGACTGTGAAGAAGGCTGAGTGCCGAAGAATTGATGCTTTTGAACTGTGGTGTTGGAGAAGACTCTTGAGAGTTCCTTGGACTGCAAGGAGATCCAACCAGTCCATTCTGAAGGAGATCAGCCCTGGGATTTCTTTGGAAGGAATGATGCTGAAGCTGAAACTCCCATACTTTGGTTATCTCATGCGAAGAGTTGACTCATTGGAAAAGCCTCTGATGCTGGGAGGGATTGGGGGCAGGAGGAGAAGGGGACGACAGAGGATGAGATGGCTGGATGGCATCACTGACTCGATGGACGTGAGTCTCAGTGAACTCCTGGAGTTGGTGATGGACAGGGAGACCTGGCGTGCTGCGATTCATGGGGTCGCAAAGAGTCAGACACGACTGAGCGACTGATCTGATCTGAATCTGTCAAGGGTCCTTAAAATTTTTGAAAGTTTTTTAAAAAGATACTTTTCTAGAAAACTTTGAAGGTCTGAGGGAACCCTATATGCTTTTCGAGATTTCCTGCTCATTCACTTACTTTAGACTCAAAATAATCTTCTGAATAGTAAGCATTCAGATGCTGACCTGAACCTACCACAGGTTCTAATGAAACATTATGAACGCCAGCGCCGTCCTAATGCTGTGTTCGCAGATGTGAGGAAGAGCTTTTCGCATGAGCAGGTGACCCTGGGTATTTCATAACTGGACCTGCTGAACCCTGGGGAGTGATGGCGGAGCAGATGTAACCTCCTGCAGCGTTCTCTGTGGTCTGAAGTGTTCGTGCTGAGTGACTGCACCAAGCCTTGTAACCCACTTCCGACCAAACCTGATGCTATCCTGGTTGTGTTTTAGCTCTTCCTGTTTTTGGGCTGCTTGGGAATTTAGACGATTTAGGAAGGTCATAGCTTCCGAGGCGAGTAGGATGCCGGCTGGTGGTGCTGTGTTTAGCTGTCTGCTTCAGTCAGTGCCAAGTTCTCAGGATGCTTGGTGTGGGTTGGTGGCGATTAGTGGAGGCCATGCAAGCGAAAACTGCCAGTGTTTCCTAAACAGTGACTTGGTTTCCTTTCTCAGTCTCCGCTTGGTGCTTTAGCTGTCGGGGTGAGTCTAGGGACCTAAGAGATGGTCAGGCCGCTCCATGGACGGAAGGCTGAGCTCCCCTGGCCTCGCCCTTCTCCTGTGCTGCTCCTGCCAAGGGGGCCGTTGCAGGACACACGGCTGCCCTGGTGAGCTGCGCTAGTCTGTGAAAGTATTAGGTATTAAACCCATGTTTCTCAAGTTAAATGATCAGTAAGCTGCTTACCGATAGAAAAAAAGCTGCTTTATCTTCAAGTTTACAAACCCTGCGTCTCTATCTTTAGTGAGTGGTGAAAGTGAAGGACTGAAATATCCTGAATAAAATGCCTGCTAAATGCAAAAGAACTGTTAGTCATGTTCAGTATACTAATTTTTTCTCCTTGTAAGTTTTACCACTCTTTTTATTGCCTGAGGTGTAGTTGATTTATTTTTTAAAAAGATGTGTTTTAATTTTTTTTTTTGGCTGAACTGCTTCGTTACTTTGCACAGGCTGTCTCTCGTTGCAGTGAGCGGCCTCTCCGCACTGCAGTGCCCGCTCCTCTTGTGAAGCTCGGCTCCAGCGTGCGGACGCAGCAGTCGTGGCACCTGGGCTGAGCTGCCCCTCGGCATGTGGCGTCCTCCCAGACCAGGGGTGGAACCCGTGTCCCCTGCATGGGCAGGCGGGTGCTTAGCCAGGGGACCATCAGGAAAGTGCCAAGAGATTTCCAAATTTACTGTTATTTTTCCCCATGAATTATGATTACATTGATTTTTGATCAGCAAGTGGAAAGCTAGTCTTTTGATTACTTAGCTGATTTTTTAAAATATCAGGTTTACTGAAGTCCAGTTCACATATAATAAAATTTACTACTGACAAACACATTGACCACAATTCAAGGTACTGATCACCTTCACCACCCCCAGAAAATCCCTTTGTGGTCACCCTCTTCCTCCACGCCAGCAGCTCTTTCTTGAGATGCTTCGGCGATAGACTCAGCAGCGCGCGGCCTCGGGTGCCTCTGAGAGCCGCCCGCGCTGCCTGTGGTCCCCTCTCGAGTGGCCTCTGCCCCACCACCGCGCTGCGCTGTGTCCCCCCCATCAGCGGAAAGGCATTGGGCCATTTGCAGATTTTGACAGTTATACGTAAAGCTGCTTTAAACGGTCACATCTAGGTTTAGCGTGAGCCTGTGCACTCGTGCGCCTTGGGTGAGCAACGTGGGAAGGGGCGGCTGGGTCGCACGTTAAGAGCTGTTTGCTTTTATAACCGGGGCGGGCTTCCCCGCAGTGCGGTGCTGTTGCCACAAGCAGTGCTGAGGAGCTTGATTGTTTACATTCTTCACAGCTCTTGTTTTGGCAGGGTTTATTTTTTAATAGCCATATTAATAGGTGTGGAGTGCTATCTCATTGTGGTGTTGATTTGCATTTCCCTATTGACTCATGACGAAGAAGGCAGTGGCACCCCACTCCAGTACTCTTCCTTGGAAAGTCCCATGGACGGAGGAGCCTGGTGGGCTGCAGGCCATGGGGTCGCTAAGAGTCAGACATGACTGAGCGACTTCCCTTTCACTTTTCACTTTCATGCATTGGAGAAGGAAATGGCAACCCACTCCAGTGTTCTTGCCTGGAGAATCCCAGGGACGGGGGAGCCTGGTGGGCTGCTGTCTATGGGGTCGTACCGAGTCGGACACAACTAAAGCGACTTAGCAGCAGTAGCAGAAGCATTGACTCATGATGTTGAGCATTTTTTTTTATATGCTTGTTTGCCATCTTTATATCTTCCTGGGAAGTTTTAAGATATTATGCCCTTTTTTAAATTGGGTTGTATGTTTTCTTATTATGGAGTTTTGAGACATCTTTGTATATTCTAGAAACAAGTCCTTTTACGGATTTGCGTGTATATTCTCCCAGCCTGTGGCTTGTCTTTTGATTTTCCTAATAGTATCTTTAGGAGAAGAGACGATTTTAATTTTGGTGAAAGTTATTTCTTTCTTGTTTTGTGGATTGTGCTTTTGGTGTTGTATGTGAGAAATCTTTGCCTAATCTTAAGGGTGTAGAATTTTTACTGTGTTTTTGGAATTTTATGGATTACATTTTACATTTTAGGTCTTTGATCTGTCTTGTGTTAATTTTTGTGTATGGTATAAAGCACAGGTTGACACTTTTTTTTTTTTGGTCTGAGGATGTCAATTATTCCCGTACCATTGTTGAACATGTTTGGTATCATTGTTGTTCGGTCACTGAGTCACGTCTGACTCTTTGTGCCCTCATGGACTGCAGCATACCAGACTTCCCTGTCCATCACCATCTCCCAGAGTTTGCTCAAACTCATACCCATTGAGTCAGTGATGCCATCCAACCATCTTATCTTCTTTTGCCCCCTTCTCCTTCTGCCCTCAGTCTTTCCCAGCATCAGGGTCTTTTTCCAGTGAGTTGACTCTTCACATTAGATGGCTGAAGTATTGTAGCTTCAGCATTAACCTAAAGGTTAGTTTCCTTTAGGATTGACTTGTTTGATCTCCTGGCAGTCCAAGGACTCGAAAGTCTTCTCCAGGACCACAGTTGGAAAGCATCAATTCTTCGGTGTTCAGCCTTGTTGATGGTCCAACTCTCATGTCCATACATGACTACTGGAAAAACCATAGCTTTAATTATACAGACCTTGTTGCCAAAGTGATGTCTCTGCTTTTTAATATGCTGTCTAGGTTTGTCACAGCTTTTCTTCCAAGGAGCAAGTATTTTTTAATTTCATAGCTATAGTCACTATGCCAAAGCCTTTGTGTGGATCACAACAAACTGTGGAAAATTCTTCAATAGATGGGAATACCAGACCACCTGACCTGCTTCCTGAGAAATCTGTGTGCAGGTCAAGAAGCAACAGTTAAAACTGTGCATGGAACAATAGACTTGTTCCAAATTGGGAAAGGAGTATGTCAAGGCTATATATTGTCACTCTGCTTATTTAACTTATATGCAGAGTACATCATGCAAAATGCCGGGCTGAGTGAAGCACAAGCTGAAATCAAGATTGCCAGGAGAAATATCAATAACCTCAGATATGCAGGCGACACCACCTTATGGCAGAAAGTGAAGAACTAAAGAGCCTCTTGATGAAAGTGAAAGAGGAGAGTGAAAAACTGGCTGAAAACTCAACATTCAGAAAACGAAGATCATGGCGTCCCATCACTTCATGGGAAACAGATGGGGGAACAGTGGAAATGGTGAGAGATTTTATTTTCTTGGGCTCCAAAATCACTGCAGATGGTGACTGCAGCCATGAAATTAAAAGATGCTTACTCCTTGGAAGAAAAGCTGTGACCAACCTAGACAGCATATTAAAAAGCAGAGACATTACTTTGCCAACAAAGGTCCGTCTAGTTAAAGCTTTGGTTTTTCCAGTAGTCATGTATGGATGTGAGAGTTGGACTATAAAGAAAGCTGAACGCCGAAGAATTGATGCTTTTGGACTGTGATGTTGGAAAACTCTTGATTGAGAATCCCTTGGACTGCAAGGAGATCCAACCACTCAATCCTACAGGAAATCAGTCCTGAATATTCATTGGAAGGACTGATGCTGAAGCTGAAACTCCAATACTTTGGCTACCTGATGCGAAGAACTGACTCATTGGAAAAGACTGATGCTAGGAAAGGTTGAAGGCAGGAGGAGAAGGGGATGACAGAGAATGAGATGGTTGGATGGGATCACTGACACTATGGACATGAATTTTAGTAAGCTCCTGGAGTTGGTGATGGACAGACAGGGAAGCCTGGCGTGTTTTAGTCCATGGGGTCGCAAAGAGTCAGATGCAACTGAGCCACTGAACTGAACGGTTTGTGTTAATGCTGTTTATTATAGTTCTTTTAATTTGGATATCTCTGGCACATAGTCCTAAAAAGAGGAAGCTAACAAGGGTCTTTAATAAATCTGGACTGTTCGTTTTATAATATGTTATATAATACTAGAGATTCATTTAGTTGTATATTAACCTCACGCTTTTTGTTGAAGGTCTCAAGATTCTGCCCTCCAAGAAAATCTCGCCATGATTGGATAGGACCTCCGGATAAATATTCAAACCTTCGACCTATTCACTTTTATATCCCTGAAAATGAGTCACCGTTGGAACAAAAGCTAAGAGAACTGAGACAAGAAACACAAGAATGGAACCAACAGTTCTGGGCAGACCAGAATTTGACTTTTCATAAGGTATGTTTAGGTTTCAGGTCAGAATGAGCAATAATACAGTTGACCACTTGGGGGCGCTGGGTCTTTAGTATCTGCTCTGCCTTTTAGTTACTTGGCAGCTTCTCAGTCCCTCCCCTCCCTACATATAGGTGTGTATATCAGTTTAAAATCAGTATGTAACTGTAGAGAAGAAACATTGGTCCTTCAAAGACTCACAGGTCTTGAGGCTCTCCAGGAACTAAAGAGAGTGAGTAGCAGGGCCCGGGCTAGAGTTGCGGACGCCCGTGTATACACGCCTGTGTGTGTGTTTATGGCAACAAGGGGGTCTGGGCTGCGCTGTCACTCTTCCTGAGAATTCGGAATTCTTAACAGCGCGCTCGTCAGTAAGCTCCGTGAGAAAGAAGTCTAACTGCTCTAATCCAGAAGGAAGACTGAGGCGGTGTGTGTTTTACCCATTTGGGCAGGCTAAGTCAAACGGAGTGTATTTATCTTCTGTGGATTTCTAAAAAACAGTGTCTCCCTAGGTTTATTAAAGCTCTCATTTTTAAATCCTCTCTCAAGCACGGAACTTTTAACTAAGTTGAGATGTTTTAAAATGGGCTTTGAGATGGACTGCTTCTCAGGAAACCCACATCCAGACTTCTCCAGAGTGCTGAGAGCTTGTCCTAGCCAAGGAAAACAGACGAAGAAAGGGAGTTCTGATAGCTGTCTTCTTTTAGGAAAAAGAAGAATTTGTTCACTCAAGACTCAAAGCCAAAGGCCTGGATCTGAGAACTGCATCAGGTTAGTCTGTTCTTTTTCTGCTCTCCTCTGCTGGAGCAGCTGTGCGGGAAGGTGAAGAAGAAAGGCTGCTGCAGGCTTCCGTGGCAGACTGCAAGGGGCGCCGGTCGGACCGCTGGCCGAGGAACCAAGATCCTGCTTGTCTCTGCACAGCCAAGAAAGGAAGCCAGGGGCCTGGGGGATGTTGAATGAAGCAGTGAAAGCTCAGGGGACGAGTCAGGTTCCGTGGGGCAGGCAAGTTCTCGGTGGGACGTGTGTCCGTCCTCCCCACATTCCCTCTTCTCCCTCTGGGCGAGGTCAGCCCTCTCATCATTCTGGGTCCTTCCAGTCGATGACCTCTTGCTGACCTTTGGACTTCCATCCCGAGGTCCCGTGACTTCAGCAGCCTCTCTCTTTCCTGCCCTGGCCTCTCCCCCTCGATCCTTGACGGCAGTTCCTGGTCCCACCAGCTGTGAGCTGGAGGCCGCGGGGTCACCCTGGAAGCCTCTCCCCACCCTGTGGTCTGTCCCCCAGTTTGCCTCTGGCCGTTGCTCAGCACCATTGCTGCCCCCTGTCTGGGAAACCCGGCTGTAGTTCAGGCCCTCGGTAACTCTGCTCAGTGCAGGACCTTCCTGATTGGCTCCCTGGCCCCCCGTCTTGGAATCAGGGGTCTTCAAGCTTTCTGTAAAGAGCTGTAAATGGTTGAGTCTTTCCTGGCCATGAGGCTCTCTCCCTCAACTACTCAACCCTGCTGTTGGTCTGTGAAAGCAGCTGTGGAAAATACATAAATTAATGGGCATGAACTCGCCCCAATAAAGCTTTGTTTACAAGACCAGGTGTAGGCCAGGCTTGGCCTACAGGCTGTAGTGTAGCCCCTCATGCCTGAAATCCATTCTTTGCAGTAGCCAGACTCTTCTACAAAAACCAGCTTTGACAGCTGCCCCTCAGCTTGTTTAGGCATTTAGATTTCCTGTGGCGGCAGGACAGCCACGCCCCTCCATGTGATTGGAGCTGGCCCGGCCCCTGCCGGTCTCGCCCCTCCCCAGGCTGCGCCTGGTATGCTGGGCACAGGCTGCACTCGGCTCCCCTGCCTGCCCTGCTGGCCTTTCTTTGTGGATGGAGAGTCTCGTGCTCAAAATAACCTTTCGTCGTTTTCTCCAGCTGTTGATGTTAGACCTGAGTGACGTTTTATACTGGTGCTTAAGCAGATGTCTCCTGCTCAACATTCTGATGGGAAACCTGAAACCACTGGCCCTAAAGCCAGGTCTGTGTTGGGCTGGAGCACCATCACTGCCTGCGCACTGCAGCCTTGCCGGTGTGCGTTAGGATCTGGGGCTGGGGAGGGTGGAGCAGCCCCCGTGCTGGGCTCGGCTGTGTGCCGTCTGCTGCACGGGCCCATCGGGGTCTAGGAGGGCAGGAGCCAGCCAGAGTGCGGTGTCCCGGCGGGTTTTGTTTGTTTGCTGGGCAATAAATACATTTTTAATTAATTTATTTGGTTGCCTCAGGATCGTCGCTGTGGCACGAGGGGTCTTCTGATCCTGTGCACAGGCTTCTCTTTGGCTGTGGTGCGTGAGCTTATTAGTTGCTCCTTGGCATGTGGGTCTTAGTTCCCAGACCAGGGGTCAGACCTGCATCCACTGCATTGGCAAGCGGGGTCTCAACCGCTGGCCGACCAGGGAGGTCCCCAGCGATACATATTTTAATCTTTGTTTTATTTTTTATGATGGCAATCTTCAAGTTTCTTTTTTATCTCACATTGCACACTCCCATTGACTCCCTCCCAGTGTGAGGCCAGGGCGGGGGCTCTCTTCCCAAAGCCTGAAACGACAGTCCCGATTCCAGGACTGCCCTGCCATCTGCATGTGTTTTCTGCAGTTTCCTGCAGTGGCTCCGTGAGTGGGTACTGTTAGTTACTGGTATTCTCCGGAAGGACTGGTGCTGAAGCTGGAGCTCCGGTGCTTTGGGCACCAGATGCAAAGAGCCAACTCATTGGGAAAGACCCTGATGCTGGGAAAGATTGAGGGCAGGGGGAGAAGGGGACGACAGAGGATGAGATGGTTGGACAGCATCACCAACTCCATGGACATGAGTTTGAGCAAACTGGGAGATGGTGAAGGGCAGGGGAGCCTGGTGTGCCGTAGTCCAAGGGGTCGCACAGAGTCGGACACGACTGACCGACTGAACAGCAACTACTGTTACTTTTACCATTTTGTGGAGGCGGTGCCTGGGGGCAAGCTGTTTGACCTCAGTCACACGGTGAGCGAGTGGAGGGGCCCAGGTGCTGTCCTGGAGAACGGGTCCCAGGCCACGGCCTCGAGCCCTCTCCCACAGACGGGGAAGTTGTTGTTACTATTGTGGGTTCCTACTGACGTTGTGACTGAGTATTGAAAGATGGGCCTTAATTAGATTTCAGACTAGTTTGTAAGAAAACAGGAAGGAATGTACTGAAGCAAGGGTTCAGGAGGGGAGCTGCCTGCTGTGTCAGCTGTTTAGACAGCTGCCAGCTTGCAGTGGGGGAAGCGCGGTGTATGTGAGGGTAACAGCTGTGCCGCCCCCTTGGGCCAGAACCCGAGTGTGCGATGCCTGAGTGCAGGGGCCCACAGAACCCGGGGAAGAGGCGGTTTGTGTAATAAATGATGGTGGAGAAAGGAAGTGCTTTTAGCCCAAAAGGATCGGTGTAGATTCATGCTCCCTATAATTCGAATATATTCCAAATGTATCAGGTTAGTTGTTAAGAATCAGTTGTTCCTGGAGTAAAAAGTTAAGTGCAGCACTCCCAACTGTAGAGAGTCTAACAGGATAAAAGTGAGCCTTCATTACTGGAGTGGTGGTGAGTCCCTGCGCTCGCCGGTAAAGGCAGGGGATTCTAGAAGGTCAGAACCGACACTGTCTCGCTTGGGTAGCATTCACCGTGGTCTCTCCTTCTGGAAAGGAGAGTTTGCTCAGGAGACAGGGAAGTGCTCAGACCCGGGTGCAGGCCGCACTGGCCCAGGTCCCCCACTTCTCGTGGGCACTCCGCTCTGCCCCCTGCTTTGGCCTTCTCTTGCTGTGAACGGGCTTTCCCTCCCAAGTCCGAGGAAGTCGCCAGCCCGAGGCTCCTCCCAGGCCGCGTTCTGTCCAGTGAGCGCGGCAGCCCCTCACACGGTGCCCAGCAGGCCCGAGGGCCAGGCAGGCAGAGGGTCCCGCGTCCCGGAGACATGTTAGCAGTGGGCAGCAGGCTGGGGGCATTTGTAGCAGAGATGGGGAGGCAGTCTGGACTCTATGAAATGAAGCCGTAACAAATTCGTAGGAGTAACGGGCACCTACGGATGAAGAATGTAACTCCAAGAAAAAATTTGCTCAAATTCCATATTTTGCAATGTGTGTTAAACCAGCAGCCAGGCCTCATTTGACGCTTAACTGAACCCAAGGTGAAGATGTTTTCCCAGCTCCCTTCCAGAAGGATTCAGCTGCTTGAAGAACTCCTATGCCAGGAGGCAGGGAAATTATGGCCACAGAATATCTAAGAGTTTACCCTGAAGAAAGGGTTCTCCGTGTGCCACGCAGCATTATCTCTCAGAGCCAACAGTGGGGAGCGTCTGCGCCGTGCCCTGCTAAGTCGCTTTGGTCATGTCCGAGTCTTGCGACTGCAGCCCACCAGGCTCCTCTGTCCATGGGATTGTGCAGGCAAGAATCCACGAGAGTGGGTTGCTGTGCCCTCCTCCAAGGGATCTTCCTGACCCAGGGACTGAACCCAGTGGCTCCCACATTGTAGGTGGATTCTTCACCACCTGAGCCAGCAGGGAAGCGTCTGATAATTCTAGATTAGATAAGGCCGTGGGGGCCCACTGGCTCTAGACGTTCGCTGGAATGTTCCTCAGCAGTAGAGAAAGACTGTTGACTTAATTTCAAGTGCAAAAAGCAGAATACCATGACTTCATCTCTGCCTGTCCCCAGATTGACCCTCGTTTGTCGGGCAGATGTGGGAGCACTCTCGCCCCTGGCTCCTTTCACTGCTGGCGTGTTTGTGCAGGTGTGGGGGGTGCCAGCAGAACAGAGTCACCCATCAGCTGGTGTCTATGAAGCGCCTGCCGAGCTCTCGGGGGACGTGTAATGAAGTAGATTGTCCCACCTCGGTCTTCATTTTACCAGTTCAGTGTCACGTTGCAGTGTTGACAGGCTTGGAATCCAAAACACTCAGCAGTTACGGCGCATCTGCTTTACACTGAGCGTCATCCGGGAACCTTTGGGCAGGACCCCAAACTCGACCAGTAGCTGAAGGTGGCACCCTGCCTGTCCTTAGCACCCTGGGGCTCCTGCTCCTCTGCCAGCAGCGGCAATGGGTGCACCCCTGTTTCTGGCCCGGCTTGCCTGCCTCATCGCCATGACTCAGTTTGTCTCAAAGCAGCCTTATGAGGTGTGCTCTGGTGATCTGGGTGCTGGAGACGGGAGACGCCACAGGCCGGCCGTGGGCCAGTGAGGGTCAGAACCCCGTTCCAGGGAGCTGCCACCTGCTCTGCCCGAACGGCGCCGCCCTCCTCTCCGCTCCTCCCGTCCTGGCAGTGGCTGGGGACGCTGGAGGAGGGTGCCCACTCGCCTCTCCTGGAGGACTGCCAGGGCCCCACCTCCTGAAGCTGCCAGCCCTGTGCTCCTGCCTTGCCTGCCCCTCCCTCGGGGCTCCCCACTCGCTGTCTGCAGACCCTCATTTGCTCTGCCTGGGCCTCTCCCCTTTCTCTGCCCTGTGGGATCCTCTTCATCCTTCAAGACCCAGCTTGATGGTCACCTTCCCTGGAGCCTTCAGCTTCCCTCTCCTCCTGGGTTGGCTGTTCCCCCTCTTGCCCTGGTTAGCATCCATCCATTGGTTGACTTCCAGTATTTGTCCAACACCTGCCACATCCAGGCTAGTCTGGGGACTGGTGGGGACAAGAGAGCCATGGCCCCGCCTTTGTGGGGCTGGTTTCCTTGGGAGGGGGAGGGTGCCCCGTGCAGTGAATGCGCTCTGCACTCCCGGGTCGTTGACCCCTGGAGGAGAGGGAAGCCGGGAGGGCAGACGGAGTGGGCGTTTCCACAGGGGCCTGGGGGAAGCCTCTCCTGGGGGAGGCTGGGGGAGGAGCTTCTAGATGGAGGTTTTGAGGAGCAGCAGGGGCCTGGGTCAGAGGAGCAAGGACTTCACGCAGGCAGGGGGTGTCCAGGTGGCACGCGGGCCGCTCGTCAGGCTGGCGGGGACGTGGCCCCTGTCTCCTGTCTGGGGACGGCCATGATCGTGCTGTGTGCTCTGTGTTTGCCTGTGTGCTCTGTGTTTGCCTGTGTGCTCTGTGTTTGCCTGTGTGCTCTGTGTGTGCCTGTGTGCTCTGTGTTTGCCTGTGTGCTCTGTGTGTGCCTGTGTGCTGTGTGGGCACAGCGCTGGCCACATCCCTCCTGTTTCTGTAAAGCTGTGCCTGGGGGTTGCCTTCCCGATTCTGTCTCTGTCTCCCCCAAATCCTGGTGGGCTGGAAGCGTCAGCGTCGCTCTGGAGATGGCGTCCGCTGGGGGCGGGTGGACTCACCCTCTGCGTGGGTGTGCGCTGCAGGGCAGGAGCGTGGGCCTCCTAAGCCGGAGTGCCCCTCCCGCGCGGTCTCCTTCCTGCACCCGAGCCCCTGTCTGCTGGGCCGCCCCGTGTCACAGGAGCTCTACTGCGCGCCCCGGCAGGCTGTGGCCCCTGTGTTGCGTGGCCTTGCACGTCTGGTGAGCGTGTGGGGGGCAGGGGGATTCCTGAGAGTAGGCGCCACACTGGGCATCTCCTCCCGTGAGGTGACCAGAGTCTAATGATAGAGAAAGATAGTTTTTCCTCCCTAAGTCTTTTTTCAATCACTGAGATATAATCCACATACCATAGGATGCACACTCTGAAGTGTACAGCTCAGTAGTGTTAGTACTGACAAGACTGTACACCCATCACCACCGTCTCATCTCCGAGAAGAAAGTCTGTGCCCATTGGCCGTCGTTCCCAGCTGCCTCCTCCCACTAACCCCCGGCAGCCACCACTCTACTTCTGTCTCCATGGATTTATCTCTTCTGGACATTTCCAGATAAATGGCATCCTATACAGGCATCCCTTATTTGTACTTTGAAGATGCTGTGCTGTTTTTTTTTTTTTTACAAATTAGATGTTTTATAGAGCAAGTCCATTGGCATAACTTTTCCAACAGCGTTATTTTGTGATTACGTTTTGTGTGTTAAGAGAGAATGCCACTGCACGCATAGTGGACCGCAGCGTGGTGTAAACGTGCCTCTGACAGAAGGCTCGTTTGGCCATGTGTGTCTCGGTCGCAGCACCCAGGGGCCTCACTGCGGCAGACAGACCTAGCTGTGGCTCAGGAGCTTAGCCGTTCCTCGGCTCGTGGACTCTTGGTTCCCCGACCAGGGACCGAGCCCTCACCCCCAGCACTGCAAGGCCAATTCTTAACCCCTGGACCACCGGGAAGTCCCTAGAATTGTTTTAATTTTATTTTCAAATTGTTTATCCCACATGTATCAGAATACAGTTGATGTCTGTATATTGATGTGTATCCGGCAGCCCTGCTGAACTCACCCGTTATCTCCAATAGTTGTTTGTAGAACCTTCCCCTTGGGTCTAAACGTTTCAGTTGTGTTTAACTTTCAGGTCAGAAAGCAACATTGAATGCAGAAGAAATGGCTGAGTTTTACAAGGAATTTTTAAGTAAAAATTTCCAGAAGCACATGTATTATAACAGGTGGGTGTCTACTTTTTTCCTGAAAATCTGAAAATCACATCCATGTTGGCAAGGATTGTTTTGCTACCTGAATTTAACATTCTTGTCTGTGTTAAAAGTAGACGTTGCTATCAGCTTGGTTTTTGTCCTTTTAAATAAAGTGGCCGGCTCACAGTCACTGCGTGGCTGCCCCTTGCGGCGTGCACCGCACGTAGGCTGTGGGTTCTGCCCCGCTTTCACTGCCGGAGAGCAGAGCGCAGCCCGGGGCGGGGCAGCCGGAGGGGTCACGGCATCTCGTGTTTGAAAGTGGGGGGCTCGGAGCCCAGCGGGGCAGGGAGAGCAGCCCAGCAGGCAACACCAGGGGCTCCCGCAGGCCAGAGATGAAGCCGTTTCAGCCGTGCGAGGATGACGGCTGTTGACAGAGAAGGAGCAGTGGAGTCAGACAGGGACCATTTTCCTGACGCAATAATAGATCTGGGCACAATTGCCCGCGACTGCCGAAGGCACTGGGCAGCAAGGCTGACGGGGACTCCGCCGTGGCTGGGCCTGGCTGGCGGCGCCCGGTCTCCCGGGGCCTCTTCATGCCGTGAGGGGCGAGGCCGTGGCTTGTGTGCGAGGCTGTGAGACGCGGGGAGGCCCCCAGCAGCGCCTGTGAGGTCCTCAGCCGCGTGGGGGCTGCCCTCGGCCCGGCCCCCGGGTCTGACGCCAGCTTACGGGAAGGAGACGAAAGGGCGTGTGCGGAGAGGGCGGTTCACAGGCCGTGCCTCAGTGAGGGCTTGAGGACACAGCTCCCAGATCTGGAGGTGTACCAGACAGCTGTTGCGGTTTCAGCAAGTAACTGGGACTGAGAAAAGTGAACGAGGAGCGGGGGACTGTTACAGAGTAAGAGAGCCTTCATCCAGGCAAACCGCCTATACGGAGATGCCCCTTTCTGACAGAGGAAACCCAGCCATGGCTGTGCACGAGGCGGTGTTAATGCGCAGTGACTGTGATGCTAAGGTGTTGTTCACTGTATCAGACGGAGCAATGGTAGTGCGGCCCTGGGTGTTTAAGAAGCATTTGACGACACACAGTAACACATGTTCCCAGGTAGGGTGACAGGATATGGTCTGAGATTTGCTCTGCATTCCTGGAGCAGTGACCATGCCAAATGGGCGGGTGGGGCAGGGCCTGGAGAGTGGGCTGATGGTCGAGGCTGGAGGAGCTCTTGAGTGGCGCTTGAACGGAAAGCCCGGTCCCGCAGCGCCCAGAGGCTGTTGCGGACGCTGTCCTGTGTCACCCTGAACTAGATGAACTATTCAGTCAAGCCAGGTTTCCCTGGACCTTTGATTTCTGGCGTGAACATAGCAGGCTGGCGTCTTGCTTCCTCTCGGGCCAGCTCGGTGTGTTGCCTGCGGCCCTCCAAATAGAGAGAGGCGTAGAGAGCGGGTCGGGCAGCATTGGAGCCTGAGCGCCCCCTCCCCCTGGACTCACCTCCTCCTTCCCTGCTTTCTTTAAGGGAACAGGGAGAGCTTGGTCTGTCTTCTCCTCTGCACTTTATCCGTCGGGCTGTCTGTGCTGCAGTGGAATCTGGCTTTCCCTTAACAACATAGGAACTTTCGTCTCCATGAGATACCAGTTTTCTTTTTCCTAGAAGCCTTTGTTATTTATTCTGGGTGTTGCTTCCCATTTGTCACGTCACTTGTGGAGAGGGATTTCTGTCTGGTCCTGTGAGGGCTCCAGGAAGCTAGCATTTTCGCCTCTTGCCTTTAAGCCCTTGGGTCTCTGTGTCTTCCATGCTGAGACCCAGTCCTCGGAGTCCTCTGCGGGCTGGCAGTTCCACGTTCCCTCATTGGCTCATCTGGACGAAAAGCATTGGCCCTTGTTGCATTCTGCTTCCAAGGGCTCAGCACTGGGAGTCTGGAATGTGCGTCTTCCATTGTGGAAACCTGCCAAGTGCTGCCCATTCAGCTGCTGACAACGTGGTGAATTTGCAAGTTCCGACATGTTCTGTAGAGTAACTCACAGGCGAGTGTGCCTGTGACTGCCTGTGACTCCATCCTAGTATTTTATTTCAATGAGAAGCTTTAGAGACACAAGTTACCCAAAAGTCCAGATCACCTAGAAAAAGAAGATATGGAACTTGATGATGTTGGCATTTGCGACAAGCTAGTGTCTCAGGATGGAGTGCTTGTGGCGTGTGCGTCTTATGCAAATAAGGGGCCAGAGCCAGGAGGGTCCCCGCCGCTCCTACGGAGCCTCCAGTCCTGTTGCTAAGCGCTCACGCCCCCATCACTCTGTGCTGTGTTTCCTGGAGAATGCCATGGGGCTCTGGGGGCTTCAAGGCTTCTGAAGGCTCTTTTGGAGCTTCTAGCAAAAACAGAGGAGGGTTGCAGCCGCCTCCAGGAGTGGGAAAGGGGGCCACTGGGCACATCAGCCTGATGAAAGCCCAGGTGCAAGGAGAGCAGGCTCTTGTGGACAGTTGAGCTTTAGTGAGGACGGGAGAAGGCAGAGCTGGTGTGGCAGGGCGGAGGCGGAGGCAGTCCAGATGCCTGGCTGCTGGCCTCTGGTCCTGGGCGCGACTCACCTGCGCTCATCTTGTTCCCCTGTAGGGACTGGTACAAGCGTAATTTTGCCATCACCTTCTTCATGGGAAAAGTGGCCCTGGAGAGGATTTGGAACAAGCTGAGACCGAAACAAAAGAAGACCAGCAGTTAGGAGCCCACCCTCACCCATCCAGCCGGTTCCTCGTCTGAGGTTCCTCGAGAAGCAGCTGCCTCTGGGACTCGTTTCACAAGGGTGCTGAAGCCTGTGGGTGCAGGGCAGGCTGGAGAACACGGGTTCTGGTACGGACGCCGAGGCCCACGTGACTCTGTCCTGACTGCGAATTCCGCGCTGGCTCTTGGCCATTGATGTGATAGCAAATAAAACGCAAGCACTGTCTTCTGAGTTTTTGAATTACACCAGTTTGAAAGAGAGGGCTTCCCAGGTGGCTCAGTAGTAAAGGAATCCACCTCTAATGCAGGAGGTGCACGTTTGATCCCTGGGTTGGGAGGCTTTCCTGGCGAAGGAAATGGCAACCTGTTCTAGTATTTTTGCCTGGAGAATCCCATGGACAGAAGAGCCCCCGGGCTATAGTCCATGGGGTCACAAAGAGTCAGACACGACTGAGCGCACACGCACAATTTGGAAGAGAGCGATATAAAAATATTATAAACTTTCACTGAAACGTTCGACTCTACTGACTCTAATGATCTGGAAGCTGGCTGCGGTGTCACCATGGCCTCCCCCTACCAGTGGGCCCTGGCGATTGGCCATCCCGGGTCCAAGCCCTGAAGACACGCAGCTGTCCAGGGAGTTGCACAGACCCCAGGGGCCCAAAGGGTTGCCTCGGAGTTTTTTCCGTTTACCCCGGTGAGGCAGAGCCTGTTCCCCAAGTTTTCCAGAGCAGATTGCTATGGGTCATGTCCCTCTCTTTCAATCCTTGTGAAAGCAATATTGTTTGAAGTAGGGTTATGTGGTTATAAAATGATGAGGCTCCCTCTGTGCTGAGTCCTGGAGCCGTGGTGGTGGGCGGGGAGACTGTCCTCAAGGACAGACAAGACATCTGGATTTTACCAAAAGGCAGAGGTTTTTGTTCCAAAATGAGGTGTGACAGTGGTTGACAGGCTAGTTTTCTTCTGTAGCTTACTAACTGCCACCCAAGATGATCTCCGAGGAGAAATTCTGGAGACCAGGGGAAGCACCCCCACCCCCACTCCAGGCTGCTAAGGGCCCTGCGGGTGGACGTGGGAATGCCGAGGTGCCGGGCAAGGCTGCGCAGTCCGTCAGCTCCGTGGGCTCTTAACCCAGTGTCCACAGAGGCCCCCCGCGGAGTGGAGCGCGTGCACCAAGCAGCCTGAAACACCAGGCCTCCCAGGAGTAACCCCGTCGCACTCACCACGCCACCGCGCAGCACAGCCTGTTGCCAGCCTGGTGACACCACCGGTCTGCAGAGAGACAGCAGCAGGGTTGGGGGCCAGGCAGGGCCCTCGTTCCACGTGAGCGAGCCTGGAGGCGTGAACTGTTCTTCGGCTTTTTTTTTTTTTCATTCTCTGGCTTTTAATTCTTGCTCCCATCCGGTCAGACTCACTGACTGGCTTTCAGGTTATTTAAGTCTTAAATCGGAAAGATTGAAGACAGAAGGAGAAGAGGGCGATTGAAGACAGAAGGAGAAGAGGGCAACAGAGGATGAGATGGTTGGATGGCATCACCGATTCAACGGACAGGAACTTGGGCAAACTCTAGGGGATGGTGAGGGACAGGAAGCCTGGCGTGCTGCACTCCATGAGGTTGAAAGAGTCAGACACGATTTGCCAACTGAACATCATCTCCCAGCAACTTCCAGTGGTATGGTTTCTAATTCCTTTGGCTCGACAATTTTTAGAGATTTTTGAGGGTGTCTTTTCACAGTAACCAGTTGCTGCTGCTGCTGCTGCTAAGTCACTTCAGTCATGTCCAACTCTGTGCGACCCCAGAGACGGCAGCCCACCAGGCTCCCCCGTCCCTGGGATTCTCCAGGCAAGAACACTGGAGTGGGTTGCCATTTCCTTCTCCAATGCATGAAAGTGAAAAGTGAAAGTGAAGCCGCTCAGTCGTGTCTGACTCTTAGCGACCCCGTGGACTGCAGCCTACCAGGCTCCTCCATCCATGGGATTTTCCAGGCAAGAGTACTGGAGTGGGGTGCCATTGCCTTTTCCGAGTAACCAGTTGCAAACAGTTAAAAGATCCCTCTTGTTATGCGTTACCATCTCTGTGAAGACTGAGGGAGAGCTTGAAAATGGTCACCTGTGGGCTGGTGAGTGGCCATGCAGACACGGGTGTGTCCTGAGACACCCTGAGATGCTGAGGTCCCGGCAGTTAGCCTGGACCTCCGGACAGCTGATTTATGGGCTCACTGAGCAAATGCACTCTGGGCTTCACCTGGAGGCCTGGTGACGCACTCCCTGTGTTTGTCTTGTCCAAGAACGTCTTCCCTCCGCAGCTCTTCCTGCATGGGTCATAATCTGCCTCCTCAGGGCAGGCCTCCTGAGGTTCCAAGGGTCAGAACCTTAGGTAAGCTCTGGGCAAGGGTCAGGGGCAAGTAACAGGTAGGAGCCAGAGGTCTTCAGGAACGGGCCCCTTGGGCCTCCACACTGGAGAAAGCCCGACTCCCAGAGCCGCTGTATCCCCAGGCTGGGGCCTCAGGGTGGCGGGGCGACGCAGGGCCGGGCAGAGACTGAGGCTCTGGTCCCGCCTGAGCCCCTGGGGGCTGGGGCCAGGAGATGCTGCTGCCCCCACGGTTCCCAGGATGTTTCAAGAGTGACTTTGTCACAGTGAGAGAAAAGTGCGTGCACTTCACCAGAGAAGCCTGCATCCCCAGCAGAGAGCCCACACACCGAAGCTGAGACCCACTGTCGCCAAATAAAGAGTGGCTTCAGGGTGAGCCAAAGCATGTTCTGTATTCAGACAAAAAGCGTGCATGCTTCTTAGACTTTGTAATTAAAAATTGTGAAAGGCAAGTTTGCTTGGAGAACCATCTGAAGCAGCAGCGCCCACAGTGGCCGTGCCCTGGGCTGGGGGGTGGGGAGGGGACCACGGATGTCTCGACACCCCTGTGACAGGAGGCCAGCGGGGGGCGCGGTGCAGAGCACCCCCAGTCCTGGAGCCCAGAGTCCCGAGTGGGTCTCCAGGTGTTTGCACTTGACATAAATTACATGGCAGTTGGACGGTGGGGCCTCGAGAAGCGTCTTAACAACATGGGTCTTAAGTGTGGTTGAAATGCAGTAACTGCATGTTGTCTTTTTGTAATAATTTAATGCCAAGTGGCTACTTGACTAATGGTGTACACTGTATTGCTAGGTTCTCAAATGCTGAGGGAATTAACAAGAAATGTCAGTGCTGCTTTCCTCTTTCTTCAGTTCTTAAACATTTAAAATTAAATGACTGTGTTAAATGTTACTTTAGGTCACAAATAAATGCAAATAAAATTTTTATTGAAGTCCAGTTGATTTCTAATGCTGTGTTAGTTTCAGGTATACAGCAAAGTGATTCGATTATACATATATATATGCATACCTGTATTCTTTTATTATTTTCCAATATAGTCAGATCAGATCAGATCAGTCACTCAGTCATGTCCGACTCTTTGTGACCCCATGAATTGCAACATACCAGGCCTCCCTGTCCATCACCAACTCCTGGAGTTCACTCAGACTCACGTCCATCGAGTCGGTGATGCCATCCAGCCATCTCATCCTCTGTCGTCCCCTTGTCCTCCTGCCCCCAATCCCTCCCAGCATCAGAGTCTTTTCCAATGAGTCAAGTCTTCGCATGAGGTGGCCAAAGTACTGGAGTTTCAGCTTCAGCATCATTCCTTCCAAAGAAATCCCAGGGCTGATCTCCTTCAGAATGGACTGGCTGGATCTCCTTGCAGTCCAAGGGACTCTCAAGAGTCTTCTCCAACACCACAGTTCAAAAGCATCAATTCTTCGGCACTCAGCCTTCTTCACAGTCCAACTCTCACATCCATACATGACCACAGGAAAAACCATAGCCTTGACTAGACGGACCTTTGTTGGCAAAGTAATGTCTCTGCTTTTGAATATGCTGTCTAGGTTGGTCATAACTTTCCTTCCAAGGAGTAAACGTGTTAATCCTTGTTTATCAAGTAAATTTTAATTACGTTTATTTACATGTGGTGCTAGTGGTAAAGACTCCACCTGCAATGCAGGAGGCCCCAGGTTCAATCCCTGGGTTGGGAAAATCCCCTGGAGGAGGAAATGGCAACCCACTCCAGTATTCTTGCCTGGAGAATCCCATGGACAGAGAAGCCTAAGGGCTACAGTTCAGGGGGTCACAAAGAGTCAGACATGACTGAGCACACACACAAATTTGGCTCTAAATTTGTATGCTCAGTTTAAAAAAATTAGGTTGTTTTAAGATGATTCTGTCAGCCACATTTAAATATTTTGATAGACTTTTAAATAATTACAGAATAAAAGTTATCTCAGTGATGTATTTTATTCTGCTCTTCCCAGAAAACATCTCTGATAAGATTGAATGCTTCTGTTCTGATTTAAAAAGTAAAATAAAATTGTCTCTCCCCCTCTGTGTGTGGGCGCTGTTTGTTCAGTTCAGTTTAGTCACTTAGTCGTGTCCAACTCTTTGCGACCCCATGGACGGCAGCACACCAGGCCTCCCTGTCCATCACCAACTACTCCTGGAGCTTGCTCAAACTCGTGTCCATCAAGTTGGTGATGCCATCCAACCATCTCAACCTCTGTCTTCCCTTTCTCCTCCTGCCTTCAGTCTTTCCGAGCATCAGGGTCTTTACCAGTGAGTCAGTTCTTCGCATCCGATGGCCAAAGTATTGGAGTTTCAGCTTCAGCATCAGTCCTTCCAATGAATATTGAGGACTGATTCCCTTTAGGATGGACTGGTTTGATCTCCTTGCAGTCCAAGGGACTCTAAAGAGTCTTCTCCAACACCACAGTTCAAAAGCATCAGTTCTTCAGTGCTCAGCCTTCTTTATGGCCCAGCTCATCTGTACATGACCACTGGATAAACCATAGCTTTGACTAGACAGACTTTTGTTGGTAAAGTAATGTCTCTGCTTTTTAATATGCTATCTAGGTTGGTCATCGGGTGCTGTTTATAGACTTTGGTTTTTTAATTGCTCATATTTGCTGCCCGCCAACTCTGGGCTGGAAGAAGCACAAGCTGGAATCAAGATTGCCGGGAGAAATATCAATAACCTCAGATATGCAGATGACACCACCCTTATGGCAGAAAGTGAAGAGGAATTAAAAAGCCTCTTGATGAAAGTGAAAGAGGAGAGTGAAAAAGTTGGCTTAAAGCTCAGCATTCAGAAAACTAAGATCATGGCATCTGGTCCCATCACTTCATGGCAAATAGATGGGGAAACAGTGGAAACAGTATCAGACTTTGTTTTTTGGGGGCTCCAAAATCACTGCAGATGGTGATTACAGCCATGAAATTAAAAGACACTTATCCTTGGAAGGAAAGTTATGACCAACCTAGACAGCATATTCAAAAGCAGAGACATTACTTTGCCAACCAAAGGTCCGTCTAGTCAAGGCTATGGTTTTTTCAGTGGTCATGTATGGATGTGAGAGTTGGACTATGAAGAAAGCTGAGCACCAAAGAATTGATGCTTTTGAACTGTGGTGTTGGAGAAGACTCTTGAGAGTCACTTGGACTGCAAGGAGATCCAGCCAGTCCATTCTAAAGGAGATCAGTTCTGAGTGTTCATTGGAAGGACTGATGCTAAAGCTGAAACTCCAATACTTTGGCCACCTCATGTGAAGAGTTGACTCATTGGAAAAGACCCTGATGCTGGGAGGGATTGGGGGCAGGAGGAAAAGGGAACGACAGAGGATGAGATGGCTGGATGGCATCACCAACTCGACGGACATGAGTTTGAGTGAACTCCGGGAGTTGGTGATAGACAGGGAGGCCTGGTGTGCTGAGATTCATGGGGTCACAAAGAGTCGGACACGACTGAGCGACTGAACTGAACTGAACCCCACAAAGGAACCAGGATGATCGTCAGAAGTGCAGGGTACTCGACCCATCTGGCGAGGGTCGCTGACAGTGCACCTGAGTGAACCGTCTTCCCGTGATAACCCTCACCTACGTACTGGACCGGCGGCCTCCGGAGGGCCTGCGGAGCGGCTGTGTGCCGGCCTGCACTGAGGAGCCTTCCGGGGAGACCAGCCCAGCCTCAGCCTCCTTGGCTGCAGTGACTCACCTGGCAGAGCCCCCGGGCATGTTGCAAGTGTGTTGGGGGGACAGTGCCTGGCACTGACCAGGCTGCTCACAAATGCAGAAGTTAGCACCTAATAATGTCCGAAGGCCCAGTTCCTGAGCACCTCCTGCTTCCACGGGCGAGGGGGACAGGAAGCTGAGCCCCAGCACCAGCAGGAGTTTCAGCAGGAGGTAGGTGCCTGTAGGTAGCTGTCACATACGGGGGTCTTCCAGGGTCGCCCCTCCTTGAATGAGCCCGCGCTTTGATCCCTGCCATCCCTCCCCTGAGGAGACCCACCTCCGTGACCGCCCTCGTTGGAAGCCTGACCGCTCTGCAGAGCGCTTCCCTCCCCTGGAGTGGACGAGCCTCATCTCAGAGCTCCGGCCACAGCTGCGGGCACTGGCTTGTGACAGCGTGGCCCATCTGCTGGGAAAAGCAGAAGGCAAACGACTTTTCAAAAGAAAGGAGCCTCCCAGTGTGTGTTGGGGCCTCCCCAGGCCTAGCCATAGTGGTCAGGTGCCAAGTGCAGCCCTGGCTGGGGGGCATCCCCTCACAGGACATCTGCCGAGCCACCTGCACAGACACAGCTCCCCCACCACGGCGGGGGCTCCCGTCTGCATCTGGGCCCAAAATCCAGAATCTGAGACATGGGCCCAGAGGCCACCAGGGGATGTGACTCCCCGTCCAGGGCAGGCGGCCTTCTTCCTTGTCGTGCCCAACCCCTGCCTGGCTTCCCATGCTGCCTGGCGCAGGGTCGGCCTCGGACACACAGATGTGCTAACGAGAGCAATGTAGCCCTGGACCCCTTGACTGAGTAATGATAATAGCTGGTGTTACTTCCTGCCGGGCACGGCTCTTGGAGCTTCATTCAGATGGCTGCCTGGCATCCTCGGAGCAGCCCTCGGAGGGCCTCAGCGGCCCCTCAGGGCACAGGGTCCGGGCAGGCCCCTGCAGCCAGGGTGCTCTGGAATCAGACCTGTTGTGATTGGCCAGCCAGGTCCTGGGCCTGGCCCCCAGCAGGGAGGATGGACACTGAGAGCCCAGGTTGGAGGCGTCCTGTTCAGTGCCTGGTGCACAGGGCTGCTCGGGGAGGGGGCCGTCCGTGAACAGAGCTGGCAGGAACCCTCGAGGGGCAGACACACATGCAGTAAGGTCAACAGATGCTCAGCGCTGGGAAAATAAGCAGGTACAGGTTTGGGAGGGAGCGGATGGCAAAGATGCCTGACCCAGATCTGGGCAGAAGTGACAGGTCCTGGGGCTGCAGGGGGCCCGGCAGAGCCAAGAGCAGCAGGTTGGCCAGTGTGGTGGGGCAACGGAAACCATGGGGGACAACAGTTTGGGGAGGTAGGCCAGGGCCTGGCAGGCCACCACACTGACCCTGGCTTTTCCCTTGAGTGTGGGGGGGAGCCACGGAGGGCTCTGAGCAAGGGAGGCCATGGCCTGATCACTGTGCTGATGGCCAGGGCTGAGACCCCGCTAAGCTCCCGCCAGGACTCGGGGTGGCAAGGAAGGTGGCGTGAAGTAGCCTGTCCAGTCCAGGAGCCACTACCTTTCGTGGCCTTTTGTGTTTGTGTTAGTTGCTCAGTCGTGTCCGACTCTGTGACCCCGTGGACTGTAGCCCACCGGGCTCCTCTGTCCGTGGAATTCTCCAGGCCAGAACACTGGAGTGGATTGCCATGTCCTTCTCCAGGGGATCTCCCTGACCCAGGGAGGGAACCCGGGTCTTCTGCATGCAGGCAGATTCTTTACCATTTGAGCCACAGGGAAGGCCTTTGATCTTATCCAAAAGGCGGAGAAGCGAGAAGCGTGGCTCTTTACGTTTCAGTAAATATAAAGTGAAGTTAAAACTCAGTCCCTCAGTTGACCTTGTTCAGTCGCTCAGTCATGTCTGACTGCGAACTCCTGGACTGCAGCATGCCAGGCTTCCCTGCCTTTCACTGCCTCCCAAAACTTGCTCAAACTCATGTCTGTTGAGTCGGTGATCCAACCACGACCCAACCACCACATCCTCTGTCACCCCCTTCCCCTCCTTCCTTCAGTCTTTCCCAGCATCAGTCTCTGCCGGTGAGTCAGTTCTTCGCATCAGGGGCCAAAATACTGGAGCTTCAGGTAGTGCTCGGTTGCCCAGCCCTTGTCGGATGACCAACAGCCATGTGTGGCTCATGACTACTGTGTCAAGCATCACAGATTTGAAACATTTCCGTCATCATAGGAAGCCCTTAGTGCCAGGCCAGGAGGTGCGGTGAGCAGTGTTCTTCCTTCTCTGGTCCCGGGGGCTGGCGGTCAGAATGTGTGAGTGTGCACTCAGCAGCACGTGGGGTAGGAAGAGCTGAGAACTGAGGAGGGGATGCAGGAGGCTGTGTCCCTGGGAAGACAGGTGGGCTGCTCAGGGGAGTCAGTACCTGGCCGAGTGGGGCGGGGATCCAGGAGATGCTCCACATCCAGCCAGCCACAGCCACTCAGCTTTTCCCAGGATGTCTGTCTGGCAAGAAGCACTGCAGCTGAGGCCACAGGGCCACGAGCATTGGAGATGTGGCCGGGCTGAGCTGAGCTGTGCTCTGAGCCTGCGCTGCACCCCAGACTCCAGACTTAGTGTGAGAAAAGGAACGCAAACCATCTCATAGCTTTTTATCTGTCCAATAGATTATGTGCTGAAATGGTACTTAGATATATCGGGTTCAGTAAGATATATTTTTTGTTGTTAAGTCACTCAGTCGTGTCTGACTCTTTGTGACCCCGTGGACTGCAGCACGCCAGGCTTCCCTGTCCTTCTTTATCTCCTGGAGTTTGCTCAGACTTATGGACTTAGGTCTGTTGACTCGGTCATGCCATCCAGCCATCTCATCCTCTGTCGTCCCCTTCTCCTCCTGCCCTCAATCTTTCCCAGCATCAGGGTCTTTTCCAATGAGCTGGCTCTTTGCATCAGGTGGCCAAAGTATTGGAGCTTCAGCTGCAGCATCAGTCCTTCCAGTTAGTATTCAGGGTTGATTTCCTTCAGGATTGACTGGTTTGATCTCCTTGCAGTCCAAGGGGCTATATCAAACAGCCTTAAAGGAAATTCTGGGACTTCCCTGGAGTTCCAGGGGCTAAGACTGTGCTCCCACTGCAGGGGGCCTGGGTTCGATCCCTGGTCAGAGAACTAAGATCCTACATGCTGCAATGAAGGTTGAAGATCCTGTGTGCAGCCAAAGAAATTAATTAAAATTTAGAAAACAAGGAAATTCTGACAGAGGCTGTAACAGGGATAGACCTTGAGGACAGTGTATAAGTTAACATACGCCAGACAGAAAAGGACACGTTCTGTGTGATTCCACTGACGTGAGGTGCGTGCAGTCTTCAAACTCCCGGAGACAGGAAGTAGAGCAGTGACTTCCAGGGGCTGCAGGAGGCGAGGTTATTGTTCAGTGGGTATAGAATTTCAACCCAGGAAGATGAAAAAGTTCCATGGCAATGGTCATACAATAATGTGAATGTACTTCATGTTCCTGAACTGTACACCTACGGTAGCTAACAGAAAATATTTTAGTATGTCTATTTTGCAAGGAGATCAAATCAGTCAATCCTGAAGGAAATCAACCCTGAATATTCATTAGAACCACTGATGCTGAAGCTGAAGCTCCAATGCTTTGGCCACTTGATGTGAAGAGCCGACTCATTGGAAAAAGACACTGATGCTGGGAAAGATTGAAGGCAAAAGGAGAAGGGGGCGACAAAGGATGAGATGGTTAAATAGCATCACCGACTCAATGGAGATGAGTTTGAGCAAACTCCGGAGATAGTAGAAGACAGAGGCACCTGGCGTGCTGCAGCCCACGGAGTGTCGAAGAGTCAGACACAGCCGAGTCACTGAACAGCAACAACATGTTTTGCCCCAATTAAAAACAATAGTTTTTTTTCTGATACAATTTGCTGAAGAAAGAACAATAATATATCTATCTGAGTAAGGTTAGTTTCCCCTGCTTCTTTTCACCTTTTTTTTTTTTTTTTTTTTACTGTGGCTACCAGACAATTTTAAAAAACAGTGTGGCTCGCTTGAGTTCCCTGGTTCTGTGAAGAGCCTGGCTGTCCCGGTGGCCCCCAAAAGGTGCATCCACATCCCAACCCTTCCTACCTGGAATGGACCTGATTTGGAAGCAGAGGCTTTGCAGAGGTCATTAAGATAAGGATATCAGGAAGAGATCATCCTGGATTTAAGGGTGTCTTTAGAAAGGGGAAGAAGAGCTTTCTTGGTGGCTCAGAGGTTAAAGCATCTGCCTGCAACGTAGGAGACCTGGGTTTGACCCCTGGATCAGGAAGATCCCCTGGAGAAGGAAATGGCAGCCCACTCCAGTATTCTTGCCTGGAGAATCCCATGGATGGAGGAGCCTGGTAGGCTGCAGTCTACGGGGTCGCAAAGAGTCCGACACGACTGAGTGACTTAACATAACTTAGAAAGGGGAGGGAGAGGAAACCAAGACGCACAGGGAAGGCTGTGAACAGACAGACAGGCTCAGAAGCTGCAGTGATGCAGCATCTTCAAGCAGGGGCCTCGGGAGCCGCCAGAAGCCGGGCAGAGGCCTGTGACAGAATGCTGAGGGAGGCAGCTGCCCCCGCACCTCAGTCCCAACCTCTGACCTCCAGAGAGCACATTTCTGTGTTTAAAGGCCCCCCGTTTGTGGCCTTTTGTTCTGGCCACCACAGAAAACACTCTGATGGGCTTATGGCAGACTTATGGTGAGTAAGGAGATGAGCAGGAGAACACACTGCATTTTGGATGAGACTGGGTCGATTTACAACCCTGAAAAAGGACAGGGAGATTTATGTCTAATGGATCAGCAGCTTCTAGAATGAATCAATAAATGAAAATTTCCAGAGGCCCTACTAAAAGCCTCTTCCTGAATCTAATCTTCAGAGGCAAAAACGTGGGCAGAGGCTTCAGTCTTTCTCGCTGCAGCAGCCAAGTGGGCACTCGACTTGGGGTCCACGGGCTAGACCTCAGCTGAGGCCTTACGGCCAGTTTCCGCTTTCGAGCCTCAGCTTCTCCATCTGTGAAGTGGGATCGTGCTTCCTGCCCTGGCTGGCTCTTGGGGAATGGGTGTGCCAGAACACGGGATGCGGTGGTCTGTGGCCTCTGAGCTTCTCTGCAGACGAGGTCACCGTGCTGGATGAAGCGAGAGGCCTTGGGTGCGGCTTAGAGGGGCCGGCACAGCCCAGCCCAGGTGAGCTCACCTCGGCTCTTAGGAAGGCCAGTGTGTTCCTTTGCAGCCCTTGCTGTGACGTGTCCCTTCGCACAGTTCCCTGTTCAGCGCCTGTCCCTCCCCCGCTCTGTCCTGCAGAGCTGCGTTGGGGAGGGTGCGGCGGGCACAGACAGAGGCCCGTCCCAGGACTGACAGTCCTCCCTGGGCGCAGCGGCTGGGTCTGCTGGCTCCAGGGTTTCTGCTGGCCTGGCCTTCCCCTCTGCACTCGGGGCCAGCGTGGCGGCCATCCTGTGGAGGGGTGGGCGGTGCCGCTCCTCTAGGTCCACTCTGACTCGCCTCTGCCCCCCATGCCCCATGCCCTTCGTCCTGGGCATTTCTCAGGTCACGTGGTCCCAGCTGGGCCAACCTGCAGGTGACTCGAATGGGACAGGATAACGGGCCCTCTTCTCCCAAAGGTGACAGTGAATCCACCTGGTCAAGTGAGAACCAAGAAACCCACGCAGAGAGAAAACCTTCGTCAACGGTGCCTGCAGTCGCACTTCATACAGTCAGGCGTGTCTGGCAGCCGGGGGTTTGGGGATGGAAGGACGGAAGCCAGTCTGGAGGCAGGGACATGGGGCCTGAGAGTTCAACAAACCTGACTGGCTGAGCCAGAGCAGAGGTCTGCTTGGAGGTCTGCTTGGTGGTTCCCCACCGCACCACACCCCTAGAGGGAAACGCCTGCGTGAGCTCAGAGAGCCCCCTGCACAGAGGACCTGCCCCCAGTCTCCATTCTGTCCCCTGTCTGGCGGCAGCAGGCTCCCATCGTCTCACTCTGCCTGCAATGCAGGAGACCTGGGTTCGATTGCTGGGTCAGGAAGATCCCCTGCAGGAGGGCATGGCAGCCCACTCCAGTATTCTTGCCTGGAGAATCCCATGGACAGAGGAGCCTGGTGGGATACAGTCCATGGGGTCGCAAAGAATCAGACACGACTGACACTTTCCCTTTCAAGTCGAGGTGTTCTCCCAGAGGTTGGTACCAGGGATCTGGGGACTTGGGAGGTGGCATCCTGCTGAAGCCCTGGGCTAGGCGTTACGGATGGATGAGGGGTGAGGGGCTCTCTCGCTGCCACTGGTCAGCGGTGCCCAGGGATCAGGGTGAAACGCGGCACTGGCACTCTTGAGACCTCTCCCACCCATGGGCTCCTCCCGAGTTTCGCAGGGGCAGGTGGGCAGCCTGATTATTTCCACTTCACAGGCGCAGCCGGGTCCGGATCTCTGGACTCCAGCAGGAATCTCCTGATCACGGAGGCGGGTGGGCAGCTCAGGACTGCACGTGGCGCCTCCTCTTTCTCTCCCTCCCGCCCTCTGCTGTTAAGGCTCTGTGTCCACCAGGAGGACCTCACCTCAGCTGTGCACAGGGAGGGGCCTCGTAGGCAGTGCTGAGGGCCCTCAGGGTGGCAGGGGCTCCCAAAGGGCTGTGAGCACCGGAGGAACGCGGTCCATCTGGGGAATGAACCACCCCCAAACTCATCGGCACAACACAGTGCTCTGTGCTCACGGCCAGCCTGGTCAAGGGTCGGGGCTGGGCACGCACACCTAGGGTGGCTTGTCCACGCTACTGAACGTCTCAGGGGCTGGGGCACACCAGGGCTGGGGGCCTGCACCGTCCGGAGGCCTCTGCACTCAAACGTCTGAAGGTGATGCTGGCTGTCAGCTGACCGTCTATGCAGGCTGCTCTGTGCGGTCTCACCTGGGGAGCACTCAGGCCTCCCAGCTGCATGGTGGCCAGGTGCTGAGAGTGAGCTTCCCAAGAGAGCCAGGCGGAGGCAGGATCAGCCCGTGAGAGCCGGCTTCTCAGAGTCACACGGCGTCACTTCCACTGTAGCGCAGTTCAGTTCAGTCACTCAGTCGTGTCCGACTCTTTGCGACCCCATGAACTGCAGCACGCCAGGCCTCCCTGTCCATCACCAACTCCCGGAGTTCATCCAAACCCACATCCATCGAGTTGGTGATGCCATCCAACCATCTCATCCTGTGTCGTCCCTTTTTCCTCCTGCCCCCAATCCCTCCCAGCATCAGAGTCTTTTCCTGTGAGTCAACTCTTCGTATCAGGTGGCCAAAGTACTGGAGTTTCAGCTTTAGCATCATTCCTTCCAAAGAAATCCCAGGGCTGATCTCCTTCAGAATGGACTGGTTGGATCTCCTTGCAGTCCAAGGGACTCTCAAGAGTCTTCTCCAACACCACAGTTCAAAAGCATCGATTCTTCGGCGCTCAGCCTTCTTCACAGTCCAACTCTCACATCCATACATGACCACTGGAAAAACCATAGCCTTGACTAGACGGACCTTTATTGGCAAAGTAATGTCTCTGCTTTGTAATATGCTGTCTAGGTTGGTCATAACTTTACTTCCAAGGAGTAAGCGTCTTTTAATATCATGGCTGTAATCACCATCTGCAGTGATTTTGGAGCCCAGAATAATAAAGTTAGCCACTGTTTCCACTGTTTCCCCATCTATTTGCCATGAAGTGATGGGACCAGATGCCATGATCTTAGTTTTCTGAATGTTGAGCTTTAAGCCAACTTTTTCACTCTCCTCTTTCACTTTCATCAAGAGGCTCTTTAGTTCTTCTTCACTTTGTGCCATAAGGGTGGTGTCATCTGCATATCTGAGGTTATTGATATTTCTCCCGGCAATCTTTTTCCAGCTTGTGCTTCCTCCAGCCCAGCGTTTCTCGTGATGTACTCCTGCATATAAGTTAAATAAGCAGGGTGACAATATACAGCCTTGACGTACTCTTTTTCCTATTTGGAACCAGTCTGTTGTTCCATGTCCAGTTCTAACTGTTGCTTCCTGACCTGAATACAGGTTTCTCAAGAGGCAGGTCAGGTGGTCTGGTATTTTCATCTCTTTCAGAATTTTCCAGTTTATTGTGATCCACACAGTCAAAGGCTTATTGCCAAACTCAGACTGAAATTGAAGAAAGTGGAGAAAACCACTAGACCATTCAGGTATGACCTAAATCAAATCCCTTATAATTATACAGTGGATGTGAGAAATAGATTTAAGGGACTAGATCTGATAGACAGAGTGCCTGATGAACTATGGATGGAGGTTCATGACATTGTACAGGAGACAGGAATCAAGGCCATCCCCAAGAAAAAGAAATGCAAAAAAGCAAAATGGCTGTCTGAGGAGGCCTTACAAATAGCTGTGAAAAGAAGGGAAGCGAAAAGCAAAGCAGCAAAGGAAAGATACACCCATCTGAATGCAGAGTTCCAAAGAATAGCAAGGAGAGATAAAGCCTTCCTCAGTGATCAGTGCAAAGACATAGAGGAAAACAACAGAATGGGGAAGACTAGAGATCTCTTCAAGTAAATTAGAGACACCAAGGAACATTTCACGCAAAGATGGGGACAATAAAGGACAGAAATGGTAGGGACCTAACAGAAGCGGAAGATATTAAGAAAAGGTGGTAAGAATACACAGAAGAACTGAACAAAAAAAACAAGATCTTCACTGTAGCCCAGGATTCAAAGGGAGGGGACAGAGACACTATCTTCATTGGGAGGAAGGTCAAAGCCACTCGGTAAGAAGAATGTGGTGGTAGTGGCGGTGGGGTGGGGGTGGGGAGGGACTGAGGCTGCCGTCTTTGGGAACTGTAAGCTGGGCCCACAGCGGGCCGGTCCTAAGAGCACCCAGCTGCCACGCATCTTTTCCCCTGAGATGATGGCTCGTGCCCCCTCCTCACTCTGCACCACACCGCACCTCCAGTTCCTGCAGCTTTGGAGCACATGTTCCAGTGTTTATAATCATTTAAAAAATATTTACTTACTGTTGGCTGCACAGGGTCTTAGTTGCAGCCCTGGGGATCGTTCAGTTGTGGCCTGTGGACTCCTGGTTGTAGCAGGATCTTGTTCCCTGACCATCAAACCCCAGTCCCCTGCACTGGGAGTCCGGAATCTTAGCCACTGAACCACCAGGGAAGTCCTTATCATTGGTTTTTGACAGCAGAATCCGCGGCCTACAGGATGTCTCATGAAGGGGTTTTGCACCTGGGGGCTGGCTGTCCCTGAGGAACTATGGCCCTTCCCGCAGGAGGCCTGAGGCCTCCCAGCAGCCATCTCTGCTTAGCCAGCATCACCCCATGTAATCCAGGTGTGGCGCCCCTGGGGATTCCTGCTGGGAGGTACGACTGCCCTCTGTTCCAAGCCATCTTTTCAAGGGTGCTAGACTAGCAGATTGCCACCTGTGGAATGCTCATACCCTGGGGTGTAAAATGGCCAGTCACAAAGGAAGAGGGTCTGGAAGTTTCTTACAAAAGTAAACACGCCCCTTGCTCTATAGCCCAGCAGTTCCAGTCCTAGGTATTCACCCGAGAAAGGAAAATGTATGTCCTCCATTTCTTTCCAACTGTGGTGCTGGAGAAGGCTCTTGAGAGTCCCTTGGACAGCAAGGAGATCCAACCAGTCCATCCTAAAGGAATCAACCCTGAATATTCACTGGAAGGACTGGTGCTGAAGCTGAAGCTCCAATACTTTGCTCATGTGATGCAAAGAGCTGACTCACTGGAAAAAACCCCGATGCTGGGAAAGATTGAAGGCAGGAGGAGAAGGGGACGACAGAGGACGAGATGGTTGGATGGCAGCACCGACTCAATGGACATGAGTTTGAACAAGCTCTGGGAGATAGTGGAGGCCAGAGGAGCCTGGGGTTGCGAAGACTTGGACACGACTGGACAACAACATGTTCCCCAAAGACTTGCAGGAGAAAGGTTAGATCAGAGTCATTCACAGTAAACAAAGTGGAAGCGGCCCAAGTCCTGTCAACAGGAGGAAGGCACAGACAGGGGTGCACACTACTGGTTGCAGGAAAGGTGCCAGGCACACAGGCGGACACCCTGTGGTTCCCTTTCACGCAGAACGCTTGAGCACCCACAGCTCATCACAGTGAAACCAAAGGACACAGCAAAGCACAGTGTGGTGGGGCGATTGCCTGGGAAGTCCCGTGAGGGCATTCTGTGCTGTAATGGGAGGTTTCCGTTTTCTGATGGGGCTTTCAGTGGCGCCGCTGTGAGCATGTATCAGAACGCACCAAATGGTCTCCTTAAGACGTGCACGGGCACCTCCCTGGAGGTCCAGTGGCCAAGACTCCCCGCTCCCAGTGCCGGGGGCGAGGGTTTGAACCCTGGTCAGGGAACTAGGTCCCGTGTGCCTCAGGGAAGACCCCGCGTGCTGCAACTAAGACTGGGCACGCCAGAATACACAAACAAAGTAAAATTTAAACAAAGGTGTGTGCATCCTACGTTGTGTAGGTTTTTCCTAAAAAAGGAAGAAATCGTGAACTGCACTCAGCATTCAGGAATGCTGGGGGTCCAGGGCCCTCCTGCGGGCTCGGACTTCTCCAGCAGAACCCAGGCTTCACATCAGAAAAAACAACAACAATGACATCGACAAAAACGAGAGGGCGGAGCTTCTCCCTGCAGCACCCCTTCCCTCCGCGCCCCCGCCCCACCCCGGGTCCCTTCCCACCCGGTGCGCGCCGCTGTTTTCCCATTTGTCTGAGCCAGCCGTTCCGAAGCTCAGTGAAGGCCGGCAGCGCCGGTTCTTTAAAGGAAAAGCCCCTGGAAATCTGATAAATGCCATTTTCAGAACCGAAGCCCGAGAGGGTGTGGCCTGCCGCGGTTAGCGAGGCCGGCCGCTCAGGGGTCGGCTCGGTGGGTCTGGATGCCAGGCTGCCCCTCCGCGCGGGTGCGCCGGCCGGGAGAAGGCCCGAGAATGCCCAGGCTGCTCCGGCCGGGCTGGCGGGCGGTGCCCAGGCTAGGGGCGCGCGCGGTGGGGCCGGCGAGGAATTGGGGGGTCCTGGCCGCACAGCCTGTATTTACCCTCCCCGCTCCCTGTCCCTCCGCGGGAGCAACGCCCGTGTGGCCTGGGCCGGGGTCGCCAAGTACCGCTTCCCGGCCCCTCCCGGGCAGGCCAACTTAACCCCTTCCTCCCTCCCTCCCTTCCTCCTTCTCAGGCCCTCACGGGACTGGGGCCGCTGCCTCCTACCCCCACCTCTGAAGACCCCGCAGGATAAAAGGGAAACCCCTGATCCCGGTCTCCCCCAAAGGGCTGCCTCTGGACACAGACAACCACAGACATTTCAATAAAAAGATGGATGCTTTAAAACTATGGTAAAGGCAAGCCCCACTGTCCACTGGAGACAGAAGGCTGTGTGATTTGTTGGGTACCATGCTTTTCTTCCTGCAGTTCCTCCACTGAGGCGATCCCAGTTGCCATGTGAATGCCTCTCTTGCAGGGGTCCCCTGATCCCTTGCTCACCTGGTCCACCCTCCTCGCCTAGCTTCCTGTCTCAGCTGCTGCAGGCCCTGGGCTCCCCAGTGCAGGGGCGTTCTCCCGTTGCCCAACCTTGCATCAGTGGTTCTCAATAAATCCTGGCTCTAGTAGTCGTGTATGGATGTGGGAGTTGAACCATACAGAAAGCTGAGGGCCGAAGAACTGATGCTTTTGAACTGTGGTATTGGAGAACACTCTTGAGAGTCCCTTGGACTGCAAGGAGATCCAACCAGTCAATCCTAAAGGAAATCAGTCCTGAATATTTATCGGAAGGACTGATGCTGAAGCTGAAGCTCCAATACTTTGGCCACCTGATTGAAAAGCTGACTCACTGGGAAAGACCCTGATGCTGGGAAAGACTGAAGGTAAGAGAACAGGATGACAGAGGATGAGATGGTTGGATGGCATCACTGATTCAATGGACATGAGTTTGAGTAAGCTTCGGGAGTTGGTAATCGACAGGGAGGTCTGGCGTGCTGCAGTCCATGGGGTCGCAAAGAGTTGGACACGACTGAGCGACTGAATTGAACAAAACCCTCCCAGCCTGTCTGTGATGCCTCAGTGATTCCAAATAGCAAGAGTTTAGCTTTTAGCGTGTTCCCCCCCCCACCCCACTCTTCATTGACCAGGGACCTCAGTCACTGCTCCATCTGGGCCCTGGGGGCTGTACAGCAGGCGCAGCCGTATGGTCCAACTCCCAGCCTCTGTCTCGACCTACAGGCTGCCTGTTATGTCTCAGGTGTTAGAAGAGGGGCGTGGAAGGTGGAAAGGAGACAGAAACAGATGAGGGCAGAGGGCAGGGCAGGAGGATGGAGAGACAGAGACGGGCAGAGAGAATAAGGAGGCGGCCACGGCTGCCTTTCCAGAACAGAAGATCACTTACCCAGGAGTGAGGAACCCCTAGTCCTGCCTACAGGGTGGGGTGCCCGCTGGCCCCCAGGCACAGCTCCACCCCTCCAGGACCCAGGCTGGTCTGGCAGGCTGTTGACTACAGGGATGTGCAAGCTTGTTGCCTGTCTCCAGGTTTATGGGAAGGACAGATGAAGGCTTCGCTGCCCCTGCAGAGGCTTCCCCACCACAAAGGCATCAACTCCTGGCTCTGTGGGTGCCTGCACACGGAGACCCAGGGCCTGCCATTTGTTCCTAAAGCTGAATTAATGCCTCTTGCCTGGGAGGCAGCAAGCAGACCTCGGAACATGCAGGGCCTCAGCTGCAACATCTGTAAAATGGAGACAGCGGGACTTCTCTTGGGAGTCACTGTGAGAGTCAGAGGACTGAAGGAGATGGGATGCCCAGGATCCTCAGGGAGGACAGACAGATGGACAGATGCTTGCTTGCTGGTCTCAGTGGGAGACCCTGGGTGAGGATAGGCGCCCCGCCCCACTGCCCAGAGGAGGGTGCCTCGCCGTGCTTCCAGGAGGGTCCCCAGGTATGGTGGGTGATTGCTTTTTTTTCCTCATCACTTCAGATTCATCCCCGCCTGAGGACCCTGGCCTGGAGTGGCCCCTGTGTCCCCAGCACTTTTGCAGTTGGCCCCTTCCTATTGTTTAGATCTCAGCCCACTTGCCTGCCTCAGAGTTCACTGCCTCTGCCAGTGGTAATCGTGTGTGCCTGAGTACTGAGTCACTCAGTCGTGTCTGACTCTTGCAACCACATGGGCTGTATAGCCCACCAGGCTCCCCTTGGTTGTGAGATTTCCCAGGCAAGAATACCGAATGGGTTGCCATTTCCTTCTCCAGGGGATCTTCCCGACTCAGGGATCGAACCCGCGTCTCCTGCTTGGCAGGCGGATTCTTCACCACTGAGCCACCAGGGCATCATTGAGCACTGCACAAGCAAGAGCAGGTATCTTCTGTGTCCTGTTTATCAATGCGTGTTGGCTCTTATGTTGACCACTGGCAGTTCAACAGGTATTTGTTGAGAGAATAAAAGAACTAGATAATAGGGCCTGAACAGCTTGGCAGCAGTGGGGATGCAGAGGGATATGCTTGAGCAATCGTAAAGACATCCACTCTTGGCCACCTGTCAGAAAAGGGCATGAGCATCCCAGGTCCCTCACTTGCTTCCGTGATGGGTGAGTGGAAGGAACAGTCACTGAGCCTAGAGTCACAGACAGAGGAGGAAGCCTTGCTCAGCCTGCTCCTCCTTCTCTGCAGCACTTTGGTCACAGCTGCCCGCCATGCCCAGTCTAAGGCGGTTGTTGAGGAAGTCACATCCAAGCTGCAGTGTGGCTGATCCAGTAAGGGAATGTGGAGGGGTTGTTTGATTAACTGCTGGTCTCTCTCTGCCCAGTAATTGCTGTGTCACCTTGGGAGCATCCCCTCTTTTAGCTCAATTTCGCATTTATAAATGAAAGCAAAGGAGCTGGACCTTCCTGTGAAAATCCAGCAGCATTTACTTCCTCCTGGGTGACTCAGTAATTGCAGGGTTAAAATGGCTGCTGGTGCTGGGGTGGTAACATCTGAAAAGCTCAGCAGTTCAAAAGCAAGTGTGTGTGTGTGTGGGGGGTTGGGGGCGTGGTGTGGGGCTGGCACAGAAAGCCCTCCTGGTTAATCATGCCACTTGGGACCTCTGCAGGCACGGGGGTGGGGTAGGGAGGATGGGGTTCTCCCAGGCTGGTGGCAGGCAAGGAAAGCTGAGCCTTGCCCACTGAATCAGCACGTCCTCAGGTCTGGCTGCTGAGTCAGGCCCGCAGAGCCGCGATGCAGCAGAATGGGGCCCAGCAGCGCAGTCTGACCTGGAAGTACTGCCCTTCGGGCTGGGCTGGAGGTCGTGGCATCGCGCGGCCAGGGGTGTGCCCTGGCGATGGCTACCGGGTGGGGTCCGACAACAGAGGTGGCATCTTTGCTTTTGCCAGGAAGTAGGGGTTAAGTAAGCAGCCCACCCGGCTCATGAGCCTGGGGTGCGGTTCCTGGCGAGGACCTGGAGGCCGCGGGGAGAGCCTGGACAGTGCCTTTGAGCTTGGCCCTCTAAGACCCGATGGCTCAGGGGCGAGGGAATGAGACCTTGGGCAGGGCATGGGGGCTTCGGAGCTAGGTCTCCACCGAAGACTGGATTTTCCTGGCCAGCGGCCTCCTGGCTTATCCCAGCGTCTCTGGACCCTTTCCTGTGGTGGGGCTGGCGAAAGCTCCCCCAGCCCACCCCGCCTCGAGGGTTCTGGAAAGATTTAAATGAGCACATAAAGCATGGGAATAAACATTATTCCTGCTACGTGAGAGCGTGAGCCGGCCGCGCCCGGGAGGGAAAGGCCCAGGCGTGGTGCTGACCGGCCGTGCTCGGCCAGCGCCTTCCTCGGGACCCCTTCTGCCCCGTGCCCCTGCGGGGCCGCCCCAGGAGGGCCCCCTCCCCGCCCCCCGGGCTGCCCACGGCGGCGGGCCGGGGATCGCATCTCCATCCCCGAAGTGCGCTGCGCCCGCCCCGCCCCGGGCTCCCGGGCCGCCCCGCCCCCCGGCGGCGGGGCAGGTGACGTCACGGCGGCGCGCGGCATGATGGGGCGGGAGCGCCGAGCCGGGGGAGGGACGCGGAGACGCCATTTTCGGCGGCGCGAGCGGCGGATCCGGAGCCGGCCGGCCGCGGAGCTGCAGCTGCGAGGAGCAGCCGCGGGAGACAGCGTGCGCAGGCGGCCGAGGATGCTGCGGGGTGGCCGCGCCAGCGCCCCTCGCTCGTGACCGCGGCGCCGCGCCTGAGGCGGCTGAGGCGGCGGCCCCCGGCGGCCCCGGCTCCGCGCACGCGCCCTCCCGGTGCTGACAGCGCGAGCGCGCGGCCCCGTGGGAGCAGCACGGTGAGTCGGCGGCCGGCCCGGGTTCCCCGGCCGCGCCCATGTCCCCCCTGCCGGCCGCGGTCCTCGGGCAGGCGCGTCCGCTTTCCCCCCGGTCCCGGCCGCCCCCCAGGGCTGCTGCTGCTGCTGCTCCCGCCGCGGCCCCTGCGGGTCTGGGCGCCCTCCGCCCGCCCACCTCGCCCCGGCCCCGCCCGGCAGCATCTCGGGCCCGGCCCTGCATCCCCGGCCCGGCCCCGCCGCGGGGACAGCTGGAGTCCCGGGAGCCGCCCCGGGAGGGGGCCGGGGCGCGCAGGGAGGGGGCGGCTGGCTTTGTCCGAGCCCGTCCCCTTCCTTCCGGCCTCCGCCCTCTCCCGAGGCACCGCCCTGGGTGGACGCGCCTGTCACGCTCCCGGGGGGGCGGCCGGCGGCTCGGAAGCGTGCGGGGACCCTCCGGAGAGGTCGGCTGGACCCTACCCGCCCACGATCCCTTTCTTCCGGTGGCAGACCCTCAATGCCTCATCCACAGCGTTAGCCTAGGCTGGAGTTGCCCCTAGTTAACCTGCAGCATCCCTACCCTGGAGTACGTGCTCTGGTCACATTTGCTGCACTTCTTTCTCTAAAAAATGAAAAGATTTGTAGAGCCAGGCAGTTTTGTATTAAAAATTATGTGTTGTTGCTGCCTTTTTTTTTTCCCCTTAAGCAGCATATTCAGAATTTGCATATTAATCGTTTGATAAGGAGTTCTTGGAAAAATATGTTTTTCTAAAAGTGTGAGAGCAGAACATTTGTGATCCACCATTTAAATTGCTATGAGAAGGGGCAGTTGGTTCTTTGATTCTTTGCATGAGTTAAACTTTGTAGAGCATGACTAAGGCATTGATGAGAATAATTAGCTCAGTATACATACATTGTAATAATTCAGTGAATAGTTGATTAGAAATTGGAACAGCGTCCTTATATCTCATAATCTTATTTAGGATGACCCTCTTTCACGGACGGGCAGCAAGACTTGTTAAAGTGGGGAATTTGATCCATTGTTCTGTTTCCTAGGTACTCAAAGAGTACAGACATGCTAACTGCTAAAAATTCCAGATTGTGTGGGATTGTTTGTGGGGGGAGGACCCTCTCTTAGAGCCAGTTTCTCCGAGTCATCCAAGGATGCGGCCTCATGTTGCAGACGCGTCTGGCCACCCTGTGCTGTCCTGACGTGACAGTGGGTGGTCACCTCGCTGTCCTGGCTCGGGCACCTAGCTTGGCAGTGTCTTCTACGAGTACTGTCGACAGTGCGTAGTGAAGAAAGAGGTGCACGGGCATCACCAGCGAGGAGGAGGGAGGAGGTTGAGGAGAGGCACATGATGCCTTAAACATCATAGTGAGTAAAAGCTCAACTGCAGTGACTTAAAGTTTACATTTTTTGAAAAAATTATACCTTCTCAAGCATGTTTCGTAATGTTGAAAAATAAGTCAATGCATAGCTTCCCAGCTATAAACTATCTCAGACTAGAATTCTATAAAAAGAAAACTAGAAATAGAAAAATGAGAAGTTAAATAAATTGTAGGATTCATATCACCTGGAATGTAAGTGAAGTATGGTAAGAAAGCAGAATTTTATTAACAAATGATCAGTACAAAAATGCTGGGAAGTTTAGATGTCAGCTTTGTGGCCTGGGATAAACAGGATTAGTTTATTAAGATGTGAAGGCGCGGTCTTACACGTCCACTGAGAACCGGCTGAGTGGCACGTGCTCTGCCGAGGAGTCGCTGTTCTCAGGGGCAGCTCGAAGTCTGGACCATAGATGACCGTAAACGCGTGCTGAGTGCTCTGCGTGAGTGACTCTGGCTGTGAGACTTGAACAGTGGGGCGGGCCTGGGATTGGCGATGCTGCAGGTCGGGAAGGGGCGCGGTGGAGGGCGAGAGCAGCAAACGCAGCGTGTCCAGAGCGCCGGGGCTCCCGAGGACACAGCCTCGGGCGAGAGAAGCCGGGAGCCGGGAGCAGAGTTGGAGAGGGACTGAGGGAGGGTGGACTCGGGGAGGCTGGGGCTCTCGAAGCGTTGTAGAAGCGCTGCAGCCTGTCTTTTCCCCTCATCTTCCCGTCTTGCCCTCATTCGGGTGCGTCCAGGCGCGTCCGGAGTCTGCTTTCCTGGGCATCAGCGTGTCCTCAGTTCCTCACGTGTTCCTTGGTACTTGTCACTATGTGCAGCACTACCTCATTTTACTTGTTATTTTTTTCTTTATTTTCTTTTGCCATACCGCTTGGCTTTGGGGATCTTAGTTCCTTGACCACGGATTGAACTGGGTCCTTGGCAGTGAGAGCATGGAGTCCTGACCACTGGACTGCCAGGAAATTCCCTACTTAATTAATTTCTTATTTAGTTTATTGTCTGTCTCCTCCGCTTACATTCAGTCTCCACGAGGGCACTGGTGTGTTCAGTGTCGGTCCTTGGCATGTAATGTGAAGGAATGCGTCGAGGATCACTTCCTTGTCTTTCACTTGGGTGACTCACTGGCAGGTGACGCCCACCACAGTGGGAAGAATGGGAGGAGGAGATGGTGAGCGTGAGTTTGGGTCGATTAAATCCGCAGTGCTTATCGGTGGCCAAGTGGGTTGGTGGCCAGTTGGAGATCAGGTCTGGAACTCAAGACAAAGAGGCTGGAGATAAGGATTTGGGAGCATCTGACATTTGGTAGTGATTGCGGAGTACCCGAGGGTAGCGAAGCCCAGGGACACGAGGAGGAGGAGGGCAATATCCCATTGGCTAAGAGGCAAAGGAAGATTTGGACAGAAAAGTATTGGATTTGGTTCTGGAGGGCTGTTAGTGACTTCTTAGAGTTTTCCTGAGACTATACTGCTTTCCAAGGCAGGAAGGCTATTTGAGAGATGACGTGCATTTTTTCTCCCAAGGTGTTCTTGTGCCATTCTGTCCTGTAGCTTGCTGGCTAATATACTCTTAGATCAAAAATGAACTATGATTTTGTATTTTATTTAGATTTAAGAATATTTTTAAAATTAATTTTTATTTTTGAGTGCTCCGGGTTCTCGTTGCTGTGCCTGGGCTTTCTTTGGCTGTCACGAGTCGGGGCTGCTCCTCGTTGCCGTGCCCGGGCTTTCTCTGGCTGTCACGAGTCGGGGCGCCTCCTCGTTGCTGTGCCCGGGCTTCTGATTCAGCGGCTTCTGTTGTTGCAGAGCTTCGGCTCTTTGGGTGCACGGGCTTAGTTGCCCCTAGGCATGTGGGATCCTTTCGGAACACGGATCGAACCTGTGTCCCCTGCATTGGCAGGCTGATTCTTAACCACTGGATCACCAGGGACGTCCTCTGATTTTATTTTTAACTGATTTTTGCAGGCAGACAAGAGCTTTTAAATATGCTTGTCGTGTTGTGTTGTTGGTAACTTAATAAAGCAGATGTAAGTGACTATCAAAAGAACAAACAGTTAAGCTAAGTGCATATATGAAGTAGAAGTTATTTCCTTGGTTCTAAAATATCCCAGCTAGCTCAACCTTGGATTGTCCCTTTGATGGTATGTTGTGGAAATTTATGCTCCGCCTCTGAAGTCACTATACTGCTACTGATGAGACCGGTGGAGGTGAATGGTCGCTACGCCAGGCGAGCACGGGGCAGGCGTCACCTCCGTCCTGTTGCTGGGGAGATTGAGAATTAGAGACATCTGATAAGGTTGCATCAACCAGAGGTGCCTAGCTGTGAAGTCGGGCTCCTAACTTTGTTTTTCTTGCATGTTTGAAGTTTTGAACCGTGGATCACAGCAGTACTAAGCACAGCCTTCCAGTTGCCTTCCTTGGGAAGCACCTGCCCCGTTTCTTCCATTTCAGAAGCCCAGTGGTGCCGAGGGGTCACGGTCACTCTTTGGAGTTGCTGTCTAAGGTGCTTCGGGCCACCACACTGCTGTATTTGTGTTCTTCACAGAGGCTCATGCAGGCCGCATCGTCAGTGAGAGCTGATTGAGTCTTCATTCTTACGGTGATTATGGTGTTGTGTTTTCTCTTAAATTCACTTATTCTGTTTAAAAATGACTTGTGTTATTGGCCAAATGGGAAGACTATGTTGATTTCTATATTTTTCAGATTGTGATTTTAAAAAAACCCAATTTACCATTGTAATCATTTTTAAATAAGTTCAGTAGTCTTAAATATCATCCAGTAAGCGTCTAGGGCTTTTCATCTTTTAAAACTAAAACTCTATATCCATTAAATAACTCCCTATTTACCCCATCCCCTTGGCTCATGGCAACCACCATTCTCCTTCCTGTTTCTATAGCTTTATTTATCTTAGATACTTCATACAGCTGGAGTCATGCAGTTTTTGTCTTTTTGTGACTGGGTTGTTTCACTTGGCATAATGTCTTTAAGATTCTTCTATAGTTTCTATCCTTTTTAACTAAAACATAAAGTTCTAAAGCTTTTTTGTGTGTGAAATTTATATTAGTTCTCTATTTACCATATAATAAATTACTGCAAATTTCGTAGCTTAAAACGATAACCGTTGTTGTCTCAGAGTCTCTGGGTGAGGGGTCCGGGCGTGGCTTCTGCTCCGAGCTCGCGCCGCTGCAGCCCTGTGCCGGGCTGTGGCTCTCTCCCGGAGCTCAGGGGCTCTCGAAACCCTTTTGGTTGTGGCACAGTTCAGTCGTTGTGTTTGTAGGACTGGCGTCCTGGTTTTCTGCCGACTGGTTGTCTCTTGCTGAGGGCTTGGCTCTCCTAGCTCCTGGAGGTGGCCTGCACTCCCCTGCCAGCAACACTGATTTTCTTCTATAACTCCAGATTAGTTGTGTCTATTCTAAAATATCATCCATATGAGACTAAACAGTATGTACATTTTGCATCCAGCTTCTTTGGCAGCACAGCCATTTAAAGTTGAGCACTTGGAATGGCGTGTGTCAGGGGTTTGTCCCTTTCTGTTCCTGAGTAGTGTCCCTGTGTACAGACCTCCCGCGGCCTCGCCGGTTTCCTCCTGATCTGCATCTGGGGCAGGGAGCACTCACTCTTGTAAGGACTGTGGACGTACATTTTCTATTTTTTTGGCCAGGTCATGTGGGGTCTTAGTTCCCTGAGACCCATGTCTCCTGCCGTGGAAGCTCTTAACCACTGGACTGCCAGGGAAGTCCCACATTTTCGTTTCTTTTGCATAAATATCGAGGAGTGGAATCGCTTGTAGGAGAGATGTAGGATTGACCTTGAAGATACTGCCAGCTTTCCAAAGCGGTTGTGCGTTGTACAGTCCTCTCCAGCTTTGGTGTTGTCTGCCCCATCGTAGCAGCTGCTGGCTGGTGGCATCTTCACTGGCTTAGGGCGCCTTTCCCAGATGACTAGTGCTGGTGAGCGCTTGTGCTGGTGAGCGCTAGTGCTGGTGAGCGCTAGTGCTGGCGAGCGCTTGTGCTGGCGAGCGCTAGTGCTGGCGAGCGCTAGTGCTGGCGAAGCGCTGTGTGCTAGTGCTGGCGGCGATAGTGCTGGTGGCGCCAGTGCTGGCGAGCGCTTGTGCTGGCGAGCGCTAGTGCTGGCGAGCGCTTGTGCTGGCGAGCGCTTGTGCTGGCGAGCGCTAGTGCTGGCGAGCGCTAGTGCTGGTGAGCGCTAGTGCTGGCGAGCGCTTGTGCTGGCGAGCGCTTGCTAACACACTTGCTGTTTATACTCCTGCTCTTGTGAAGTGTCTGTTCAATTCTTTTGCCCATTTAAAAACAATTAAAAAAAATTGATTGTAGGAGTTCTCTAGGTATTTGGATTTGTGTCTTTTGCCACATGTTGCAAATATTTTTTCCAAATCTGGGGCTTAACTGTTTTTTCCTTGTGCCTTTAAAGAGTCTGCCTGCCACGCAGGAGACCCTGGATGGGTTGAACCCTGGTTCGATTCCTGGGTTGGGAAGATCCCCTACTCACTTTGGTGTTCTGGCCTGCAGAATCCCATGGACGGTACAGTCAGTGGGGTCGCAAAGAGTCGGACACGACTGAGCGACTGTCACTTTTTAATAATCAATAGTTTTAAATTTTGATGAAATCCACATTCTCAGGTTTTTTTCCTTCATGGTTCCTGCTTTCTGTTGTCTTTGTTTGAAAAGCATTAAAAATGTGTGCTCTTTAGGGAAAACTTAGGATACAGAAAGATGTAAAGGTGTAAGTGAGTTGTCTATTTCTCTTTTCCCATTTTCTTTCTCTCAAGAGAATTCAAAGATTTTTAAAAATTCTTTTTTTTAATTAAGAAAGAAAATTATTCCATATGTGTGTTATTGATTAGCACTTAAGTACATAAACTTTTAGTCTTGCGGTATTATGCTAATAAGATGACATTTTTCATTTTGAAATAAAGATGGTTTTTTAAACCACAGAATGAATACTCTGTATTTATACTCCCTTGGCCCGTCACCAGTAACACCTTCTTATGTATTCTCTTAGTCACTGTCTGGTAAAGTGGTTTTTCCTTTCCATTTGCTCAACCAAGGACTTGTAACAGAGACATCTGCATCATTTGAGTTCACTCATCCTTGTTTTAGGGAAACACGTGTTCTCCTATATTTTCATGTAGTACCTTTCCCTATAGTTTCTCATGCTTAAAATTTGCATCTAGGGAGAGGGGCCTGTGGTCCCACGTCACATTGAACAGCCTCGGTGCGCTCTCGGCCCTGGCCTGGAGCCCTGCGTGGGGAGGGGGAGGCGCGACACCCGCTGGTGAGGGACCCGGCGGCCTTGTGAAACCCTTTCTGCAGGTGGTGTGGTTGGTTATCAGAGTTACAGGGTCTCTGTACACAGAGGTGGCCGACTGCGCAACAGAACCCCACTCAGTCAGGTTCTGAGCAGGGCTATGGGGATAAGTACCCAGAGCTGTGATTCTACAGGGGCATTTATGGTAGACTCACCCAGGAGGAAAATACATGCTTTTGTAAGCTAGTGGCTTATAGCTTCTGGATGTAAACACGTTCAAATTAGATGCTGTAATTGTGGAGACTTTAATTTTAAAGCATTTCACTTTATAGGTTTTTCTGATTTTTAAGCCAGCAGGATTGATTCATTCAGTTCATCCTTGTGATTCAAGTTTAGCAGAGGAGATAAAAGGATTAGATAAAGTTAGATCAGAGGAGATGCTGTAGTTCTAGTAGAAAATGATGGAGTCAGTCAAGTCTCCATTCGGGAACACTTCAGACTCTGGACCCATACCTGTCAGTTACCTGTGTCTTTCCCTAGCCCAGAGTTTGCTGATAGAGTACCTCCTCCCATGAGGAGATGACGGTGTTTCTTCATGGGTGAGGGGTAGGCCGCGTAGAGCTGGATGAAATATGTTTATCATTATAATGTGGTGTTATATTTAGGAAACAAACTCACGATTGTAATACAGACCACGAAAGGGCATGACATTTGCATTTTTAGCCATAAATGTCATGGTGTGAAAAAGATTGAGACTCTGCAGGAGGGGTTTTTGAATTTTGCTTCAATGTGAACCTTAACTTTATTACATAGACTGAGAGTGACGCACCTCCTGCGTATCCTCCCTGCCGCCCCAGAGCAAAGCTAGCCATCCTGTGGAAAGTCTCGAATTGCTGTTCACTTTTTAAGTACGTTGTATTCTCCCTTTGACTCCACACTGTATAATTTTCATTTTGAAATTTCAGAACCAAAAAGTTTACGTACATTTTTACTTCTAACATTACTATTGATTACTTTGCTTTTCTAATAGCAGTAAGTAATGAATTGTGTACTAGAAATTTTAAAATACCTTGAAAAGGGCTTTAGATTTTTGTTGTTTATCAAAAGGAGGCAGAGGATAAAAAGATTGAGAATTGACACTTTCTGCGACTCCCTGACAAAGCTAAAATAGATTAGGTAGGTCTCAGAGTGGGGTTTTGTGTTTTTGTTTTCTGTGCTTTGTATCATTTAATTAAAAAAAAATTCTGGTTGTCCTCCTCGCCCTCCAGCCTTTGGCCGTGACTCATCTACTTTCCAGCACCATGGACGTTTCATGTAATGGAGTCACGCAGCGTGAGGCCTTCTGTGGCTGCTCCCTGCAGTTAGCACGGGTCGGCTGTGCTGTAACATGTATCCGTGTTTTGTTCGTTTTTATTGCCGAATAATATTCCAAAGGGTTATACCACACTTTGTTTATCCATTTGTTAGTTGAAGAACATTTGGGTCATTTCCACATTTTTACTGTTAGGATTAATGGCGAAATTTTTGTTTACAAGTTCTACATTGTCCAGAGTTTTATTCTTTGGACCATTCTGTGTAAGTTTTACATACACATGTTTTCAGTTTTCTTGGGTGTATACCCAGGAGTGGAATTGATGGGTCATTCGTGTATTTAATTTTTAAATTTTATTGCTCTCTCGTGTTGCCTTAGTCTCTGCCGTGCACAGAGTGAAGCAACTGCGTGCATGGATGTATCTGCTCTTTGTCTGTATCTGACCTTCCCGGTTAGGCCACCACGGAGCTCTGCGGCAGGTTCTCATTAGTCATCTACTTTATATGTAGTGTCGAGAGTGTGTATGTGTCAATCCCAATCTCCCAGTTCATCTCCCCCGCTCTCCCCCTTTGGCATCCATACATTTGTTTTCTATCTCTCTGTATCTATTTCTGTTTTGCACATAAGTCATTTAATTTTTTAAGTTTTGACACTTGTATCATTTTACCCACAAAACACTGTAATCTTGGGTTCCAGGATACTGAATGTCTTAGTCATTGTTATAACAGTTTGTTATAACTTTGTTATAACAGTTCAGGCTGTTATAACAAAATACAATGAACTGGGTGGCTTATAAACAACAGGAATTTGTTTCTCATAATTCTGAGGACTGGCAGGTCCAAGGTCCTGGTGATTGGAGGTTAAGCACCTGGTGAGGGTCCATCTAGTCAAGGCTGTGGTCATGTATGGATGTGAGAGCTGGACTGTGAAGAAGACTGAGCACCAAAGAATCGATGCTTTTGAACTGTGGTGTTGGAGAAGACTCTTGAGAGTCCCTTGGACTGCAAGGAGATCCAACCAGTCCATTCTGAAGGAGATCAGCCCTGGGATTTCTTTGGAAGGAATGATGCTAAAGCTGAAACTCCAGTACTTTGGCCACCTCATGCGAAGACTTGACTCATTGGAAAAGACTCTGATGCTGGGAGGGATTGGGGGCAAGAGGAGAAGGGGACGAGAGAGGATGAGATGGCTGGATGGCATCACTGACTCGATGGACGTGAGTCTGAGTGAACTCTGGGAGTTGGTGATGGACAGGGAGGCCTGGCGTGCTGTGGTTCAATGGGGTCGCGAAGAGTCGGACACGACTGAGCGACGGAAATGAACTGAACTGAGGGCCTGCTTTCAGAGGCCTGTTTCAGAGGAGCCTCCTCAGGGTCACTGGGGAGGGGTGAGGGGCGCCTCTAGGGTCTCTTCTGTGAGAGCGCTAGTCATACTTGCGAGGGCTCTGCTCCACCCGCAGGGCCTCCTGAAGGCTGCCCGTCCGTGCCATCGTGGTCGGGGCTGGGTGTCAACGTAGAATTTGGGGGAGCATAAACGTTCTGATCATGGGACTGAACTTCCCCGAATACCACTTAGGTTGTTTCTTCAGACCCATTAGAGGCTCACCCCTGCTTCTGCTCGCTCCCCTCCCCTCCCCACCCCCCCCCCCCTCCCCCGCCTCCTGTTCCTCAGGGCTTGTGTAGAGAGATGGGCCATGGATCTGGCTGGCTGCTGGTTTCTCACTGGGTCAGCTCTTGGAAAGACATCTTAAGTATGGTTTTCTGCTGTCAGTCTTTGCAAGGCAAAGACTTCCATGTTTCTCCTCCATCTTATTTTTATTTCTCTATGCTATCTTCTGCTGTGTTTATAGGAAGTTCATTTTGCACCCGAGAACTGTCAGAATAATTCACCTTTGTTGGCTGTCATTCACTCTGCATACAGACTTGTTGCTTCCCCTCGCCCCATTTCTTTTTTTAAAAGTTAAGATATCAGTTCATTGGAGAAGGAAATGGCAACCCACTCCAGTAATCTTGTCTGGAAAACACCATGGACAGAGGAGCCTGGCAGGCTACAGTCCGTGGGATCACAAGAGTCAGACACGACTTAGCGACTAAACCATCCACCACTACAAAGTGAATATATGCCTAAAGATAATATGTGAAAAGGATATTTGCCATATACTAGCTAGTTTTTTGGTGGGAGGGTGGGAGTCAAGGAAGACTTGGGGTTATTTTTTCATCAACTTCTTCCATTTTATACTTATTTATAATGGTCATTATTTTTACTAATGCTGTAAAACTATGAAAATGAATAAAATACTAAAAGTTTCATATAAAAAAATTTTAAAAAGATATCAGTTCATAATAACATAAAATTAACCATTTTAAAGGGTATAATTCAGGAATTTTTAAAAAAGTATATTCTCTATATACTTGGGTAAATGCTACCACCGCTAACCTAATTCTTCACATTCCTTTTGGAGTGCTTGGGTGTTTTTGTTTTATTTTTTAATTTTCTTTACCTTGAGCTTTTCAACTCCTTAGTGGAATTTCACATCATAAAACCTTAGGAGGTACGGTGACCAAGGTGGTGCTCTTTCTATCTCTGGTCTTTGCTTTGTTTTTATTCATTTTTGAGAGGGGGGAGTTTGTGGTGAAAGTTGTCAGACTGTTGAAAATTGTATTGCCTGTTAATTGGTAGGGTATTTGATTGTGTGTGTATAATCTCATTGTCTGTGGTTCAGAGGAGGAGAGAGTGAATACATGATCAGGTGGTAGAGAGGAAACAGGATTGTCACATGAAAATGATCATCTGGTATGACAGAGCCTCCAGTCTGTGTGATCTAGGGTGGTCTTTAAAGAGTGGCTTTAGACTTTTGGGTTTTATGAAATATGCAGTGTGTTCACTGTTTCTGTTCTTGTCTCAGTGTTAGGTTGGCCTGTTTTTACTGTGGCAGAAGTGTCAAACCCTTTCTGTGTGAGGTCTTAAGAAGTTCCATTGCCTGCGGCTCCAGACTGTCCGGCCAGGCGTCACTGCTTCCTGAGTGGTGAGCGCAGCAGCACAGCAGCCTGGCGCTGGAGCGAAGGCGCATCTGAGCGGAGTGGGCAGGCTTGGATTCAGCTCCTGTCCGGATAGTGTGAGCTGAAGTCCGTCTCCTCCGTGGTGAGTAGGAATTAGTGTCGGCCGACTCAACTACCTGCTGGCTGTTTACTGTTTTTGTTCTTTTAAAACAACACACAGATGAAAATGCTCGAAAACGAAGTTGCTTGATGTCAGTTCTTAATACACGTATTGCATATTTACTTTTTGGTTTTATTTTTCTCAAAGCTATACATGTACTTTTTTGTATACTTTGCATATTGATTTTAAAAAATAACCGTTTTACTTTAGAGTAGTTCTGGGTTCACAGGAAAGCAGCCGCGATGGTGCAGAGCCCTCCTGAGGCTGCAGGGGCCCCAGTGGGCCTGTGCCCTGCGCTCCCGGCGCTGACCTGCTGGTCTTCTGCCTTTGTGCCAACTGAGGAATCAGCAGTGGCACATAATTGCTCACCAAACTCCACGTTTTATTTGGGTTTTACTAGTTTTCTTCTTTTTCTGTCCCAGAACCCCATCCAGGGCATCATATCACATTGAATTTAGCTATCGTTTTTCCTGGTCTTTGACAGGCTGCCTTAGTGCTGTCTGACTCTGCAGCACTATGGACTGGAGCCCTCCAAGCTCCTCTGTCCATGGGACTCTCCAGGCGGGAGTACTGGAGTGGGTTGCCATAGCCTCCTGCAGGGGACCTTCCTGATCCAGGGATCAAACCTGTGTCTCCTCTGTCTCCTGTGTTGGCATGTGGGTTCTTTACCACTAGCGCCACTTAGGAAGCCTTTTGAGCAGTACTGGTCAGTATTTTATAGAATACCCCTCAATTTGTATTTGTCTGGTGTATTTCTCATAGTTAGATTGCATTTATGGGTTTGAGGGGAAGACCACTGGGCCCAGGAGTGGTTTCTAAACCATTCTGTCAAACAAACCAAGATTCCTTGGACTAATGGCTGATTCTAAGGCTAGGGTAGGGAGAATACAAGATGGGCCTAGAACATCTTGTGGTGCCAGAAAGTGCTCGAAAAACAAAATGATGGGCGTGTCAGGGGGCACAGAAGCAATGGAGAGCGTTCCCATGGCCAGAGCTGGAACAGTTCGAGCAACACAATAGTGTGGTATCTTTAATGATTAGTATTCTTAGGGATAGCCTGTGTAAAATGCTCTTTCCTAGTGGCATAGTGCTAAAGAATCTGCCTGCAGTGCAGGCAGCTGGGTTGGGAAGGTCCCCCGGAGAAGGAAGTGGCAGCCCACTCCAGCGTTCTTGCCTGGAGGATCACACAGACATAGGGCGCTACAGTCCATGGGGCCAAAAAGAGCCAGACGCGACTCAGCCGCCAAACAGTAACGAAGCGTAAAGCCAGCTCCCACGGTCGACGCTGGCGCCAGCGATAGATGGGTGAGGAAAGAGGCCCTCTCCCAGACAGGAGCGGCTCTCAAAGCTCAACACGGCCTCTGGAAGAGTCCTTAATGCTCCTGCCCACCCCTGGGCTGCACTGAGGGACTTGCTGGTGTGTGGGGAGGCGACCTGCAGCGGGGGGCCCGCACCTAGGGCCTCAGCAAGATGCTGAGACCGACATGGCTCAGGTGGGGCCCGGACTCCTGTGAGATGCGACGAGAATGGTACGGTCTGCTTTCAGACAGTCTGAAAGTGTTGTCACATAGGGTTTTTGTCACTCTCTCCAGAAGTAACTGTTGTCACTTGTTCTGAGTGAAATGACGGCTTTTCTATGATGACCACCATTTCTAAGTAACATGCTGATATTGCTGTCTGATGGTTTCCAGTTTTGACTTCCCTCTGTAGATGTTTAGAGCTTGCCTGTTTTCTTGCCCCTCCTGACTACACAGGTGCGTCCTTTGCGTTGCCACAACCTCCCCATAGAATTGGACTTTCACTTGCTTAGGTCAGTCTTTACCGTTTGTATCTTTATCACTGTGGATGTGCCATAGCTGAGTCATGCAATAAACTGCTGACTCTTCCCTCTCCAATCTCTTGTTTTGTTCGGAGTTGATACTTGTTTTTATCTCCTTCAGCAGTTCAGTTCAGTCGCTCAGTCGTGTCCGACTCTTTGCGACCCCATGAATCGCAGCACGCCAGGCCTGCCTGTCCATCACCAACTCCCGGAGTGCACCCAAACTCACGTCCAACGAGTTGATGATGCCATCCAGCCATCTCATCCTCTGTCATCCCCTTCTCCTCCTGCCCCCAATCCTTCCCAGCATCAGAGTCTTTTCCAATGAGTCAATTCTTCGCAGGAGGTGGCCAAAGTATTGGATTTCAGCTTTAGCATCAGTCCTTCCAATGAACACCCAGGACTGATCTCCTTCAGAATGGACTGGTTGGATCTCCTTGCAGTCCAAGGGACTCTCAAGAGTCTTCTCCAACACCACAGTTCAAAAGCATCAATTCTTCGGTGCTCAGCTTTCTTCACAGTCCGACTCTCACATCCATACATGACCACTGGAAAAACCATAGCCTTGACTAGATTGACCTTTGTTGGCAAAGTAATATCTCTGCTTTTTTGTATGCTATCTAGATTGGTCATAACTTTCCTTTCAAGGAGTAAGCATCTTTTAATTTCATGGCTGTAATCACCATCTGCAGTGATTTTGGAGCCCCCAAAAATAAAGTCTGACACTGTTTCCACTGTTTCCCCATCTATTTGCCATGAAGTGATGGGACCAGATGCCATGATCTTCATTTTCTGAATGTTGAGCTTTAAGCCAACTTTTTCACTCTCCTCATTCACTTTCATCAAGAGGCTTTTTGGTTCTTCACTTCCTGCCATAAGGGTGGTGTCATCTGCATATCTGAGGTTATTGATATTTCTCCCGGCAATCTTGATTCCAGCTTGTGTTTGTCCAACGTTTCTTATGATGTACTCTGCACATAAGTTAAATAAGCAGGGTGACAATATACAGCCTTGACGTACTCTTTTTCCTATTTGGAACCAGTCTGTTGTTCCATGTCCAGTTCTAACTGTTGCTTCCTGACCTGCATACAGGTTTCTCAAGAGGCAGGTCAGGCGCCCTGGAGTCTTGAGTGCGGGTCCGTGTGTTGGGTGCAGGGATGTCTACCTGGTGCTCGCGCCTTCCCCGTGCGGAGCCCCCTCCTGTGCCGGAGCCCCCTCCCCGTGGGGAGCCCCCTCCCTGTGCAGAGCCCTGGTGTCCTCCTCTGCGCCATGTCGTCTGCTTTCTTGGCTTACCTTTGTTTTGGTTGAGCACGTCTTCAGTAGCCTGAGGAAGGCTGCATTGGGAGGTGACAATTTTTGAGACCTGTGACTGAAAATGTCATTCTTCTCACCATTGACTGAGAGTCTGGCTGGCTGTAGAGTTCTAAATTGGAAGTAATTTCCTTTCAGAAGGTCGAAGGCATTTGTTTATTGCCTTTTGCTCCCAGGGTTGTTCTCAAGAAGTCTGAAGTCGCTCTGATTGTTTTGACTCTCTGCACGGCCTCTCCCTGCCCTGGTGTGTAGAATATTCCTTTGTCACCTCGATGTTTTCTTGAAAAAATAGTCCTTCAGTAAAGTCTGACTCCTAAGCCTAGAACAGTGTCTGGCGTAGAATTGGGGGCTCAATAAATGTTTATTGAGTGAAGGGCTGTTACTGTCTTTGGGTTGTTTGGCGGCGAGGGCCGGGCTGCCTGGTCTGGAGGCCTGGTGGAGGTTGGGGGGCTCCTCCAGCTTCTCTCTGGTGTGGCCGAGCTCACTTCTCACATTCCCCTGCCAGGCTTCATTGGACCTGGTGGTCTTTCTCAGTTTAGAGCCCCAAGCTAATATTGTACCGGATTGTCCGCTCTAAATTGTCCCATTCCCGTCGTTCCTAGCAGGAGTTGGTTGTAATTCTGAAGAGTTCTCTTTTTATCCCTGGTGTGTTAGAGAAAGTAAAAAACCACTCTTGTCATAAAGGACAAGTTATGTTAAAGAACAGGTTGAAAGGAAGAATGAGTTGCAGCATGTGGTGTGAGCTGTTTGCTGTTTTGCGTATCAGCTCTCAGATCACTTCAAAGCAGAGGTGAGAGAGCAGAGTGTGCACCTTAGCGGTCTTGTGCTCACAGCGTCTCTGTGTTAGTTACCGTTGCTGGTCCTCCCTTTCAGTCACTGTCGAGGCCCAGATCCTCGCCCTGCCCGAGTCACGTGAAGCACGTATGCCGCACACAGAAGGGAGGCGGTTGCCTTGTCCATCTCGTTTCGAGCTTGAGTGTGCATGGCTCAGTCCCTTCCTTCTTAGTGAAGGGCTCGTGTTTTGGTTTCCTGTGTTTCCCAGGGGCAGGGCAGCCTTTCAAAAGGAGAACCTGTGTTTTTGAAGTGGCATTTTAAAAAGAAGTAAGAATTATTTTTAGGTTACAGAATGCTCCAGGCAGGATTTAATTGTGGGTCTGAATGTGGAGATAAGCTAGATTCGTATTACTTCTCAATTCTGACCATAGTGTGGTCAGATGAGTAAATGATTGCAATAAATCCTTGGACATGAGACTGGTAGTGTGTGTGTGTGATTTACTGAAGTACAGTTGGTTTACAGATACACACACACACACTCTTCTCCACTGTGGTTTCTCATAGGACATTGAATGTAGCTCCCTGTGCTGTACGGTAGGGCCTTGTTTATCCATTCTGTGTATAATAGCTTGTATCCGCTAATCCTGAACTCCATTCCATGCCTCCTCAGCCCCCTGACAACCAGAAGTCTGTCCTGTACAGCTGTTTCGACTCCTGTATATTAAAAATGCCTATCAAAGCTGTTATACTGGAGCTTCCCTGGTGGTCTAGTGGTTAAGATTATGCTTTGCAATGCAGGGGGCCCAGGTTCGATCCTTGGTTGGGGAACTAAGTATTCCCTAACTCATGCCATGGGGCACCTAAGCCTGCAAACCACAATTCGAGAGTCAGTGTGCCACAAGGAAAGAGCTGCTGTGCCACAGCTAAGACCCGATGCAGCCAAACAAATAATATTAAAAAAAAACTGTTATATACACTATTGGATAAAAATTACAAAGATTGAATCAGTGTTTAAAGTAATGGAAACAAAAATAGTTCTAAAGTCAAATAAAACTTACGCTTTAGGATTATTTTTGTCTTCATTATTTTACTTAGCGACTGTTATCATTTGCAGTCAGAGTAGAGAATTTATTGGGGACTTGAATCCTGAGAGTTGGAAGTTAGTAATAATAGCTTTGCCTGTTGAACTGTGGATTTAAGAGATTTGATACGAAGAAGGACTTCTTGTGTTTTAGGAACTCAATTCAGATGTTAGATTTCTCAGGTTCTGCCTTGGATCATGCAGTTAAGTATCTAGTCCCGTTGCTTTCCCAGAGGAATAACGGGACTTTAAAGAGCTCTCTTTTTGGAAATAAAAGCACAGTAAACAATTTCACAGTGAGAGACTTTATTTTTTTGGGCTCCAAAATCACTGCAGATGGTGACTGCAGCCATGAAATTAAAAGATGCTTGCTCCTTGGAAGAAAAGTTATGACCAACCTAGACAGCATTTTAAAAAGCAGAGACATTACTTTGCCAGCAAAGGTCCAGCTAGTCAAAGGTATGGCTTTTCTAGTAGTCATGTGTGGATGTGAGAGTTGGACTATAAAGAAAGCTGGGCGCCAAAGAATTGATGCTTTTGAACTGTGGTGTTGGAGAAGACCCTTTGAGAGTCTCTTGGACTGCAAGGAGATCCAACCAGTCCATCCTAAAGGAAATCAGTCCTGAATATTCATTGGAAGAACTGATGCTGAAGCTGAAACTCCAATACTTTGGCCAGCTGATGCAAAGAACTGACTCACTGGAAAAGACCCGGATGCTGGGGAAGCTTGAAGGCGGGAGAAGAAGGGGACAACAGAGGATGAGATGGCTGAATGGCATCACCGACTCAGTGGACGTGAGTTTGAGCAAGCTTCTGGAGTTGATGATGTACAGGGAAGCCTGGCGTGCTGCAGTCCATGGGGTCGCAGAGTTGGACACGACTGAGTGACTGAACTGAAACAATTTCATGTGGTTAATTAGAGTAGCCTGAGGCCAGATGTTGTGTGTGTCACTGAGGGGAAGGAGAGGGGAGTATTTCTGAGCCCTTAACCACGGTCCCAGGTCAAGTGTGTATCCATGCCACTGGACATCGAGGTGAGATTGAGGCTCCAGTTCACAAGGCAGGTGAGCGAAAGGCAGGGTGTCTGATTGGACTTGGATGCGCCGCCCCTGAAGCGGCTTCCCTGGGTACCTGTGAGCTGTGCCGGGCCTGTGCCAGCCGAGTCCTCCTCCTGTGTAGTCTCCTCAGGGCACACTCCTCAGCAGAGCTGGAGGAGGGCTGACGAGCCCGGGTGTCTGAGGTCACCTGGAGGCCAGTGCTTTTTTCCTTTTAGATGTCACTGTGGCCTCTGCCTTAAATCTTTGAGCTCTTCACTGTGATGGTCTGCAAAATAGTGTTTCCCCAGAAAGGTGGTTTCCAGATCAGACTTCAGTGGCAGATTTTTATTTTTTGGCTGTGTCGTGTGTCTTGCAGGACCTTCATTCCCTGACCAGGCACCGGGCCCAGGCAGTAACAGCAAAGAGCTCTGACCACCTGGTCGCCAGGGGACCCCTCAGAGTGCCTTGGTTACACAGACTCTTACCAGTCTTTTCTTCTAGTTTTCTGCTATTTTATTCATAGAACGCTCTTTACCTTCACTTGTATGTGCATAGATCTTTGCCTAAATTTTATTCTGGTTTCTTGTGGGTTTTTTTTTTTTTAAACCTTGAATTCTTTATTCAGTATGGAATTTATTTTAGTGTACAGTGAGGGTGGGAATGCTGCTTCTTTCCCCCTAAGTAGACAGTTGTCTCATGCTTTTTTTAGATACCCTACCTTTGGTTATAATGGCCTAGCTTGCAGATGAGAGAGACACTGAGCAGACTGAATCTAGGTGCCACTGTGTGCTCTCCTGTGATGAAGCAGCAGCAGTTGTGTCCATGTGATGGTGATCCCAGTGGGAGGTAAGGAGGCTGTTGGGATAAAGGCGTGTGCCTGAGGAGTAGCGTGAGGTATGAGCTGGGGAGATGGACAGTTCGGAGAGTCTTGTTCTTGTAACACAGTATTTGAAACGTTATCTTGTGGATGAGGTAGTGAAGGTATTTTGTGTTTATTGTAGAGGGCAGAGGTTGGCTCAGTGGGTAGAAGTTACAAGGGGAGCTGGTATCAACGTAGCAGAAGGAGTCACTTCCTAACTGAACTCTGGAGCAGCCTACCACGGAACTGTCCAGCAAAGCGCTGAGCTGTAGTCCTGTGTCTGCAGGCCTGGAGGGGTCATTTGTCAGGGGCGTTCCTGACACCTCCGCTCCCGGGAGGGGTGTGCTGAGTCCTGTGTGGGTGCTCTGTGGCCACTGTTCTCAGTGCCTCGCCTGCACCCGCTCCATGCACCGGGGCCTGCAGGGGCCTGCACCCGCTCCATGCACCGGGGCCTGCAGGGGCCTGCACCCGCTCCATGCACCGGGGCCTGCAGGGGCCTGCACCCGCTCCATGCACCAGAGCCTGCAGGGGCCTGCACCCGCTCCATGCACCGGGCCTGCGCAGGGGCGGTCTGCCACCCATAGCACCCAGGAGGGTTGGGCCTTGCCGTGCTGTGGGGAAGGCTCATGGCAGAGCCAGGCCTCCGGCTACCCGCTGCACCGTGAGAACTGTGGGCCCAGGAACATTGGGATTCTATGCTTAATTTTCTTTTAAGAGTTTTTAAAAAACCTGCCTTAAGTGACTGTTTTTGAGGGGTGGGCTGTGTGCGTGCGCACATGCGTGCATCCACATAACGTTTGTACTCGTTATTCTTGTGTGTGGTAAAACTGTTACAGGAGTGTGTGAGCACGCAGTGCCCTGTGGCTGGTGGTGTTACATATTCCTTAAAGAATTAAAGTTGGGTTTCTTTAAATGGATTTACTTACTTGAGGCATCTCCTTAATTAAAGTGGCCGTTCTTTTCATTTTGTCTCGCTTTTGTTCCTGTAGTAAAGTCTGCCTTGTGTGGTTTTCCTACTTTTATGTAAACACTCTGTTCCCCTTTCTCTTTTTCGTGAACAAGACGGTCCCCCTTCCCTTTTCAGCTACTGCTACGACCTGAAGAGGTGTGACACTGCCCATCCTTAGAGCCCGACAGGGTTTGGTCTGTACAGACACGACCGAGCAGTTGCTGGCGCGGTGCGTGACTGTCTGGGGAGAGGCGGGGCACCTGAGGCGGTCGTGGGCTGGAAAGTGAGTGCAGCGTGTCTGTGTGGCCCCAGTGTCCCCCCCGCCCACCCCTGCTCCTGCCGTTAGAGTGCAGGGGTCTCCGAGCCTCCCTCCCGAATCCTGGAACGCCTGTCTGTATTCCCGCCTCCACACTGCTCCCTGGGAATGAGGACTTTGCTTTCACTGTTGTGCCTGAGTCCAGTCCCTGCTTGGTGACTGAAAGTGAAAGTGAAGTCTCAGTCGTGTCCGACTCTGCGACCCCATGGACTGTAGCCTACCAGGCTCCTCTGTCCATGGGATTTTCCAGGCAATAGTACTGGAGTGGATTGCCATTTCCTTCTCCAGGGGATCTTCCCAACCCAGGGATTGAACCTGGGTCTCCCGCATTGTAGATAGACGCTTTACTGTCTGAGCCACCAGGGAACTGAGATCCTGCCAAAAAGCCTGTTCCCTGTGCCCGGCGTCTGTCAGTCCATCCATTCACTGGATGGTCTGTGGGCACAGGAGCTGTCCTGGGTAGTGTGCATCCGGCAGGCCACAGGGTCGAGTCCTCCTGCCTTATAGATGGAGCTCACACCCACGGGGGTATAAGATACGAGAGAACAGAGGTTCTGGAGTCGCAGGTGCTCTGCGGGAGGTCACCCTGACACGATGATTCCGACTTCCATCCCTGTCACTCTCCTGAACAGGCTTTCCTGATGGTCACTGTTTATGGCCTTAAAACAAATGAATTGTGGGGTTTAAAGGCAGACACTGAAAGCTAAGAGATGATAGTAGAAAGAGCCGTTGCTTCGTTTCAGCTGTCGTCACCACTTTGCTGACGTCGTGTTATGCCGTGCCCTTCTTGTTTAATTGTTTACCTTCTCGGCTGTGCTGGGTCTTGGTTGCTGCCAGTTGCCAGGGACCAGCCCCGGCTGATCCAGGGTATTCGAAGGGGAGACGGCGCCGGCGACTATTTATGTATGTATTCATCAAAGATATAAAGAGTAATAGAATGAGGATAGCTCAGTAGGAAAATTCAGTGGAGAAAAGAAGCTGAGTAGCTTGGTTTACGCGGAAAATCAATATAACCCGTGACACCAGGTTAGCTCTGACCACAGAGGCCGCAGGCGCCCTCTCGAATAGCGGAAGGTGCCCCACCTTAGACACCTCGAGTGGGTCTTAGAAGCCCAGGCAAATAAATGGTCGCAGAGGATATCTGCGCTCCAGATGGACACTCAGCTGGAAATTGAGGGGAAGAATGACATGGGGAGACCAAGCGTTGGTGAGCAAGGCCCGTAGCTTTATTTTCAACAGGGGCTTATATACCCTAAGTTACACATAGAGGATAATAGGGGATGCAAAGTCAGCAGTCTTTGATCCTTATCAAAAACCAGGGTTTCTTTCCTGCAAATTTATCGTATACAAATGGTTTAGGTGATTTACATCATTTTCTGGCCAGAAGGCTTATTAACATTTTATGACTCTTGACAACGACTTATCAACAAAGACTTATTTTCTCTAAGAGTAATTATTTTAAGGTTTGGCGCCATCTTCCGAAGATAAAATTGCATTCCTATAGGGCGGATGTGTAATGGGTTTACAACAAAGGAAAGAATTTATTACCTTAAGGGTCTAAAGTTACTAACACCAAGGCCACTACTTATTTTTTCTACATACCAACTATATTAATTAATACACATTCAAGGATACAATACAGGGGATGTGAAAACTTGGCAGAAAGCATTGGTTCATCAATGAAATCTTTTACTAGTTTTATTCTGACAGTTTCTAACTCTCTGAGAGGCTCTAAGCTATTTGAACATCTTAAGCTTCCCGTGCCTCTCGAGGCTGGGAGACTGTAAACAATCGTATGCATAGCTGTAGGAGTCCGGGTAAAGTTGTCAGGCGAGTTAGAGAGCTATCTGAGGGGTTTGGATTTAAACACTCCTAATTGCCCAGGAACTTTATTAATTGGAACTGTAAGTTAACTCTTTGTCAGAGAGAGCGAGATGGTGGTAGGGGACAGCCCCCAGTAAAGTCAGAGGTGAGAGCACAAAGCAATAAAGTAGGCAGACTCTGGTTTTTTTGGGGGTAGATGCTCGAGAATATCCAGGGGGACTCCTGAGGCTCAATCCTGCCTTTGCATATGCCGAGCCTCCTTCCTAATGACCTTTGTCACGAGTGGAATGTCTCTCGCCGGCTCCCGGCAGCCAGTGGGTTTTCTCTGGTCGCAGTGTGGGAGCTGTTCCTGCTGCGGCTCCCAGCTCTAGAGCGAGCGCTCAGTCGTGGCTCACGGGCTCAGTTCTGCAGCCTGCGGACGCCGTGTCCCCCACGTTGGCAGGCAGATGCTTCTCCACTAGACCACCAGAGACGTCCGCCCGGAGTCTTCCCAGCACTGGTCATGCCCCGTGCCACCAGGCTGCAGTCAGGCGCAGTCCTCTTGCCGCTCTGATTGCTCTGCATTCCTTTGCTGGTTTCTCTTTTTCTAGCTGTGACTCTTTCTCAAGGTTTTATCTGGCAAATATGTGATGGAATTTACTGACCCTTCTGCATTTCATTGAGGAGAAAACAGCTGGTAAACACTCAGAGGGAAGTTTGCTCACTGAGGCCGTGTGTCTTGGAAATGCCATGCGGATGTTCTGCTGCTTTTGATGCTTGTCGTTACTCTCATTCCTGTAAAAAAATTCAGACAGAAGCCAGAAAAGTAATTAATTTGGTCTGCGAAGGAGAAACAAACAGTGTAGTGTAGTATTTCAAGGCAACAAGTCATAATGTACTTACTTATTATTCACCTGTAAAAATGCTGATTTAAAAGTCTTCATGTGTGTACTTTACTAGAGGTGTAACATAAATTAAGCCTGTAATGCGATGTCTGACTCTCTTCTTTTTGTGTTCTAGAATGTATGACAACATGTCCACAATGGTGTACATGAAGGAAGACAAGTTGGAGAAGCTCACGCAGGATGAAATTATTTCCAAGACAAAGCAAGTAATCCAGGGGCTGGAAGCTCTGAAGAATGAGCATAATTCCATTTTGCAGAGTTTACTGGAGACACTAAAGTGTTTGAAGAAAGATGACGAAAGTAATCTGGTGGAGGAGAAATCAAACATGATCCGAAAGTCACTGGAGATGTTGGAGCTTGGCCTGAGTGAGGCTCAGGTATGGCCTCATGAGGTGACCATGAACTTGCCAGTCTGGGAAAATGGAGACTTTGTTTGAAATCGAGGTTTAAACTAGAGGGTAGATACTTACAGAATAATCGAAATCAGCTTATATGTGGGTTATGTATGCTATGAAAATGATGATTGATTTGGGCATCCGATCCGATCAGATCAGATCAGTCGCTCAGTCATGTCCGACTCTTTGCGACCCCATGAATCGCAGCACGCCAGGCCTTCCTGTCCATCACCAACTCCCGCAGTTCACCCAAACTCAACGTCCATCGAGTCAGTGATGCCATCCAGCCATCTCATCCTCTGTCGTCCCCTTCTCCTCTTGCCCCCAATCTCTCCCAGCATCAGAGTCTTTTCCAATGAGTCAGCTCTTCGCATGAGATGGCCAGAGTAGTGGAGTTTCAGCTTTAGCATCATTCCTTCCAAAGAACACCCAGGGCTGATCTCCTTCAGTATGGACTGGCTGGATCTCCTTGCAGTCCAAGGGACTCTCAAGAGTCTTCTCCAACACCATAGTTCAAAAGCATCGATTCTTCGGCGCTCAGCCTTCTTCACTGTCTAACTCTCACATCCATACATGATCATGCCTCAGTTTTAAAAAATAATGTGAAAACAGAGGTAACCCTTTGTGTCAGTTAGGGTTTGATTCGGTGCACAAGAAGCAAAAGCAGCGGCTCAAATGTCAGAGTCGGATGTAGACCACATAACCGTGTGGGCTGTCCCAGATGGCCCTGCTTCCCTTTCCAGGAGCGGGCGGAGATGCCCCTCAGCGACACGGGGGGACATGCAGACGGGCTGCACTCACTTCCAGCCCGCGACTGCCTCAGGTGCCCCGCCTCTCCCCAGAAAGCCATGCCCCACGCCAGCAACTGCTCGGTTGTGTCTGTACAGACCAGACCCCGTCCTAGCCCAGGCTCTAGAGCTGCATGGTTGTTGGGTCCCTGCCCCTGCTGCCCTGCACCCCGGCCCGCCTGTCTCGTGGAACAAGACAGTCCAGCTGCAGCCCCATGACCCAGTCTTGTGACTGTGAAGGGTGCAGGAAGGTCGTGCCTCCCTCTGCTTCCTTGAACTGTGCCTGGCACTCTGCTTACATTTCATTGATTCCACGGGCACATCTAGTTGTGAGGGACGCTGGAGGATGGAGCCTTTCCCCTTAAAGTTCCAGGTTCTTATGCCTAAGGAAGAAGGATGAAAGAGTGTTGGCCAGCAGCTCACTGTGAGTGTGAACCTCCTTTGTCAGGCTGGCAGATACTGGAGTTAAAAGGAAGAGGAGGAAAGAGCCCCCTATCCTAGACTTTGAGGTTTTAGACCTGGGAGGGTAATAAGAAGGCAGGGTAGGTGCACGGACTGCAGAGGACAGACTGACCGAAGCCAGCCTTCCTCCGCAGCCCGTGTCCTCCCAGGAGCTTGTCTCTGCCCCAGGCAGGCCCTTCCCTGAGGCCCATCAGTGCACCCCCGGCAGAGCCCAGTGGGCACCTCCGCCTGCAAGTGCATCAGGGCGTCACGGCTCTCACTGTTGGCCACAGAGCCTCCCTGCCTTCCCCTGCAGTGGCGAGGGCGACTTGCCCCGTAACCAGCCCACTCTGCACATGTGTGTGTGTGTGTGCGTGGCGTTTGCTCACGGCAGAGAGTCTCTGAGAAATTCTCTTGGCACCACCTAGATAGAAAATGAAAACACGGCTTCAGTAGAACAGTAGCCGCCTGTCCACTGCTAGTCCGTTAGAGGTGCTTTCAGATAGAAAAAAACTGTAATTTTTTTATACATGTTCTGAGCATGTCAATATTCTTTTTTTTTTTTTCAAGAGAGAAGGAAGAGGCGTTTAATTTAGCTGTTGTCTCAGTCAGATCTGGCTGCTAGAACAGAATGCCGTCAGGTCAGGGCTTCAGCAGTGGGCATTTGTTTTCCACAGTTCTGGAGGCTGCAAGTTCGAGGTCAGGGTATCAGCATGGTTGGCTTCTGGTGGGAGCCCTCTTGGTTTGCCGAGGGATGCCTCCTTGCTGTATCTTCAGCAGGCTGGGGAGTGGGGTGAGCAGAGAGGCAGAGGCAGAGAGAGATGAGCGTGTAACATTCTTGATCATGCCCTGCATGTGGCTGGTGACTGAGGGTGGAAATAGTAAACAGCAGACTGCTTGTACGTTCTCCGGAGCACGCGTCTGCGAGGGTGAGCTGGAGCTGCAGCCCCAGGGCGCTTGCGGAGGCGGGAGGTAGCGTTTGTTAGGCTGAGCGCTGCAGTGCCATCAGCGTCTCTGTCGGTCCAGGTCATGATGGCGCTGTCAAACCACCTGAACGCCGTGGAGTCGGAGAAGCAGAAGCTGCGTGCACAGGTGCGGCGTCTGTGCCAGGAGAACCAGTGGCTGCGGGATGAGCTGGCCAACACTCAGCAGAAGCTGCAGAAGAGCGAGCAGTCTGTGGCTCAGCTGGAGGAAGAGAAGAAGCATCTGGAATTCATGAATCAGCTGAAAAAGTACGATGACGACATCTCCCCTTCGGTGAGTGGTCCCGCAGGAGCACAGGGTTGGCGGTGGCGCCCTCCCGCCGCCGCGGTTCTTTCCCCTCCAGAGCCTGCGTGTGACACGACCCGGGGCTAAGGGTCCTGGGGCTGAGTCCCTGGGAGAGTCGTACACGTTCTCTTTGGAGTACTTTTCTCATACGTGTTTATTTTGAACAATCGTCAGAAAATGTAAAAGTGCTTGGTAAATACAAAATAAATGCAGAGAGGAGCCATTGCCTTCGGTGAGGGCTGTCCCGGCCTGAGATCTGCTGGGCGCCCCTGGCGCTTGCTGTTGGCTCCCCGCCCAGCCCGCCACTGGACGCGCCATCAACAGTGCCTGTCCAGCCCCCTGTCGTCCGGGCTCGGGATGCCTCTGTGGTTTGTGGGGGATCTTGGCTTTGTCTTTGACACGCCCCCAGTGCCCGTCCAGCCCCCACTGTCCGGGCTTGGGATGCCTCTGTGGTTTGTGGGGGATCTTGGCTTTGTCTTTGAGACGCCCCCACGCCCAGGACACCGCTTGGTCCTTCTGCTCGCTCGCTCATGCGACTGCCTTGGCCTGTCTTGGGGTTCCTGGAGTGTGAGGGTTCCCCAGGGTCTTGGTCTTTTTCTCCTTCTCTTGGTGCTCTCTGGATTTTCATCCCAGTCTCTGTTACTATTGTTTCTGATTCAGTTAACTTTTTAGAAGAGTAACCTTTTTTATTTTGGAATGATTTTAGATTCACAGAAAAGTTGCAATGGTCCTGTGAAGAGAATCCCCATATACCCTTCACTCACTTTCCCTGGGTCGGGAAGGTCCCCTGGAGAGGAGATGGCACCACTCCAGTGTTCTTGCCTGGAGAAACCCACGCACGGAGGAGCCTGGTGGGCTGCGGTCCACGGGCCACAGAGTCGGACGCGCCTGAGCATCTCCACTCTGAGTCTCCTCATGCTGCGCCTGGTATCTCCGCAGCACGTGTCTGAGCTGACTCAGGCCATGTCTGTCTCCAGAGAGCGACAGGCTGCACGGCTCAGACAGCAGATACTTGTTTCTCCTGCTTCTGGAAGCTGGAACTCCGAGACTGAGCAGGGTGACAGCTTTGTTGGAGCCTTGGCGAGGGCCTTCCTCCTGGTGTGTCGTCACACGGCCTCCTGGTTGCTTGTCTCCTCCTGTTGCTGTCACGGCACCGATGTCATCACGGGGCCCCCACCCTCAGGCCTGCCTCTGATCCGTGTTACCCCCAGATATCATCACATTGAGCTTTAGGGCTTCAGCATATCAATTGGGGGGCAGGGACAGACGTTCAGTGCGTAGCAGTGCGTGTGCCCGAAGTGAGAGCGTGCCTTTGCCGATCACTGTGGACAGAACTACAGCCTTTGTTTGAGTTCCCCAGTGCTTCATTACGTCCCTTTTCCTCTCTAGGGTCCAGTCCAGGATTTCACACCGTGTTTGGAGATAAGATTTGTTTAACGTCTGTGTAGTTCTAGGCGTGATCACTACGTGATCTGTATACCGTTGAGAGTTGTGCGTTTGTGTCTCCAGTCTGAAGCCGCGTCCCATCTGTTAGAATAGTTTGTGCGTTGCACGAGCAGACCTGCACTTACTCTGTGTCTTAGCTTGGGCTGCGTGCAAAATACCTTGGGCTAGGTGGCTTAAACCACAGACCACGAGTTTGGTCATAGGTCTGGAAGCGGGGAGTCCAAGATGAGGGTGCCCCAGGGCTGGTTGCTGGGTAAGACTCTTCCCCGCTTTCAGACAGCTGCCCTCTGACTGTGCCCTCACACCGTGCGATGGACGCACGGGGCAGGGGAGCTCGCCTGGTGTTTCAGGGCCCAGCACCAGGGCCTCAGCCTCGTGGTGTTTCTAACCGGTTCCCTCCCAGAACCCCGTCTCTACATGCCGTCACATGGGGTTGCGGCTTCCCCATGATTTGGGCCATGGTTAGTCCAGAGCGCCCTGTTGCATTAGACTTGCTGTACTTCTCTCTTGCATCTCTAAGTCAGGAGCAGCTGATGTTTTGATTTTAAAGACACTCCTGGAGGCTGCTGTGCAAATAAGAATAGTTGATTCACCTGGAAAATGAGGTGACACTGAGCAGCGGAAAGCTGCTGTCTCAGATTCAGAGACATTTAAAACTTTCTAATACTTTCTAATTTGGAAACGTGTCTGGCTTGGAGAAGAGATGCGGTGAGCCAGCCCCGCCTCCCCTTTCAGGGCACGCCCGTGGTACCTTCTCTTCCCATCCCTGCTCCTCCTCGCGCTGCTGGTGCATCTCCCTGGCCTGAGGGCTCTCCTTTTGGGGCCAGGGCCACACCTGGGAGGCTGAGCAGGGTGCCACGCCTCGTCTCCTCTGCAGCCCAGAGTCCACTTTGCTCATGATCTCTGCAGAGTCCTTGGTGGCGTTTCCCACTCGTCCCAGGATCCCGCTCAGGAATGTTGGAAACGTGGTGTGTACCCCTCAGGGTGTCCCCTCCAGAGGAGCCTGGTGTCCTCCTGTGCCAGGGTGATGCCGAGTTCTTACCTGGTTGAACTGCTGTCCGTTCATCCCATCGTCTGATCACTGTCTCTACCTGAGGGCTCCTCTCTGGGCGACTCAGTCACAGGCTGTCACACTGCCCTTAGGGGTCCTGTGTGGTGCTGGGTGGGACCCAGTCACAGGCTGTCACACCGCCCTTAGGGGTCCTGTGTGGTGCTGGGTGTGGAGGGGTTGTCCATCCCACCAGTTCCGCAGTCTTCAGAGATTGGCCATTTTAATCACTTGCTTCCAAGTAAGATAAGAAAGCGCTCCCTGCTCTTTGCACTTCCTGGGGCCCGGTTGGCGACTCAGGCACAGAGGTGCCTTCGTGGTCTGTTTGTGGCTCCAGCCTACACAGGTACTTTGAGTTCAGGCCAGCAGACTTCCCATTGCTCTTTCCTAAACCGATAGATAAAGCAAATTGTGGCTAATCCTTGATTTGATCTGGAAAGAGAACTGTCTTTTTTATTTTTAATTAAAATGAAATTTATGTCAAAGATATCCAGTGCAGCTTTTATAATATTCGTGAAACTAACTGTCCAGGGTTGGTTTCATAGGAGGACAAAGACGCTGATTCCACCAAGGAACCTTTGGATGACCTCTTCCCAAATGATGATGACGACCCCGGTCAAGGAAGTGAGTTGGGAGTGGGGGCCGGTGGGCGGGAGGTGGCCTCTCCTCTTGGGGGTAATTGCTGTTATTAGTGGGTGCTTGCAGCCTGCCTCGCAAGAGCGCGAACATGCACACAGACTGCCTCACAGGTCGCGTGTTCAGCCGGCCCCTAGTAAAGGGGAGTGGGCCGCCATTTCCCCCGGGGTCTGGGTTCTCAGTGTGTGGAGGAGGGGGGTCCTCCTGGGGCCGCGGCAGCCTCGCTTTGCAGTGGGGGTGTGCAGCACCCCCGCCCGACAGGCTGCGAAGGAGGCTCTGGTTGGTGTCCCGTGCGGCCTCCCCGCATCTAAACTGGCCTCTCTCCGCAGTCCAGCAGCAGCACAGCAGCGCAGCGGCAGCCGCGCAGCAGGGCGGCTACGAGATCCCCGCGCGGCTGCGCACCCTGCACAACCTGGTGATCCAGTACGCCTCGCAGGGCCGCTACGAGGTGGCCGTGCCCCTCTGCAAGCAGGCCCTGGAGGACCTGGAGAAGACCTCGGGCCACGACCACCCTGACGTGGCCACCATGCTCAACATCCTGGCCCTGGTGTACAGGCTAGTAGTCTCGTTTTTTCCTCTTCACTCCACCCAGACAGCATTTCCAATGAACTTGCCCCGAGAATGTGTTTCTATAACCTGCTCTGAGCTGCTTCTCCAGCCTTACCATCCATTTGTCTTCAAAACAGTCAGGGGTTCAGTTCAGAACACAGAGCTGCTCCCTGGCAGGAACGTCACCCTGTAGAGCGGATGCTGCCTGGGACGCCTGGGCCAGTCTTCTTCCCTCAGGCCACTCTAGACTGCTGGTTATTTTTCCCCACAGTACTTGGTGTACCAGGCTCCCTTGGCCCAGAATAGCCCCCGACGACTCCTGCCTGTCCCCCACCCTCTCCGATCCCCGTCAGCCCTCCTTCCTGGCTCCAGGGCTCTGTGCGCCCTGTCCCCCGACCTCTCTTATCCCCGTCAGCCTTCCTGACTCCAGGGCTCTGTGTGCCCTGTCCCCCCACCTCTCCGATCCCCGTCAGCCCTCCTTCCTGACTCCAGGGCTCTGTGTGCCCTGTCCCCCCACCTCTCCGATCCCCGTCAGCCCTCCTTCCTGACTCCAGGGCTCCGCACGCCCGTCCCCTGTTGGCCCCGTAACCCTCGGCCCCACCTCTCTCATAGCTCCTGCTCTGTTCTTGGCATCCTCATTTGAATTTTGTCATCTCTTCTCCTGGAATCCTGATTCCTTGACGTTAAGGACCAGGTTGTCTCGTTTCTGCCTTGAGTTACGTCCTTGAGCGTGTTTCCTAACTCGGAAGCCCTTGGTGAACTCACTGAGTGGAGTTCAGTTGTTCGCCTGTGGCCCCGGGCAGTGGTCCACCAGAGCCCTTCGCTGAGCTGAGCTGAAACGGAGCAGGTCGGTGAGCTGCCCCTGTGGAGGGGGCAGTTACTCCCAGGGCAGGACTGGTTTGCGGTGGCTGCTCCAGCGTGGTGGATTTCAGGGAGCGGCACCTTGTTTCTTCGTTAGTTTGATTGTTTACAGGTCAGCAGACATTTTTGAGACCCAAGTGTATGTAAAACTTCAGGCTGGTTCCTGTGAGACTGTACAGATGAATACGTAACACCTGTTCTCAAGGAGAAAGCAGGATACTGAATTGGAAGTCAGGAGAATTCAGTTTGTATCTCTGCTAAGTGGCCACTAGACTGAAGGCGTTGTCCGGAGCCCTTAGCTTTTCTGAGCCTCAGAAGGGTTGCAAGGGTTATGAAAGGTGATGTTACCTGGCAGTGTGAAATAGATAGCATCACCTAAGTGTTTCTAAAGGAGCTTAGAACCTTGTTTAGAGAATAGGCTGGTTACGTTCATGTAATTATAGAAGCAAGGAGACTGTCATCAATAGAATAGTGCAGGCGTCGGGGTTCCACGGCAGCCCAGGGTTTAGTTCTCGGTGCTTCCACTGCCAGGGCCCAAGTTCAGTCCCTGGTCGGGGAACCAAGATCTTGCAAGCCTTGCAGCATGGCCAATAAATAATAAAGTAAAACAACACAGAAGTGCTGATGGGGAGCTGCCTTCTAGTTGGGAGGATTACGGAGGCCTAGTGGAGGGGTGCGAGTGCTTTCTGGGGCCTTGCAGGGTGTGCTGGGGACTTACTCCTGCGTCCCACGGGGCAGAGCAGCGGGAGTGTGGTGGGAGTAGGCCATGGGGCTGCAGGGGAGTGCTTGAACGTGCCTGTGCCCAGCGGCTGGGTCTCAGAAGAGAGTTGTGGGAGAGGGGAGGACAGAGCGGGGTGGGGGCCGGGCCACAGGATCTGCTGGGGTTGGAGCTGGGCACTGAGTGGGGTGCAGACAGGAGCCGGAGGGTCTGTGAAGGGGAGTGAACCATCGAGAGCGAGGGAGTGTTTCCAGCTAATCCTAGATATTTTTATTGTGCGTGAGTTAGGTGAAAACCGCATGTAGAACGTGACTGGGACCGTGGTACGTAGAAGGCGTGGTCACGTAGACACTCTAGGAATTTGATGGCCTCTCCTCTTTCTCCTTGGTCCTGTAGCGTGAGGGTTCACTCATGTCAGCAGGATGTTTGAAACCAGCAGCTGTGTCTGTGTTCACACTGTATTCAGTGCTGAGTCCCAGAGCTGAGCCATGACTCAGTATTTTAGCTTTCTTCTATTAAGGGACGTTTAATTTTAAGCTCTTTGGGGGACGGGTATTAATATTATACTGATGAACATGTTTTGGGCAAAAGATTTTGAATTTTTTTCAGTGTCAATTCCTGAGTGGTAAGAGTCTTCACCTTACACGCTTCTTGATACAGATTGCCCAGCTGCTGAGGAAGGTGGTGCCAGCTCACAGTCCCCAACCCTCGCCAGCCTGGGGCGGGGCTGGTTATCGCCTGCTCTTTATTACGGAGACATACAGCTTTGTGTGTTAATCTGTGTTCTGTGATTCTGCATTTTTAGTTGTTTGGGCCTTCTGTGATCCCGCCCACTTCTGTATTGGGATTTATTTTAATGCTGGCAAGGTGTACATTGGTTTTCATTTGAGTTTGAATGTTTGGATGGGCTTGTGGAATGCGTGCTGAGCCCCGCCCCCTGAATTTCTGACTCAGCGGGTCTGGGGAAGGGCCGGGTTTGTGACTGGTTCCGGCTGTGGTTTGCCGCGCTTGCTCTTGGCGTGACGCCCTCAAGGCTGAGTGACAGTCCCTGGCGTTTTGTGACGGGTCTGTCTTAGAGCAGCGCTCAGTGTGCCTGCTTGGTCTGAGCCATCGCACTCTCAGCGCTGGGGGCTGGCTGTGGCTGTATTTAACTGGGTCTGTGTCATACCTGCTGACTTTCACAGAACGTTTGAGTCAGTTTAATATAAGATGTTAATAATATAACATAGTATAAGATGATAATGTAAGTTTAATATAATAGAAAACCTTTACTCCAGGGAGTCAGTGCCCTTTGAGGACCAGCAGCCTCAGCCCTCTCTCCGGGCGGTGCGGGCGGAGCCTTGCTGGGTGGCTGTCCTCGAGCGCTGGAGTGGTGTGCGCGCTCCGTGTCACACAGTGTCACACAGTGCGTGACTGCTTTGCAGCCCTTCGGTCAGTCGGTAGCACTTAAACGCAGGGGGCTGGGCTGGGCCCCAGCTGCTTCCGTCTCCCCACTGTCAGCAGGCCCCTCCGCCCCACCCTGAGCTGCTGCTTTGGCAAATCATTAGCCTCTTAGAGCGGCTCTGTGAGTTACGTCCTTCCTTTGCAGTGGGCTGGTTGAGGCGGCCACGTGACGCGCCAGGCCGTGCGGCCGGCAGCTGGGTCCGCTCTGCGCCTGCCCTGTCTGCACGGCCACACTTGCCTGTGCGGGGCAGCGGGCACGTGCAGACCCCTCCGCACGTGGGGCGGTATTGTCCCAGCGGTCTAGCTTAGCAGGCCCGACTCCCAGCTCTCCTTGCCAACGTGTTTGTTGAGGAAGTCTTTTCTCTCCTACTGTTAGGGATGTTTTTAATAGTTTTAATAGCTAACTTTTAATTTTTTTTAGTAATTAAAACTTAACTTTTATTTCCTTAGTTCCAGAATTACATTTTAAAAGGTGTAGTGAGCTGTGTGTAAACATATGATTGTGTGTTTTTTAATTTAGAGACCAAAATAAATATAAAGACGCAGCTAACCTACTGAACGATGCCTTGGCCATCCGCGAGAAAACTCTGGGCAAAGATCATCCTGCGGTTTGTATACTGGTTCTTCATCCTTTTTCAAGTTTTACTGTCCCTAATACGTTTTTTTTTACCCAACTCATTTCACTGTTAAACTCAACAGGGAAGATTTAAGAGCTGCCCTCTGACTGGACGGCGCAGGTAGGACTTGCTCGCTCGGAAGCAGTGATGCGCCCTAGGGTGGGGGCTCACACTGAGCGGATCTCAGCGTGCACTCATGTTGTTGATCACCCCCCTCAAATGGATCACGTATGGTGTTTTTGATCCTGGATCAAATTGCATGTCCTTCTGTAAATTTTTTCCTAAAGATTTTGTATTGCCTTTTTATTAAAATCTGGTCACATTTGCATATAGATCTATTTTGGTTGGTTTTGTGGCTTCCAAGTGAAATTCAAAAAAAAAATAATCAAGATCATGTTGATGCTGATTTGTTAATGGTCTGGTGTTACTTTTGGCCCACTGTGGACAGTGATGTTGCTCTCTCACCTCTGAGTGGAGTCACACGGTCCTTCATCGGCTGGAGAGCACTTCCGCCACGCACTGGGGGTCGTGTGTGTGTGACGTTTGACGTCCCCTCTGCCGTGGCGTTTACCGTTCTTCCTGGTTCCCTCTGTTGGTAGGTGGCAGCAACTCTGAACAACCTCGCAGTGCTTTACGGCAAAAGAGGGAAGTACAAAGAAGCCGAGCCGCTGTGTAAGAGAGCTCTGGAGATCAGAGAGAAGGTGCGCCCAAGATGGTCCTTGTTCCCGAAACGCCGCACTTTATGCTTTTAAATAATTCACTCTACGTTTTGAGATAGGACCGTGGCGATACATCCTCACTGGCCAAGCACCTAAAATGCGCCCTTCAGTCCAGGCTGCAGACTGAGGCGCGGCCGGCGGGCCTGCCTGGGGGTCTGGGGCAGTCGGGGTGCAGAGGGTGGAGCCTTGAGTTCTAGGCTCTCCCAGCCTGAGGCCTAGAGTGGCCTGGAAGTGACTCGGCTGAAGAAGGAATTTCTGAGGCCTGTGAGTGCCAGGCATGGGGCATTTCATTTGCAGTGGGGCATGTGCCTGTCAAGAAGAAAAACATGAAAATTAAATGGTCGCCAAATATGCTTATAAAACTTACTGCGATAGCTTTTCTTTTGAGAACCAGAAAATGATTCAGAGCATAGACTGAGTCACTGTCGTGGACGTTTAGTGTCGGTTAGTACAGTGCATAGTGATTAGGTGTTTTTAAAATGGGTCTTGTTCATTTCCACAGTACTCCATATAACTGTGTATTCAAATGTTGCAGACACTGGGCAGGTCCACGTCATGACGTTTTAATTTGTGTGTGTCATTGTTATCAAATGTTATCATATTATCGAATGTTATTTATCATTGATATTGAGAGATTAATCATTTAATTTTGAGTCATAATGGCAAGTACTTGGGAAAGGGAAAATGAAAAGAAGCTCATTATCAGGTTATACAGGTAAAGTTTCGTCTATGCTGTCATTTGTGTGATGGTTATAAAGAAATAAAGTTTTTATTTTATTTTTTATTTATCCACTCAGGTTTTGAGTGGGCTGGGGTTAAAATCAGGGAGAACCACACATGTATCCTGTTGTGGATTGTGAAGTCTAGATGATGGTCTGTAGGTTTTTTCGTGTTTATTTGCTCTCATTCACTCACTCATCTGGCAAACATTTATTGAGGACTTGGGAACCCTCACTTGGTTAGAGTTGATGATTTCGAATTAGCCACAGTCCCTTCCCTGGGAGCACGGTCCACCAGGCAGACGTTGGCTTCTGGCCGAGAGCTCAGGGAGAGTGTAGAGCAGCAGCTCCTTCAGGTCCAGGGCTGGGGCTGTGCTGACGTGGCCTCCCGCCGTCAGTTGGTCTGGAGCCGAGTCTTAGGGCTTCCCAGCCAGGGAGAAGAGGGCAGTGCAGAGGGAGGGAGAGGCCGAAGGCCTGTTCAGGTCCGGAGGAGGAGGTTCACTGTTTATTCATCCACCTGTGTGCCAGCACCTTTCTGCTGCTGCTGCTGCTAAGTCGCTTCAGTCGTGTCCGACTCTGTGCGACCCCATAGACGGAAGCCCACCAGGCTCCCCCGTCCCTGGGATTCTCCAGGCAAGAACACTGGAGTGGGTTGCCATTTCCTTCTCCAATGCATGAAAGTGAAAGTGAAAGGGAAGTCGCTCAGTCGTGTCCGACTCTTAGCCGACCCCATGGACTGCAGCCTACCAGGCTCCTCCGTCCATGGGATTTTCCAGGTAAGAGTACTGGAGTGGGGTGCCTTTGCTTTTTCCGAGCACCTTTCTAGGTGCTGAGATAACATTACACCTAGACACGGAGACAAAGCACTCTGAGGCTTGCATTTTAATAGGGGAGAGTCAGGTGATAAAGAACTAAATTGATAAATAAGGCGGTTTTGAGTAGTGATACTAGCAAAGAAAGAAAAAAACCCAAGTGATGTACTTGTGAGTTAACTGGGTGGGGACGGACTCACGGGTCCCTTAAATTGGATATAAGCAGGTCCCTTCTGAGGGAACCTGAGACCTGCACGGTGAGTTGTTGGTGGGAGTGGGGAGCTGGGTGGGGCTGGGAGAAGAGTATTGGATGTCTGGGACAGCATGTTTGAGTTTGAAGAGCCTTGCAGTGAAGTTTGAAGTGTGAGGGACCTGGTTTGTGATCACAGAATCTGGTTTTAAAGAGAGGATGTGTAGGATGTTAGCTGAGGAGCTGGAAGTTCCCTTTGAGGCTGTTCTTCACAGGAATGAGTGTAATGCCGTTAGAGTCAGAAAGGGCTGGGTATGAGTTTGGGCATGTTTAGAACTTGGCAGTCAGATATAGATAGCCTTTATAAAATGCAGTTTCTTCATCTTCAGAATGTCCATAATCTTACCTACCATGTAGGATTATTGTAAGGATTCAAGACTCCAAAGCTTGGGAAGGAAATCAGCACAGTTTCCTCCCTCCCCCAAGAAGAAGACTCAACTAATGCTGGTTAAGTTATTTTTGTGCTGCATGTGTGGATGTTTAAGTATCACAGGCCTGGAAGCAAGGCACAGTCCTCTTGATGTTTAGGAAGAGCCTTCTCGTGGTAGGGTAGGGAGTGGGTTGGATGGTACCCTGTGAAAAAAATAACAAGCGTTTCTAATGCTATTTTTTATTCCTAGGTTTTGGGAAAGGATCACCCAGATGTTGCCAAGCAGTTAAATAACTTGGCCCTACTATGCCAGAACCAGGGCAAGTATGAAGAAGTGGAATATTATTATCAGAGAGCCCTCGAGATCTACCAGACAAAACTGGGACCTGATGACCCCAATGTGGCCAAAACAAAAAATAACCTGGTATGTTGACAGGTCAGCCCTGTAGATAGTCAGATTCCTTGCTTCCTGAAGCCTCAGCACTGTTTCATAGTTGAACCTGCAGATGAGAATGTGCTTCCCTGACGTGTGAAGAGTAGTAAGTGCTTTGTTTTATTTTAAGGCTTCCTGCTACCTGAAGCAAGGAAAGTTCAAGCAGGCAGAGACCCTGTACAAAGAGATCCTCACTCGCGCACACGAAAGGGAGTTCGGTTCTGTGGATGGTAAGAGATGCACTTTTGTTTCTAAGCAGGTTAGCTGTAGGATGTGTTAAACATAGGGATTTCCAGTTTAAAACTTGGTAATACCGAGGTCGTCACAGCGCGATGGCCCACCTGCCTCGTGTTTCCAGGTTGCCCTCACGCAGAGTCTGCACTTGCTTCAGGCACAGCCTGGATGCAGTAACTCCAGAGAGCCTTCCTGGAGCCCTTAGCTGCTTTCTTGAATTGTTCAGCGGTCCAGTGGCTCTCACAGTGCCGGCAGGCACGCAGCAGCTGCAGCACCACCTGGGGCCTGTCAGGTTCTGCAGCCATCCCAGTCCTGCTGGGCTGTCTCATGGCCGTAAGGAGCTGAGGCCTGCCTCCTTTATAGTCCTTAAAGTATTGTAGGTGCTTAATACACAGTTTTGGAATAAACATTTTGTCAGACTTTTAACTGCTCAGTAAAACAGTATCTGATGACGTGAGGCATCTTCCCCCTTCGGTGGCCGTGACGAGAGGGGTTGACAATGTGGACAGTTGTTACCAGTGTGTTGGAAACCTTAGGATTCCTGGGGAAAAGAGGTTGTGGTTAATAAAATACTTCCTTTTATGGAGAATTTCTGGAAAGCATTTTTGAAAACCTTTTGAGAAGTGTATTAGTTTTTCTCTGTCAGCAAGTGGAGCAGTAAGTCTGTTTTACTGTCAGAAGATGGTAATGCCTCAGGCTTGTCATGCTGGAAACGGACTCTGTCTGCCCTGGCCCCTACCGGATCACAGCTCACCTCCCTGGACCTCACAGTCCACAGGGAGCTTCCGTGTCCTCTCACTGCAGAAGCCTTGCTGGATGTCGGTTGTTCCAGGTCATCAGCTTAGTGCTGCTTCAAAAAAGTTCTCAGGGAAGTGATTTGCTAACTTTCCTTGTCATTTGCTGACTTCTCTCTACTAAAAATAGTAGCATGGAGTCCAGTTAATTGGGTTCTAGTTAGAAGTGGTTTCCTGTACTTGGATTTATCTTCCACACAAACGTTAGAACGTGGGACAGAAAGGTGCAGGTGCGCCCTGACTGGCTGTTGGGGCATGGCTCTCAGGCCAAAGGCCTCTTTGCTGTGGTGCAGCATTGAAACGCATGACCTGGCGTGTTGTCCGGAAATCCATTTCTCCTGACTGAGGTGGATTCTTGTCGAACAGTAGGATTAGATCAGTACATACAGCTGAGACGTCAGTAAACAGCAGTGTCGGTTCCCTTCAGTTTCTCAGTCGTGTCTGACTGTTTGCGACCCCATGAACTGCAGCACGCCAGGCCTTCCTGTCCATCACCAACTCCCGAACTTGTTCAGATTCATGGCCATTGAGTTGGTGATGCCATCCAACCATTTCATCCTCTGTCATCTCCTTCTCCTTTTTCCTTCAGTATTTCCTAGCATCAGGGTCTTTTCCAATGAGTCAGTTCTTTGCATCAGGTGGCCAAAGTATTGGAGCTTCGGCTTCAGCATCAGTCCTTCCAATGAATATTCAGGACTGATCTCCTTTAGGATGGACGGGTTGGATCTCCTTGCAGTCCAAGGGACTCTCAAGAGTCTTCTCCAGCACCACAGTTCAAAAGCATCAGTTCTTTGGCGCTCAGCTTCCTTTATGGTCCATGTCTCACGTCCGTACATGACTACTGGAAAACCATAGCTTTGACTAGATGGAACTTTATCTGCAAAGTAATATCTCTGCTTTTTAATATGCTGTCTAGATTGGTCATAGCTTTTCTTCCAAGGAGCAGGTGTCTTAATTTCATGGCTGCAGTCACCATCCACAGTGATTTTGGAGACTAGGAAAATGAAGTCTGTTACTGTTTCCATTGTTTCCCAGTCTATTTGCCATGAAGTGTTGGGACTAGATTCCATGATCTTAGTTTTTTGAATGTTGAGTTTTTTCCTCTTCTCTTTCACTTTCATCAAGAGGCTCTTTAGTTCCTCTTCGCTTTCTGCCATAAGGGTGGTGTCATCTGTATATCTGAGGTTATTGATATTTCTCCTGGGAATCTTGATTCCAGCTTGTGTTTCATTCAGCCAGGCATTTCACATGATGTACTTGGCATATAAGTTAAATAAGCAGAGTGACATTATGCAGCCTTGATGTACTTACCTTTCCCAGTTTGGAACCAGTCCATTGTTCCATGTCTGGTTCTAACTGTTACTTCTTGACCTGCATACAGATTTCTCAGGAGGCAGGTCAGGTGGTCTGGTCTTCCCATCTCTTTCAGAATTTTCCACAATTTGTTGTGATCCACACAGTCAGAGGCTTTAGCATAGTCAGTAAAGCAGAAATATATGTTTTTCTGGATCTCTTGCTTTTTCGATGATCCAGTGGATGTTGGCAATTTGATCTCTGGTTCCTCTGCCTTTTCTAAATCCAATTTGAATATTTGGAAGTTCACGGTTCATGTACTGTTGAAGCCTGGCTTGGAGAATATTGAGCATTACTTTGCTAGTGTGTGAGATGAGTGCAATTGTGCGGTAGTTTCAACTTTCTTTGGCATTGGCCTTCTTTGGGTTTGGAATGAAACTGACCTTTTCCAGTCCTGTGGCCACTGCTGAGTTTTCCAAATTTGCTGGCATATTGAGTGCAGCACTTTGGTCTCCTTGTGATGATAACAGCATCATCTTTTAGGATTTGAAATAGCTCAGCTGGAATTCCATCACCTCCACTTGCTTTGTTTGTGGTGGTGCTTCCTAAGGCCCACTTGACTTCGCATTCCAGGATGTCTGGCTCTCGGTGAGTGGTCACATCATCATGGTTATCTGGGTCATTAAGACTTTTTTTGTACAGTTCTTCTATGTATTCTTGCCACTTCTTAGTAGCTTCTGTTAAGTCCATACCATTTCTAGCCTTTATTGTGCCCATCTTTGCATGAAATGTTTCCTTGGTGTCTCTGATTTTCTTGAAGAGATCTCTAGTCTTTCCCATCCTGCTATTTTCCTCTATTTCTTTGCTTATTCACTGAGGGAAGGCTTTCTTACTCTCCTTGCTATTCTTTGGAACTCTGCATTCAAATGGGTGTGTCTTTCCTTTTCTCCTTTGCCTTTCGCTTCTCTTCTTTTCTCAGCTATTTGTAAGACCTCCTCAGACAGCCATTTTGCCTTTTTGCATTTCTTCTTCTTGGGATGGTTTTGATCACCACCTTCTGTACAGTGTTATAAAGCTCCATCCATAGTTCTTTAGGCACTCTGTCTTATCAGATCTAATCCCTTGAATCTCTCTGTCACTTCCACTGTATAATCGTAAGGAATTTGATTTAGGTCATACATGAATGACCTAGTGGTTTTCCCTACTTTCTTCAGTTGAAGTCTGAATTTGGCAATGAGGAGTTCATGATCTGAGCCACAGTCAGCTCCCGGTCTTGGTTTTTGCCAACCATATAGAGCTTCTCCATCTTCGCTGCAAAGAATATAATCAATCTGATTTCAGTATTGACTATCTGGTGATATCCATGTGTAAAGTTGTCTCTTGTGTTGTTGGAAGAGGGTTTTTGCTATAACCAGTGCATTCTCTTGGCACAACTGTTAGCTTTTGCCCTGCTTCGTTTTGTACCCCAAGGCCAAACTTGACTGTTACTCCAGGTATCTCTTGACTTCCTACTTTTGCATTTCAGTGCCCTGTGATGAAAAGGACATCTTTTTTTGGTGTTAGTTCTAGAAGGTCTTGTAGGTCTTCATTGAATCGTTCAACTTCAAGTTTGGCATTACTGGTTGGGGCATAGACTTGGATTACTGTGATACTGAATGGTCTTGCCTTGGAAACTAACAGAGATCATTCTGTGGTTTTTGAGACTGCACCCAGGTACTGCATTTTGGACTCCTTTGTTGACTGTGAGGGCTACTCTATTTCTTCTAAGGGATTCTTGGCCACAGTAGTAGATATAATGGTCATCTGAATTAAATTTACCCATCCCGGTCGATTTTAGTTTACTGAATCCTAAATTATCGATATTCACTCTCGCCATCCTGTTTGACGACTTCCAATTTACCTTGATTCATAGACCTAACATGCCAGGTTCCTATGCAGTATTGTTCTTTACAGCATCGGACTTTATTTCCATCACCAGTCACATCCACTCTGGGCGTTGTTTTCACTTTGGCGCCATCTCTTCATTCTTTCTGGAGTTATTTCTCCACTGATCTCCAGTGGTTTATTGGGCACCTACCGACGTGGGGAATTCATCTTTCAGTGTCATATCTTTTTGCCTTTTTACACTGTTTGTGGGGTTCTTAAGGCAAGAATACTGCAGTGTGAGTAAGTTTTAAATACTGTTTAGTCTTTTTTTTAAAAAAGATTGAGATTTAAAATATTTTTTCAGATTTTTAAACAGTTTTTGTGCCAGCACCCCTAACTGAATAATCCATCTGTTCCCACCACTAAGTCTTAAGGTCTTATTGGTCATATTCTAAATTCTTTATCAAGTCGGTGGTTTCATTGCTGTTGTTAATGGTGGGGGTGGTTTTTGTGTTGAACTGTTTCTTTCCACTGATGCGGATACTGATTCTGTGTCAGTTACACATCTTCTTGGCTGTTGTGGCTTGAAGTGAGGCAGGCGTGGGAGGGGTGAAGGTAGAACATGTGATGTGTAGAGGGCTCTCTCATTAATCTTCCTTTTCAGAATTTCCTTGGCTAGTCTCACTTTCTTTTTTTTTGCTTTATTTTTTAAATTGAAGTATAGATTTAAAATGTTAATTACTGCTTTACAACAAAATGATTCGCACGAATACATGTACATTCTTCTTAAAGTGTCCTTTGTGCTGTGGTTTATCACGGGACACTTACTGTCTGCGTGCTGCTCGGCAGGGCCCTGTGGTTTGCCCGTCCTCCACGTGATCGTTGAGCCTGCTGACCCGGCCTCCCTCTCCACTTCCCCCAGCCCGTCAGCAGCTCCCAGTCTGTTCTGTCCCTGAGTCTTGTTTCTGTGTCATAGGTAGGTTCCTTTGTGTCGTAATTTAGGTTCTGCATGTACGTGGTATCTTGTATTATTTGTCATTCTCTTTCGGACTTCACTTAGTATGATCCGCTCTAGTTGCATCCATGTTGCTGCAAATGGCATTATTTCACTCTATTTTTTTAATGACTGAGTAGTATTCCATTGTATATATGTTATCCGTCCATTTGTCAATGAACATTTGGTTTGTTTCCAGGTCTTGGCTACTGTAAAGGTGCTGCTCTAGACATAGGGATGCCTGTGTCTTTTTGTAGTAGCGTCTTCTCCGGGTGTGTGCCGCGGAATGGACCGGCAGGGTCATGTGGTGGCTCTATTTTCTGAGAAACCTCCAGGCTGTTTTCTGTAGCGGCTGCACCACCTTATATTCACACCAGTGGGGTAGGAGGGTTCCTTTTTCTCCTCACCCTCTCCAACACTTATTGTTTGTAAACTTTAATTATGGCCGTCCTGACAGGTGTGAGGTGGTGCCTCATTATAGCTCTGATTTGACATCTCTGGTAATTAGTGATGTTGAGCATCGTCTCATGTGCCTGTTGCTGATCTGATCTGTATGTTGTCTTTGGAGAAACGTCTATTTAGGTCTTCTGACCATTTTTTGATTGGGTGGTTTGTTCTTTTTTGTGTTGCTGAATTGTGAGAGCTATTTGTATGTTTTGGAGATTAATCCCTTATCAGTTGTATCCTTTGCAAATATTTTCTTCCGTTCTGTAGATTGTCTTTTAATTTTGTTTATGGTTTCCTTTGCTGTGCAAGCATTCACTCTTAAAACCAGTATTTAAAACTAGTTTTACTCTTCTCCTATGGCATACCAAATAATCATAATAATAATTAATAACCATATACACTAGTCTTTCAATGAAAAAAGAAAACAGTTGAAATTTGTAATGTTACTTTTCTTAGCAGTTCTGTGAAGTGGGTCACACCTTACTCCATTTTAGGAGTGAGGACCCTGCAGCTCAGTGCTTTGCCCAGATCGGGAAGTTATGGGTGGTTGGATTGGGTGGGGACACAGGTCTTGTTCTCCGGAGCCTGAAATACGTCCTCATTGCGGGAAACCTCAAAAATAAGTGCAGAGATGTGAACAGGAGAGTCTGTCATTTCATTACCCAGATACGTCTTTCAGTGTTTTTAGTGTCTTTCCTTCCTTTTTTTCTTATTGATTTGTATAGTTGAAACGACACTTTACATATAATCACATCTACTGATTATTTTCCTTTATGCTAATAAGCTTAAGCATTTTTCATGTCATAACCTTCACTTGTAATACAGCTTGCCTGCCGTGTTGTGGTACATTAGTTGTTTGAAAGTTTTGGGTGAACAGTTATGTGTGAGCATTCTCAAAAGTTAAGAAAAGTTTAAAGGAATGTTGATTTATAGTTTTTTCACTTTTTCTCTCAACATCTTACTACTTGGACTTTGTTTAATGTTGGGTTCCTCAAATTCTAAATGGTCCCAAGTGTTATGTGAAGATTCTGGCGTTGAAAGTTTTCTTACAGGGTTTTACCTAAGCTCCACTGGGAGACTGGGCTGCAAAGAAACACACCTTCTCTCGGCTAAAGACTGCGCCTTGGGAACCCGAGCAGAGGGGCTGTAAGCCCCGGACGCACTAGGTCAGGCTTGCTGCAGACACTCAGCTTGGCTTGTGTTCAGGGAAGTCGAGTAGCATCTGCGGCTCGCTAGGAGCACAGTTTTGGCCCTGCTGGGAAAGAGGCTAGAAAACAAAGCACACGCCATCAGCTGGGCTAGAAAACAAAGCACACGCCATCAGCTGGGCTAGAAAACAAAGCAGGCGCCGTCAGCTGGGCCACAGCAGGCAGTGCTGCTCTCACGCCTCACAGTCAGGTGCTGGAGGACTGAAGTCATTTCTTTTTTACCTGTGAATCCCCAGCTCTCAGCTGGAGGACTGAAGTCATTTCTTTTTTACCTGTGAATCCCCAGCTCTCAGAAAATAGTAGGCGTTCAGTGAATGCTTGGAGAAACAAGTCAGTGAACAACAACGAAAAGTTTCCTTATAAAGACTCGCGCATTTGTCCGTGTTTTTGACAGTCACCTCCCTGTCTGGGTAGGCACCTTTGATTCTGCGTCTTCTGTTCACTGATTGGCGCGTACATGGTCCTTTCCTCCTCGTTTCTTCGGTCTGGTTCTGCGTCAGAGTCCTTACTCTCCAGTGTGAAGCCTAGTCTGTCCTAGTTGTGAAAAGTAATATCTCAGAAGGATCACATGGAAAACAAACAGAAGCCTTGCAAACGCTGGCACTGGACAACTTCTGCACAGTGGGCTCTGCTACGCCTCAGTTCATGGCATGTTATTTTTTCTTCATAGATGAAAATAAACCCATTTGGATGCATGCTGAGGAGAGAGAAGAATGCAAAGTAAGAACACATTATTTTGTGAAGTTTTCTAAACTGAATATATTGCTTGATAATTATCTACTTGAAATTCTTTGTTGCAATTCAGGGAAAGCAGAAGGATGGGACGTCCTTTGGAGAGTATGGTGGCTGGTACAAGGCCTGCAAAGTCGACAGGTGCGTCTGCTTGCCTGGGAGACAGGCCCTTAGCCGTGGGAGGCGCTGGCGCTTCAGGGGCAGCCCGTAAACCACCTCGTGTGTGTAAAGTTTCTCAGGGTGGTGTGGCTGCACAGGCCCTTATTTTCCCCAGATTCCAGTAAAACTCCATAACTTTGTAAGTGAGGTAATTTATACAAAACCCACCTCAATATGATCCCATGGGCAAAAACATGGGCCCTGTTCATTAATGCTGTGTCTTAAGGCTAGCTCCCAGGTTGCAGGAGGAGAGATGGCTAAGTGGAGACATAGCCTCTAAGGCCATAGGGCAGACTCGCAGGAACAGGCCTGCAGCCCGCGAAGCCCGCACTTTGCAGCTGTGTCCAGGCACACACCCCATCTCCTGCAGCCTCAGGGCCTCCAGTCTGCAGAGGGCAACGTGGCTCCTCTGCCAGCAGCCCTCCAGCCCGGCCCAGTGCTGCTTCCTCCTTTTACTGGAGCGCTTCTTGTCTGTGGTCTTTTCCTGTTTGAACTTGCACTTATCTTCTAAGACTCGCTTTACCGGTCTCCTATTCAGTCCAGTTCAGTTCAGTTCAGTCGCTCAGTCGTGTCCGACTCTTTGCGACCCCATGAATCACAGCACGCCAGGCCTCCCTGTCCATCACCAACTCCCAGAGTTCACTCAGACTCACGTCCATCGAGTCGGTGATGCCATCCAGCCATCTCATCCTCTGTCATCCCCTTCTCCTCCTGCCCCCAATCCCTCCCCGCATCAGAGTCTTTTCCCATGAGTCAAGTCTTCGCATGAGGTGGCCAAAGTACTGGAATTTCAGCTTCAGCATCATTCCTTCCAAAGAAATCCCAGGGCTGATCTTCAGAATGGACTGGTTGGATCTCCTTGCAGTCCAAGGGACTCTCAAGAGTCTTCTCCAACACCACAGTTCAAAAGCATCGATTCTTCGGCGCTCAGCCTTCTTCACAGTCCAACTCTCACATCCATACATGACCACAGGAGAAACCACAGCCGTGACTAGACGGTCTCTCATTACTGTTTCGGGAGACTCTACCGCTCTGAACCCCTGGTTTGGAATAAATGTCCCTCCTCTTACTCCCCATAGCACTTACTGTAATTTCTGAATTTCACATGCTTTCTCCCAGTACTGTGTAAACTGTCTCAAAACATGGAGTATAGCTGCTTTATTATTTATTTAAAACCATTTATTGTATCTTTTTTGCTGCATTGGGTCTTAGTTGCAGCACACATGGAATCTTTTTTGTCCTGCAGTGTCTTTTTTTGTGGCACACAGATTCTCTAGTTGTGGCCCTCTGACCTAGTTGCAGTGCAGCATGTGGGATCTAGTTCCCTGACCAAGAATTGAACCCAGACCCCGTGCATTGGGAGTGCAGAGTCCTAGCCACAGATTGGACCACCAGAGAGTTCCTAGCTTATTTCTACAGCTCCTGTCATCAATAAGAGGAAAGCCTCCTGGAGTATATCTGTAGTAACATGAGCTGGATTTATTTCTCATTGTCAGCCAGACTGCTCTGTCAGCAGCACAGAAGCACACCATCTGTGTCCACACTGTGTGGTCCTCTTTTGCACACACAGCCGTCATTCTCTGCCTCGGGTCCCACTGGTGATGGTTTTGGTTCCACTCTGCTTCCCCTCCTTGAAGGGGAACGGAGAGGGTGGACGGCAGCACTTGAGCGCGTGTCCTCTGCGCTGCCTGGCACAGTCAGCTCTGCTTCCGGGGGAAGCTGATGGCCACCAGACACACCCAGCACAGACCTTCCTGCTGAGACGCCCAGTAAGCTGTGATGTGTGAGCGGAGACAGCACAGGGGTTTGTCCCACCAGCCGCAGGGCTCAGTGCCGTAGGCAGGGGATGCATGAGCTAGAAGAGCCTTTTAGGATTTTACAGCTAAAAAGCACTGTAGAAATTAAACTGTAGCAGACTTAAGTATGTTTGTCCTTTGGATTAGGTGCTGTTGAAGGTGGCTGCTCTGAAACTTACATTGAGTCGGTTTGTGAATTATATGCTTTCTTACAGTCCAACTGTCACAACCACTTTGAAAAACCTTGGGGCGCTTTACAGGCGTCAAGGCAAATTCGAAGCTGCAGAAACGCTGGAAGAAGCGGCCTTGAGGTCTCGTAAGCAGGTCAGTCGGCGGCCTTCTGCCTGTGGGCCTGAGCTTGATTCTGTTTCGTGAGACTTGTTGAAACACTGATTTAGAGAGAGAAAACATTTACTGATTTAGTTTGTACAAATAAAATCGGGTTGCTCAAATGCCGTGAACATGACACCACAGGCACAGGCTGCAGAAGCAGAAGTCAGTCAGAACCCCCAGAGTCAGGAACGCCTGTGCCTTCGGGGATGCTGTCAAGAAAACAGAAGGGCACCCACAGAGTGGGCGGACAGGTTTGCAGACCACGTCTCTGACGCCGTCTAACATCCAGAACGTATAAGAAGAAAAGGAGCAGCTCATGAAAAAATGAACACAGGCCCTAAATCGACGTTTCTCTGAAGGTGCTGCACAACTGCCAGCAGCTCGTGGAAGGATGCCGCAGGCGGTTAGTCACCCGGGGACGCAAGTGCACGCTCGGCGAGGCGCCGCTGCACGCCCTCTGGGCTGGCTGGAAGGAGAAACACAGCAGAAATAGCAAGTGTTGAGGAGGAGGCTGTGCACGGTGGTGGCGGCGTGGACGGCCCAGCTGCCGGAGAGGGCAGTTAGGAGGGTGTTTCAGGAGCGAGGCCTGGAGCTCCTGCCTAGCCCTGCGCGCCCGCTGCTGGCGCCTGCCTGAGAGAGGGCAGCCGGGTGCTGGGCAGATGCCGCTGGTCCCCTTCCTCCACGCCGGGTTCTATGCAGCTGCTCTGAGCCCTTGTCCCCAGGAGGCACAGTCGGGTTCCTGCGAGTCTGGTCACACTCAGTCACCAGATCAGCACACAGCCTGTCCCCGCTGGGCTTCTGTTCAGACACCCTCTTTAGTGTATGTTGTTGACTCATTAATGCTGACGTCATGGCCAGCAGCACTGACTCCCGCCCGATGGGGGCTCAGTGTCTCCATGAGGCACGTCCAGAGGACACTTGAGCACCACTCAAGGGTCCACCGACCAAAATGCAGATGACACGGTTCTGAGTAACTGAGAGTGGGGGCAGGACCGTTTGCAGTATGAGATGAAGCAGGAACGCAGTGTTGCTTTGCTCCGTCTGAGTGCAGATGTGCGTGTCAACTGACTTGAGTTTTCCTCCACCCCGTGTGTGTCAGTGAATCCCCACGCAAGCACTGAGAGTGTTGATTTGGGATGAGTTTTCCTCCACCCCGTGTGTGTCTGTGAATCCCCACGCAGGCACTGAGAGTGTGGATTTGGGGTGACAGATCCACTTTGGCCAGTAGGTGAATTGGCAGGTATGGGCCCCGTGAGTGATGAGGAAATGTGTCCATGGCAGTGTTGGTTTTAGTAGGTTGAACGTCCAGACAGCTGCGAGTTCGTCGATAGGTGAGTGGATACACCATGTGGTCCATCCATGCGATGGAATGTTATCTGGAAATGAAAAGGACTGCTGAAGCGCTTTGCTTCACCATCTGAGGTGTGTTAGGCTGAAACACGGTTTGTTAAAGCACATACAAGCGCTGCTTTTGTGCCCTTTAATTACCAGTTTTCAGAGTTAAGAGGTTAATACGTTACTATATATGTGTACGTGTATAAAGATGGCAGGTTTTGTGTTCTGTTTTTAGGACTGGAGGGGCTGATGTGGTTTTTTTCCCCAGAATGGTGTATGTGTAGGCTATCATGCAGTTGTTGGTTTATGGCGACTTTTGGGCTGGGGTGAAAGTTACCCGTCGAGATTCTGTGGAGAGGGATTAGAGGAGGCCCAGCAGAGGGCCTGTCCATGGTCTTCTCCCTGCCTGTGCCCCTGCAGGCGCCCCTTCCTGTCGCCCTCCCTGGGTCTCCGACTGAGGGGCTGCTGTTCCGGGGAGGGGGACTCTGAGCACGCGTCCTGGGTGTGTGCAGCGTGGGGTCCTGGCTCTCGGCCTGTGACGCCCCGCATCGTTGGGCCTTGCTGTGAACCAGCACTGCACAGTGTTACCAGCCAGCAGCGTCTCGAGCCCGGAGCTGAGCTGCAGACATTTGAGAAGGGGCTGCCAGTGCTTTGCTGAGGACGGCCTCTCCTGACGGAGGGCCAGGTCCGCTTCACTGTGGCAGAGACAGCAGCCTGCGTCCTGTCTGGGGTTGTGCCCCTCGAGGAGGAAACTGTGAGGGTCATCGAAGGGACTGTGTTTGCGTGCCGTCTGGGTGGAGGTCCATCCAGAGCGTCAGGCGGGCTGTGCCTGGTCATCGGGTGGCTCTGGAGCGCACGTGGGACCCTCGCTGCCCGGCGCTGGCGCGGGAGCTGCACTCAGGTGTGCGTGGGTGACCCCGAGGGTGAGGTGCCTGGCCTCTGCTTCCCGTCTCTCTCAGCAGCAGCAGAGTTTGCCCTGAAAATGCCTTTCATAAGCCAGGGGCTAATTGTACTGAGAACAGTGTAACCTGTGAGTCTTCACCGTGTACTTATTTTTGGAGGTGCGGAACACCAAGCACTTGGTGTTAAAGTGTTAGAACCTGGGCGTTTCCCCAGCGTCTCTGATGAAACTTCCCAGACATTGTCCCGTGTGCTCGCCAGCTAGACTTGAGTTGTGAGCGTCTCCCATGCGTCCTCAGTCCTTCTGCTCGGAGGCCTTCCACAGTTGTGTACCTCACTGCACTCCTTCTGAATACCTCAGCACGCACCTCATCACCTGAAGCTCAGTATTCATTCATAGTGTTTTAAAATTTGAGGTAAAAATCTATATATGGTGAAATGTGCAAGTCTGCATGTTAAGAATCACTGTTCTCACTTACCCTCCAACGTTTAAGAGCTTTTTTCCCCTGCTATATGTTTAGTTATCTCAGAAATCCACAATAGACACTCAAAACTAGAGTCAGAAGGTCAGAGTCCCAGGATGTGTGGAGGACAGAGAAGGCCGGTGCAGCAATTCAGCAAGAGGAAGATCGCCTTCCCCCACACAGGTCTCTGAGGCTGGTGACTGTCTTCCCAGTGAACACACAGACAAAACCCATGGCACAGTGCTGGTAGGAGGAGGGGAGGTTGACAGAGACCAAGCCCTGAGCATTTGGAGTGGGAGCACTGACTCCAAGACCCTAGACCACCAGAGAACTAACCCTGGGGAGGATCAGGTAGTGAGACTCACACAAAGGAGAGGCCACTTGAACGCGTGACCTGGCATCGCCCGTCCACCAGTAGCGCCCTGTGCAGGACGCCTCATCTAAACAGACAGGATTACCACGCCACTCGGCCTTGCCCAGCAGAGGAAAAACAAACAAACAACTCAGCACAAATCTCACCCTGTACGAAGCTTACACAAACCACGGGACCCACCATAGGAGGGCAGAAACAAAAGGGAAGAAAGAGTTCAGCCTTGAAGCCTGGGAAAAGGAGACCTCAAACACAGTGAGTTAAAAAAAAGTATGTAAAGGCCGGGGAGTACGACACGAATGAAGGAACCAACTGGAGACACAGAGACCAGTACATGAAGAGGAGACAAGCAGGCTCCCTGAGAGAGTTCAGAATAATGATAGTGAAGACGACCAAAACCTTGAAGACAAAATGGAGGAAAATGCGAGAATCAGTTAACAAAGACCTCAAAGAATTAAAGAATAAATACACAGAGACAGACCACACAGTTACTGAAATTAAAAATATTCTAGAAGGAATCAATAGTAGAATATCTGAAGCAGAAGAACAAATGAGTGAGCTGAAAGATAAAACGGTGGAAATAACTTCTGAAGAGCAGAGTAAAGTGAACAGAGTGAGAAGAACTGAGGATACTTTCAGAGGCCTCTGGGACAGTGTCCGAGCCACCAACGTTTGAATTATAGGGGTCCCAGAAGAAGACGAGAAAAAAAAGGGTACAAGAAAATTTTTAAAAGAGATTGTAGTTGAAAATTTCCCCAGCATGGAAAAAGAAATAGTCAATCAAGTCGTAAGAGGTGCAGAGAGTCCCATATAGGATAAACCCAAGGAGAAACATACTAAGACACATACTAATCAAACTAACAAAGACTAAATTAAAAAAAAAAAACTGCACAGGGAAAAGCACCAAGTAACACATAAGGAAAACCCCACACATTTAACAGCTGATCTTTCAGCAGAAACTGTAGGCCAGAAGGGAATGGCAGGGTATATTTAACATACTGAAAGGGGAATATCTACAACCAAAATTACTGTACATGGCAAGGATCTCATTCAAGATTGATGGAGAAATAAAAATCTTTTCAGACGAGCAAAAGTTAAGAGAATTTAGTACCACCAAACCAGTTTTACAATAAATGTTAAAGGGACTTATACAGTCAAGAAATATAAGAGAAGAAAAAGATCTACAAAATCAACCGCAAACAATTAAGAAAATGGCAATAGGAATATATGTATCAATAATTACTATAAATGTAAATTGATTAAATGCTCCAACCAAAAGACACAAAATGGCTGAATGGTTACAGAAACAAGACTCATATATACGCTGTCGACAAGAAACCCATTCTAGACCTTACGACACATATAGACTGAAAGTGAGAGGCTGGAAAAATACACTCCATGCAAATGGGAAGCAAAGGAAGGCTGGAGTAGCAATCCTCGTATCAGACAAAGTGGCCTTAAAATAAAGAAGATGACAAGAGATAAGGAAGGATACTACGTAATGATCAAGGGATGCATCCAAGAGGAAGACATAGCAGTTGTAAATATCTGTGCACCAACATAGGTGCGCCATGCATAAGCCAAACACTGACAGACATAGAAGGAGAAGATGGCAGTGACACAGTGATAGTAGGAGACTCCAACAGCCCACTCACACCAGTGGACAGGTCACCCAAACAAAATTAATAAGGAAACAGATCTTAAATGATACATTAGGTGAGATGGGTCTCATTGATACCTTTTGGACATTCCATCCAAATGCAGAAGAATATACCTTCTTCTCACATCCTCATGGAACATTCTCCAGGATAGACCACATCTTGGGTCACAAATTGAACCTCAGTAAATTAAAGAAAATTGTCATAGAAAGGAATGCATTTGAGTCGGTTTTAATGATGTGGATGAACCTAGAACCTATTATACAGAGTGAGGTAAGCAGAAAGAGAAAGATAAATACTGTATTCTAACTCATATATATGGAATCTAGAAAAATGGTACTGAAGAATTTATTTACAGGGCAGCAGTGGAGAAACAGAAAATAGACTTAGGAACCTGGGGAGAGGGGAGGAAGAGGGTGAGAGGCATGGAGCCAGTAACAGGGAAACTTACATCACCGTGTGTAAAATAGAGGCCTTGTGTAAAATAGCCTCGGGAGTCTGCTCTGTGGCTCTGAATCAACCTAGGGAGGTGGGATGGGGCGGGAGACTGGAGGGGAGGTATGTATACCTTTGGCTGATGCATGTTGAGGTTGACAGAAAACGAATTCTGTAAAGCAGATATCCTTCAATAAAAAATTTTAAAAAGAGAAAGAAACCCGTAGTAAAACTTCACCGCTAATGGATCAAACCCTTGTCCCCCTGCCTGGCTCGCAGGGTCTTGACAATGTTCACAAACAGAGAGTAGCCGAAGTGCTGAATGACCCTGAGAACACGGAGAAGCGGCGGAGCCGGGAGAGCCTGAGCGTGGACGTGGTCAAGTACGAGAGCGGCCCTGACGGAGGGGAGGAAGTGAGTATGAGCGTAGAGTGGAACGGGGTAAGTACAGTGCACAGCGCGCCCGCCCAGCCCTGCCCGGAGGCCGCGGCCCGGCGCCCCGGCGCACCTGAGGGCAGCCTCCTTTCCTCAAACTAAGTACAAATTAAGCCTTTTGTAAGTTCCAATCTTCTGCTAATACTGCAATCTGTTACTTGTTTGAAGAGATTGTCTTCTCTTTAGGAATCTGTGAGAGCGGTTGGCTTTCTTCTGAGCACGTAATGCTGATTGAGTGTCCTGGTTGCTTAAAGCATACTCCATCATCTGGTTTGGTTTTAATGTTAGGGTTAGTGCGGCAGAGAACTAACTCGCTTTTTTAACTTAACCCATTTTCATTGCTAACTTCAGTGCTCCTAATTTCACTGACGAGGCTGCCGTAGATTTTGTTAGAATTAATCAATCCTTCAAAGGAAGATGATGATCCAAGTAGAACTTGTCTGTAGACGAGAACAGGACAGGGCCTCCCACAGGGCGCTGGTGGTGAAGAAGCCACCTGTCTCTGCAGGAGACGTAAGACATGCAGGTTCCGTCCCTGGGTTGGAAGATCCCCTGGAGGAGGGCCTGCCAGGGGCCTTTGGGTTGCAAGCTTGTGCCTGCATCGGATACTTGTCACCTCCCTGGCAGACTCTGCCTCTGTGGAGCGTCTTCCCATTGCTGTTCTCCAGGGTTGCCAGAGAGCACGTGGCCTTCTGCACGTTTCCCAGTGAGCTGTTGAAACACATTGAGCTGGTGTCTTTGAAATTTCACTTTTATGGGAGAGGGTTGAATGCAAGTTTACTTTTAATATAGTCAGGTGTACTGTTCATTTTTGTTTTTGGAAGTCATATAATGCAGTTTGATGCGGGTTTCCCAGGTTGCTCAGTGGTAAGAATCTACCTGCAATGCGGGAGACCTGGGTTCTATTCCTGGGTCGAGAAGAGTCCCTGGAGAAGGGAATGGCAACCCACTCCAGTATTAGTATTCTTGCTTGGCGAATTCCATGGACAGAGGAGCCTGGTGGGCTGTAGTCCATGGAGTTGCAAAGAGTTGGACTAAATAACAATAATAAAAAATACAATCTGACTAGTTATAACTGCAGATGTTTTGCCAAATAGTTGAGGGTCTTTCTTACAGTCTCCTTTTGAATCTATTCTTCGGGATTTTCTCTGGCTGTAGCAGTTGGGCAAGGGTCAGCATTCTAGGTTGACGTTTTACACAGAACATTACTGGCCAGACTTTCAGGGAGAGTGCCTTTTACTGTCTTTATCTGGCAGCTTCCTGGCTTTGGTTCTTCCTGTGCCAAGACAACCAATCAGCATGTGCTTTGACCACGCGCCCGTTGGGCAGTTGTCCGGGGCGAGCCGGCGGCGGCGCAGCCCTGCGGGTGTCCACGTCCAGCCCGCACTGTGTACTGTGCTCTCCCCGTGGCCATGCTGGCTGCTGTCCGCGTGCTTTGTGTAGAGGGCCCGCCCTCCGCTAGTCCTCAGAAGCCAGGGGCAGGGTTTGATCCTTCAGAGTGAAGTTCTGGGGGGAGCTTTCTCTTGAGACAGTATTTCTAGGTCAATGTTTGAGTGACATCATGGGATAATAAAACCATTGACACTTCAGGGCTCTCTTAGAGTCTTCAAGACTGAGAGCCAGGGTGAGGAGAGCTGCTCTCATCCCTGTGGAGGGGGAGCCGTGGAGCCGTGGGTGCAGAGGCTGGAGGCTCCCACCTCCCCCAGTGCCTGCCTGCTCCCGCTTTGGTCTCCTGTTGCCTCTCGCTGGGACAGGCTGTCACTCAGGACGTGCGCACGGCGGGCACTGGCTACCTGTTTACTTAACTCCTGGACACCAGCAGCTCTGTGTCTTTGACAAAATCCATTCCAAGGCACTTGGCGTGGCAGTGGGTTCATTGGCTGAAAAGAATCTAGGTTTTCGGTCATCCATTGCAGCACCTGAAATCACCTTGGGCAGCATAAGGACCACCTCCCCCCGAATGGGGTCTTCTGTGAAGCAGCGAGTAAGCAGAGAGCCCCTGGGGTTCACCGGGGAGGGACAGCGAGAGCCCGCTGAGACCACCCCACTCCCGCGGGCCTTGCTCTCAGACTGGCTTCCCCTGGAAGCGCTGAGGTTCGGGGACCATGCTGCTTTCCCAGCAGTTGACTTGTTCTGTTTTCACTGCATATGTTTTAAGAAGAGGCAGGAAAGCCTTACGCACCCTTAGGTGTTCTTTAAATTCAGCTTTGCTGAATCAGAGGAGCCTGTTGTAAGCGCCCCTGGGTGTGGGCTCACACACGCTATCCCCACCTTCCCTGCCCAGGTGTGACGTTAAGTCCCTGACGCCATCTTGGCGTGAGTGCAGGCTTCCCTGGGGCTCCAAGGCAAACAGATGAAGAATTGTTGCTGTTTGCAGCCACTTTCCTGTGGGCATTAAGATTTTCTTAGTGTTATGCAGTCAGGATAAAAGAAATACATTGAGAGTTGAGGCAGGCGCTTAGGCTGGACCTGTCTGTAACTTAACATTTCAGATCACAGGTTCTGCGAGCCTGCTGCCCTGTTCTTCACTATCATAAGGACTTGGTACACACTCACAATGAGAAAATGCTATTTAGGTTTTATTTTATATTGGGGTTCTATGTTAGATTTTAATTTTTTAAAAAAGGATTTCATGGGTAAAAGAATTTGTCCCCTGATAAATAAAGTAATGTGAGCCAAGTGGACAAAAACACAAAAGGGTTTCAGTGCTCCTTAAAAAGTTTGGAAGGTGGAGGGAAAGCGCTGAGTAGCCCTCACTTGGGCTTTCACAGGACCCCAGGCCCAGGCCTTCTCAGCACTCAGAAATAACCCTGACCATGAAGGGCAGTTGGAGACGACAGGTGGGTTATGATCACGACCCTGGCAGATGCTGCACGGCTGGGTCAGCACCCAGCTGAATCATATGCTATTAAAACACGAGAGCAGTAAGCCTGCTGGGCGTATTCTAATAATTCAGGTGAAGTTTCAGAATCAGATTCTCAACATGGTAGATAATTTGTTTAGAGAGGTACAGTTCTGTTCTTTTTACTGTACCATGAAGACCGTAATTGAAGTACCTGAAAGTGTAACTCCATCAAGCGTTGTTTTTAGGTAGACTCTTCAGGTCTAACAGTCACTCTCAGGATAAGTCTCCATGGTCCTGCCTCTGAAGACAGACGCCGTGTGCACAGTAGCCCTTTCTGGGTGACACTGGCCTCGTGGGTCTCTGCGGACCACATGTGTCAGTCCTGGACCTGGGTCCCCGCGGGCCGTGCGGAGCCGCAGGGCTGCTCTGTGACGAAGGAGTTGGATTGGCAGTGGTCCCCCCCCCAGGCTTCCAGGAGATGCCGCACGCCTGCTGCTCTGGGTGGAGCATCAGCCTGGAGCGCCGGGGTCCTTGTGAAGGAGCCCCGCTTCTCGTCAGCATTCTTGTCAGGCTGCCCCCCATGTTAATGATTCTGAAAGCTTCCCACCCAGTAAGCTCTTCCCAGGATTACTGGGAATGACATATAGTGTTAATTACAAAGAGTTTAATATTTATTTTCAAAAAAATGACATTAGGAAGACAACGAGAACATAGCAAAGGAAAAGAATTTAAAAGTACCAGTCCCCTGAGTCCGAGGCCAGTGCGCACTGCCGTGCCGCCCTGCACCCCTCCCTTGCGCTCTCAGTGTCTGTTCGGAAGCCCGCCCTTTGATGCAGGGATTCTTCCGAGGCAGGATAGAGGTCTAGACTGTTTTCCAAGTTGAATGCAGGGCCACTTCCCACCCCTGAAGTGTGTGCTGAGTAGAAACGCACCCAGTCTGGATGGGTTGGTGCTGTCCTGATGCTTCTCTGAGGGGAGGGTCCCAGGGGGTGGTCCCAGGGGCTGAGAGCAAGGAGGGCGGCACCGGTCCCCAGGTCTGCTGCACCCCCCGCCCCCGCCCCGCCCTGCCTGCCCTGTGGGGGGCGGGGAGAGTGCATGTGTGCGTGTGTGGGAGAGAGAATTCTGGAACCCGAGTGAAGTGGCTCTCCCGTACTCTGAGTGTCTAGGACAGGAATATTATAAATGACACTCTATAGTGTAGCACTGAATTTTGAAGTGAACGGAACTTGAACGGAAGTTAAACTGTTTTCAGAGTTATATTAACATTTTAATAACGTTCTTTTTCTGAAGAGCAGCAGGAACTTGTGTTTTCTTGTCCTCCCAGCACTGATGGGGAGTTGGTAACAAGTTTTATTTTTCCATTTTAAAGATGAGAAAGACGAAGCTCGGGCTGGTTAAATGACTTGCTCAGCATCGCATGGTGAGTCAGCGCGGGTGGGCGGGGCGCAGGTCCCTGCGGGCGGGCTCCCCGCCAGCCAGGACCAGGATGCTCGCTGCCGCAGAGATCCGCTTCCATAGTTACTTTTACTTTGGATTATCAACTGCATGTTTAAAATGTGCTATAAACTTTGAAAGCCAGTGTTTCTTAAAATGTCTGAAATATCAGTGTATTTTAGAGGAAGTCCTGTCTGAGTTCAGGGGTCCCTGTGTAGCTCAGGGCTGCAGGATCTCTGGGTCAAGGCTGGCATGAGTGCACTCCTCGCCCACCGTGGGGTCTTCCTGTGGCCACTGTGGTTTTCGTTTCGGAATCTCCTTATGCACAGTAATTCCAAAGACATTTCACGGTTGTGTATTGAGGAGATTTCTGCCACGGTGCCAGTCCATGTTCTAAACTGTTGGATTTTATTCTGACAACGATTCGGCGTGATGAGTAGATGAAGTAAAGGTGGCGTACAGAAGGCCCAGGGCCTGTTTTATCTGGGGCTGGCGGGAGCAGGCAGCAGGCAGTCCCAAAGACCCAAGCGGCTGAAACGCTGCCACGGAGCTGTGACCTAGAAATACTGTGGGCCGGGCGGCGCTGCGAGGGCGCCCTCCGCCCGCTCACCAGGCTCTCTCTCCGTTTCTGTCTGACAGGCCTAGCCGCCCTGTGCGACACCCGCTGTCTCCTGCATGACGGGCTCCTCCTCTCTCTCCAGTGCTGACCGCTGTCTAGCATCCCTAGGATTCTCTCTCTGACTGGCCACTCCTTCTGGTGCTGCTGTCCTGTCGGGGGTTCCTTATCTCTGTATACATGTAGCTTTGCCAGATACGTACTTAGTAATACAGACTGTATTAATACACCGTCTGCTGTGTGATACACGAGTTAGACGACCAAGCACTACTTGCCGTCGTCCCCTTTGTGAGAGGTAGTTGGTAGTCCCCCATGTCCCTGCCGTGGCATGACGGTGCCCGTGACCCTCCTAGGCTCTCAGAGTAGGGCATGTGCTCTCCAGGGCGCCCGGCGGTCCTGGCGGGACCACCCTGGGCCCTGGGCGCTCCCCGTTGGATCGTGCTCAAGTAGAATCTGCTGTGTAGTCTCTGTGTGGAATTTTGGCAATTCTGCTTTTCTCTACTAATCTTTAAGTGTTCAGTGATTTGTGTATTTGTGTCTTTCTAACTTCTAATAAACTCACTCCAACTGACCTGTGTCTTGGTGTCTGTCTGCCTCATAGAACTTCTCACGCTTTCCGTGGAATGCGGCCTTGCGGGAGCTTCTAGAGGGGGAGGGATGGGTCTCCTGTTCATCTAACCAGGTGGCTCCTTCTGAGAATAAAAGTTGCTCTGTACACGTTTTCCTCTTGAGTATTTGATTTTCATGTCCAGATTCTGCCGCGTGTTTCAGTTATTAATGTCTGAATCGAGAATGGGGAAGCTGGGTGCACTTTCTTGTTTCCTGCGAAAGTCTAAGGGTTTTTACTTATTGTATAGAATGAATGTTTTGTTTACTTTTCCCACCACTTTTATAATCAGCATGTAATAAAACAGTCCTCTAAACCCGAGTGAAGCAGCAGTGTGTCTGTCGCCGCAGGCAGAGCTGTCGAAAGGCCGCTGCCTGCGTCAGACCAGCTGCCCCGGGTCCTGCACCGTGAGTGGACCAGGGCCTCCATGTCACTAAACCTGGGGTTTGATTTTGGTGATACTTCTGGAAGCTGCCTTAATTTCCTTGAGACTTTCTGTGTATCTTTTCTTTTAAAACAGTAATGTAATTAATTTTTCTTTGGGGGATTTTATTATTTTTGTTTGAATAAGCTTTTTCATGTTCAAAGGTTTTCATTTTCTTTTGGTTACCTTTAATGAAATTTAAAATGGGAAGACTTTGAAGTTTATTTGAAGCGTATTTACATACATGGTAAATTGGTAATTTCCGTAGGGATCATAAGCAGCAAGTCACAGGCCAGCAGGTCAACCTGATGTGGATTCCTGGGAGGAGAACCCCTTGCAGTTTCACATTTGTTCACGTCTCTTTCAGGATGGCACTGGATCTTTAAAACGCAGTGGCTCCTTTAGCAAACTCCGGGCTTCAATTAGACGCAGCAGTGAGAAGCTGGTTAGGAAGCTGAAGGGAGGAAGTGCCCGAGACAGTGAGCCGAGGAACCCCGGGTAACTATCTCCAGCCCCGCCCCGCCCCCCCGCGCCCTCCTCCCCCGCCGGCTCGCGCGCACCCACACTCCAGCCGCGCCCCACGTGGTGGCCATGCAGGGTTCAGTAGTCGCAGTCTAATTATTTGCCAGGACAAGTTGAGAAATAATTGTGAAATTTCCTGTTTAGAGGCTAAAAGAGCTGAAGGCTTTAAAAGAAATTTATGAAATTCTTTAGTTTTGTTACATGTTCAAAGAAAGCCTTAGCAGTGAAAAATAAGAATTTAATATTAAAATACTGAGCATACTAACTTCTTTTCTCTTATCATGCACTATTCATTTTTAAGCTAGTTTTAATCTTTTGAAATCAACTGCCAGCTATGAGTATATTAAATCCCATCATACAGGTATTACTGTAGGAAGAAAATGGTTTGACAAGACTTTTTGTTAAAATGAATTTCTTTTGGAGATTTAAAAAACCTTAGCTTTTGCCATGTGTTTAGAAAAGGGTCTCAGTGATGAATCTTTTAGGGTCTTTTGAACAAAAGCTTTTGTCAGAGGAACTTGGTTCTAAGATACTCCTTGTCTTCTATGAGGATCATCAGGGAAGGGCTCTTTGTCCTCCTCTCGTGAGTGTCGACAGGTCGCCTGGTTTCTGGGTTACTTTCGTGGGGATGGCTTCCTCCTCCTGGATGCGTTTCTTCCAGAAGCACTGGGCTGTGCTGTTAGCTGGTCCGTGAAGCTCAGCCTCCCCAACACGGTACCTACTTTTTAAACGTTGATTCTTAGTATTACTCAGTTTTAAAGCATTTCATACTGAGTGCTGTAGTAATTCTGACCCGTTACTCCTTTGGGTGATGTGTGAGAATGTAAAGCTGGGTCCCTTTGCTATCGGGCATGTCCCGTCTTGCTCCTCTGTCCTCGGGGAGGGTCCGGGTCCCGAGACCCCTGGAGTCCCCCAGCCCCGCCCCCGGGCCCGAGGTCCACTGGTGGGGAGGGGGCCCGCCTCAGCTCTGCGCTCCCCCCCGCAGTTTGGCTGGTGGGGGACGTGCTTCCCAGTGGCTTTGGAGGCCAGAGGGACGGTTGGATTTCTGTATGCTGCCATCGCCCTGCTTCTCAGAAGTGTCTGCAGCTGCGTCCGCACAGGGAGTCGTGTGAGCCCCTCCGCCGCCCACTGTGAAGCCGCTGCAGGGTTTGGACGCAGGGGTTGTGCCGATGGTGGTCCTGCCTGGAGAAGACAAGTGCGGTTAGGGAAGGAGGTCCTGAGGGGCCCCTGTTGGACTTCCAGAGCTAACACGGCGGGGTGCTGCCTGCCCCTCTGATGTTTGGAAGATTGAACCTCTTGTTCCCAAGCTGGGAGGGCTGAGCCACTTGCTGGGCACCTGCCGAGTTTCCGCTCCTTCCGCAGCCGGTTCTGAGGTGTGCAGGGACCACACAGCACGCATTCGGTGTCTACAGGCCGCCCCCAGGGTGGTCACATGTTGGCGGGCCTGAGGGTCTGGGCGTCTTACGGCCTGTCTGCAGTGCAGAGCCCAGTCCCGAGTCCCGGCTATGGCGGAGCTCATGGTTTGTATCTGGTGCGGCTTGTTCCTGGCGCTTAGGGCCAAACAAACCTGAGCTGAGGCCTGATGAGGATGAAGCCCACGTCGGGACAGACTGACAGTGTTCATACATAGTATACTTGGGGTGGCATCTTACGGAACTTTTTGAAAAGTAAGTAATTTAGAAGGTTTAGTCCATCAAATGCATAAGACAAAGTAATCTTTCCAGATAAAAGTAACACTCTTAGTTCACTGGGCAGGTGGCTCTCCAATCCGAGGGGGCCTCAGAGTCTCCTGGGCCGGGGCCCGTCCCTGCATTTCTGATGGGCGGGGGGCACACGAGGGGGTCTTGCCCTTCCAGCAGTTTCCTGGGTCGTGCCAGTGCTGCTGGTTGGGCCACATTTGACAGGCACCGAGCTGGGGGTTGTGGGAGGGGGTCTGTGGCCTGCGGTGGGCACAGTCCAGGAGCCCCTGAACGCCTGGCAGTGCAGACCCTGAGGGTTTAAGTCAGGGTGAGGATGCGATTCAGAGGAGGTGTTGACAGGCATCAAGTTACTCTTTCATCTCATCTTGTAAAGAGAAGTTTGAGCACAAAGGTGGTGTATCTTTCTTAGAAAACGTTAGCTGGCCAGTTACATCGGAGAATCGTGAAGCATGCCCAGATGTCCGTGCTTTGCTCCTGAGAGGTTCTGGACAGAGGAAACGCCATGCAGGACCCCGGGTTCCTGGGGATGTTTCTGTCCTGTCCTGGGGGGAGTTTGGGGAGCGAATTTTACTTGGGGATAAGTCAGTTAAGGCTTTGTTTTTGGTGCGGTTTGTTTGGTGAGACCCAGGATGTGCCTGCTGTGTGCCTGGCACTCTGCCTGTGGCACTGGTGGCCACTCAGCCAGTTCCTGGGCCTCTGGTGCCTGCCTGCACGGGTGTGTGTGTGCATGTCTGGTTGCACTCAGCCTTTACGCCTGTGCTTCAGCCTCACGGCCATGTGCTCAGCACAGCGGTCACTGTTGATGTCAGCAGCTCAGAAGCAGAATCACTGATCCTGTCAAAACACTTAGAAGTCACCCTTCCTGTTGATCCTTCTAGCTTTTAAAGCTAGGGTGACTTCTGCTTGAGGTCATCATAGCGGCAGTAAGCAATGCAGTATTTAACTATCCATAATTTTAGATGGTAGGTGATTTGCAGCATATATTAAGTATTTTAAAGGTGTCAAATCGAAGATAAAAGTAAATATATGTACAAAGCTCTATGTTTTGTGTAAATCCAAACCCATGAAATTTGTTTGAAATTTTGGTTTCTAGGCAGAGAAACCCTAGCCTCAGAGTTTTACTAATAAAAGGTTACTTGTTTTTCCTTAGATTTAATATGGAAAAATCTCTGAGGTGTGTAGTACGTTCAGGCATGTGATCTCCGCAGTGAGCTCCGCGGGGCCCGCTTTGGCACAGTCGCTCAGGGCCGCGTTTGTGGGCCCGCGGGTGGCCCTGGCCGGGCCTCTTGGCTCCCGGGGGAGCTGGGCTTCAGAAAAGGGAGGCTCTGAGGATGTTGAGGTTTAACCGAGACAGGCTTTTTGCCGAGGAAGACGCAGAGAAACTGCAGTTTTTATCTAACGGGTGCGGAATACCGAATATCTGGGGCATCCATGTTGGGACCTGGGCGAGCTGCAGACCTGCCCAGGTCAGGGACGGCCCAGGCTCCTCGGTGACAGGCCTGGAGGGGTGGGGCCCAGGCCCCCACGGTGACAGGCCTGCCCAGGTCAGGGACGGCCCGGGCCCCGCGGTGGCAGGCCTGCCCAGGTCAGGGACGGCCCAGGCCCCTCGGTGACAGGCCTGGAGGGGCGGGGCCCAGGCCCCCACGGTGACAGGCCTGCCCAGGTCAGGGACGGCCCAGGCCCCGCGGTGGCAGGCCTGGAGGGGCGGCTTGGCTGCGCTCCCCACTCCTGGTGACTCACGTGCTGACGCTTTGTCCTTGCATGTCCGCCGGGCCGGTACAGCATGAAGCGAGCCAGTTCTCTGAATGTCCTTAACGTGGGTGGCAAGGCAGCCGAAGACCATTTCCAAGCACGGAGCCCCACCCCGCTTTAGCATCCTCCGCCTTCTGGACCGTGCTGGCGGGGCCTTGGCTCCGCACCGCCGCAGTCCCAGCACAGCTGTCAGCGTTTAGCCTTCCCGATCCCAGACAAGTAGACAACACGATGATGTTCTCAGTCGGCACGGACCGAACTATCGAATGGTGGGAGCGCTCGCTTTGGGAACGTTCTTAGCGTATAAATGGTCTTCAAAATGTTGATTGACAATTAAAAGCTAAATGATAAAGTAATGACAAAACTTGACCAGTTGTTGACGTGTATTATTAATTTATGATTTTAGCCTCCAGCAGGGCCGGAGTGTGTAACTAATGTGACGTGGCTAAGCTGCTCAGTGTTCTGAATTACCTGGAACTTCAGTGAGATGAACACAGTCACTCTCACCTGTCCAAGTCCCACGTGAACCGGCCATCTTTCCATTTGAGACTGTTGGCACCCCGTCTCCGTCAGACGTGGCCTCTTTGTCTCCCGTGTGGGGCCCAGCCCCTGGCCCTTCTGTGACCTGGGGCGGGCAGCTGTCCCTGGACCAGGCATCCTGGGCACTGCACCCGGCTCCCAGTTGCCTCAGTCCCCCTGGTGACTGTGATGTCCTTAGGCGGTGGAGGGCCAGCTGGTGTGCTGACCCCAGCTCCCCCCAGCACCTGGGATGACGGTCCACAGGCCTCTGGTCAGGGGTGCTGACCCCCGCTCCCCCAAGCACCTGGGGTGACGGTCCACAGGCCTCTGGTCAGGGGTGCTGACCCCCGCTCCCCCAAGCACCTGGGATG